>NW_019154160.1:6502043-6536983 GCF_002288905.1 Enhydra lutris kenyoni
AACAACAACAAAACAAGACCCATTCATATGCTGCCTACAAAAGACTTATTTTAAATCTAAAGACATCTGCTGGGGCACCTGGATGGTTTAGTCAGTTAAGTGTCTGCCTTTTGCTTGGTTCATAATCCCAGAATCCTGGGATTGAGTCCCACATCAGACTCCCTGTTGAGCTTGTGCTCTCTCTCCCTCGGTCTCTCTATCAAAATAAATAAATAAAATCTTAAAAAAAAGAAGACGTCTGCAAATTGAAAGTGAGGGGAATGGAGAACCATCTATCGTGTTAATGTATGCCAAAAGAAAGCTGAAGTAGTCATACTTATATCAGACAAACTAGATTTTAAGCCAAAGATTGTAACAAGAGATGAAGGCCATTTTATCATAATGTCTACCCATCAAGAAGATATAACAACTCTAGGTATTTATGCCCCCAACTTGGAAGCACCCATATATATAAATCAATTAATAATAAAGAAGCTCATTGATAATAATACAATAATAGTAGGGAATTTTAACACCCATTTACAGCAATAGACAGATCTTCTAAGCAGAAAATCAACACAGAAACAATGGCTTTGGATGACACACTGGACCAGATGGACTTAATGCAGATATTCAGAACATTTCAACTGAGAGCAGCAGAATACACATTCTTTTTCAAGCTCACATGGAACATCCTCTAGAACAGATCATATACTGGGTCACAAATCAGTCCTTACCAATCACAAAAAGACTGAGGTCATACCATGTATATTTTCTAACCATAAAGCTATGAAACTTGAAGTCAACCACAAGGAAGAATTTGGAAAGATCAAAAATGGAGTTTCAAGAACATCCTATTAAAGAATGAGTAGGTTAACTAGGAAATTAAAGAAGAAATTAAGAATGATGGAAGCAAATGAAACTGAAAACACAACAGTCCAAAATCTTTGGGATGCAGCAAAGATGGGCCTAAGAGGGAAGTACATTGCAGTACAGTCCTACCTCAAGAAGCAAGAAAAGTCTCAAATATGCAACGTAACCTTACACCTAAAGGAGCTAGAAAAGGAACAGCAAGTAAAGCCTAAATCCAGCAGAAGAAGATAAATAATAAAGATCAGAGCAGAAATAAATAACAGAGACACAAGCAAACAAACATAGTAGAACAGATCAATAAAACTAAGAGCTGTTTCTTTGAAAGAATTAAGAAAATTGATAAAACCCTAGCCAGACTTATCAAAAAAGAATAGAGAAAGGACCCAAGTAAATAAAATCATGAATGAAAGAGGAAAGGTCACAACCAACACCACAGAAGTACAAACAATTATAAGAGAATATTATGGAAAATTATATGCCAACAAACGGGGCAATCTGGAAGAAATGGATAAATTCCTAGAAACCTACAAGTTACCAAAACTGAAACGGAAAGAAATAGAAAATTTGAACAGACCCATAACCAACAAAGAAATTGAAACAGTAATCAAAAATCTCCCAACAAATTAAAGTCCAAGGCCCAGTGGCTTCCCAGGGGAATTCTACCAGTCATTTAAAGAAGACTTTATGCAGGGACACCTGGGTGGCTCAGTTGGCTGGGGTGCCTGGGTGGCTCAGTGGGTTAAGCCTCTGCCTTCAGCTCAGGTCATGATCCCAGGGCCCTGGGATCGAGCCCTGCATCGGGCTCTCTGCTCGGCAGGGAGCCTGCTTCCTCCTCTCGCTCTGCCTGCCTCTCTGCCTACTTGTGATCTCTGTCTGTCAAATAAATAAAATATTTAAAAAAAAATAGAGAACAAACTGAGGTTTTATGGAGGGAGAGAGGTGGGGGATGGGCTAAATGGGTGATGGGTGTTAAGCAGGGCCCTTGTTATCATGAGCACTTGGTGTTATATGTAAGTAATGAATCACTAAATTCTACTCCTGAAACCAGTATCATGCTATATGTTAACTAACTAGAATTTAAATAAAAATTTGGAAGGAAAAAACATATAATTAATTACTAAAAGGAACCAAGTATACTTGGAAAATTACCTAATTCTCCATTTAAATTTTAAATGTTTCAATTTGGGGTGTCTGGGTGGCTCAGTCAGTTAGGTGTCTGCTTTTGGTTCAAGTCATGATCCTGGTGTCCTGGGTTCGAGCCCTACATTGGGCACCCTGCTCCATGGGGAATCTGCTTCTTCCTCTCCCTCTGTGCCTCCCCATCCCAATCATACTCTTACTCTCTCTCGCTCTCTCTCTCTCAAATAAATAAATAAAGTCATTAACAAATAACAACAACAAAAATGTTTCAGTTCATGAGGGCTGATGGAGGGAGATGGGTGGGGTATGGGCTAAATGGCTAGATGGGTGATGGGTATTAAAAAGAGCACCTGTTGTAATGAACACTAGATGTTGTAAGTGATAAGTGATCGATCACTGAATTCTACTCCATAAACCAATATATGTTAACTAACAAAATTTAAAACCTAAATTTTAAAAAGTAAAATAAAATGTTTCAGTTTAAACATTTTCACAAAAAGCTCTTTAAGAAAATATGGCAAATGTGGATAATTATTAAGTCTAGGTGATGAGTATACAACAATTCCTTATTTGTTATTCAGCATATTTTTAAAGTTTTCCTTTAAAACATCAGAAATAAAATATAATACCATCCATAACAACAAAAATAATAACTGTGGATTCTTGTGTACATAGATACATTGTCTTACTTAAAAGTTGAAGAAATTGTGTGTATTAAACATAGAATCTCTCTGTGCCAATGTTAACTCATCTCCAAGAAAAAATTTATGTGCCCACAAAACCTACCTCGAGAACTATTTTGAACTTTATAGTTCTTACTCTAAGAGTATTTCTAGTCAGAGTATTTTTCCTATTACTCAAACAGAATAAAGAGGAAATTATTCTTCCAAAAGTAAGAGGTCTAACTATCTGAATTTGGAACCCATGAGCAGGTTATACTTCTTATCTGAATGTGGGAATGCAGAAGCCCAGAAAGTAACAAAAAACAATAAATGCAGAAAATAGATCCTTTTCTTTATGATGGCTTTTGCCCAGACTTCAAATCTGTAGCAAATTTGTATAGGGCAAGATTTTCTCTTTACCTGTCCTCAAAGGACCTAACCCAGTGCCTGGCCCTCAGAGACCTCAATATAGTCTCAGGCTTGCTCAGCCATGGCCTGGAGCTGGAGAGGGAGGCTGTACTGACCATGGGCGGAGAGTCACCCAGACTCCAAAATTAGTGGATCAGTGACAGTGACACTGGACTGGAGTTTCAACTTCTCAGATGGCCAAGGCTGAATTAGAGGAAATGTCTCTATCTGCTTGTCTATGAGCGCTATTAGGAGCATGACCTAGTCTATGAACTTCACCCAGGACATTTGAAGATCTTTTGACATTCTTCACCTTAGGAGGTAAGTTCCATGTCCCAGCCCCTTGGAACTGGACATATTTTTGAGTCTTGACTACAGAATATACTGAAAGGGTCCACATGACAAGTTCTAGGTCAGGTCTTAAGACACTGGCAGCTTCTACTTTGTTTCTTGGAACATTTGCTCAGGAGGAAACCAGAAGCCATATAAAAAGTACAACTACCCTAGATCCCCCAGAAAACCCAAACTAGCCATGTTAAGGGGTTGTATGAAAGGGACACTGCCTGGAAACTCCTACCGTTGTGGTGATCCCAACCCCATGCCAGACACATGAGGGAAGAAGCCCTGATCCCTGCAGCTACCTGAGAGACTCCAGGAAGAACTGCCACATTCATACCCATTAGTATGGCTACTCCAAGAGAAAGAGAGAAAGAAAGAAATACACAAACAAATGGAGAAAGAAGTTAAGGAAAGGGAGGAAGGAAAGAAGGAAGGAAGAAAGGAAGAAAAATAAATTTTTTGAAACTGAAAATAGCAAGTGCTGGTGAGAATGTGGAGAAATTACAACAATGGTGCCTGCTGGTGGGAATGTAAAATGGTTCAGCTGCTGTGGAAAATAGTATGGTGAGTCTTCAAAAAATTTAAACATAGAGTTACCATATCAGCCAGTAATTCCACTCCTAGGTATTACCCAAAAGAACTGAAAGCAGAGACTCCAATAGATATTTGTATAACGATATGCACAGCAGAATGATTTACAATAGCCAGAAGGTGGAAACAACCCAAAGGCCTATGAAAAGATGAACAGAGAGACAAAATGAGGTATAGTCCTACAATGGAATATTATTCAGCCTTAGAAAGGAAGGAAATTCTGACCCCTGAGACAACATGGATGAAACTTGAAGAAGAAAGGAAATACTCCAGTATTTCACTGTGTGATTCCACTTATATGAGGTACCTAGACTAAAGAAATTCAAAGAGACAGAAAGAATTGGGGTCACAAGTGGCTCAGAGGAGGAGGAATAGGGAACCGTTGCTTAATGAGGACAGAGTTCTGTTTAGAAAGGTGACAAAGCTCTGGAGATGGATGCTGATGGTGGTCACAGAGCGTGTGAATGTACTTAATGCCACTGAACTCTACACTCGAGAATGATTAAAATGGTAAATTTTGTCATGCACATTTTACTACAATAAAAAAAGGAAACAACCCCAGGACTGTGAGAAATGATTAATCATTGTTTTAATCTATTAAATTTGGTAAGAAGACCTATCATTGTTGCCGTTATATAAATCAAGCACAGACTGCCCATCCATTTCATTCCTAAGGGCATTGTGACCCATTAGCCTCCCTCAAATATGCTGCGGTTCAAAACATCCTGATTTCTACTTAGTCCCAACTAGTCATAAAAGTCACCTGCTCAGGAGGCCTTTTGGAGGTCTCACACCACCACTGGGCCTCAGTCTCCCTGGGACTTCATGCTCCTCACTGCCGTTCTGCCTGGGATCTTGCCCTCCTCTCTGAAATAAGAGAACATGTCTCAATGGCAGTATTTCCCAGCAATCCTGGCCCCAAGGGACAGCAACTACAGAGCTCTTCAAGGATATTGCTGTCCCCTTCACTGACACATTCCTCAACATCTTAACTAAGGGGTGTCCTCTGGGTCCCCAGGCAGATGCAGCATGGGGGTACAAGTCAACACAGTAAGCCTCTTCTAGCATTTCTATCTCCCTATCTCCCTGTCCATTAGGTTCCTCCCTCTCACGATGCCAGGAAAGTATTTAGCGTCTCAGCCTTGCTGACAGTTGGTCAATCAAGCAAACAGCTCCCGAACTTCCCCCTGATAATCCAAATCACACGTCTCATCCACACCCTGTACCAGCTCCAGAGGCCAGGATGGCAGGCAGGCCAAACCTTCACCTGTGTCTCTACGCCTACCTCTCTTTAGAAAAGGAAACAAATGGAAAGAAAATGAAGGGTTTTTCTGCCTTACACAAGATAAAACTTCATGGCAGAATATACAACTTGATCTTCTGGGAGAGGACTGAAGCTGGAAGTAAATATGAACGTGTTGACACATTTCTGTGTTTTAAAAAGGCTTGATCACTGTTGCCATGGCTTTTGAAAGACAAGAACATGATGTGGAAGAAGACAGACAAAAGGTCTGTTTTCATTGCATCCAACTGTGCTGCATTTTCACTGGTCCTGGCGGTTCTATGACTGGCAATACGATCCCAAGCCAGCCTGTGGTCCTTACAGCATCTAGTCAGTTTTCGTGGGAATACAGACACCCAGAATATATAGAACTAAGAATGAAAACTTCAAGGGGATTTTTTGCTCCCCCTCATTTCTTGAGAGTTATTATTTCTCACGTGCCAACTTCCTTCAGTTATTAATCTCATCAATATCTGTCATTATTTTTAGCATACAATGAAAATAATCAAAAATAAAATCTAAAACCATCTGAGTCAGACAATAAACTATTAAGAGGAGAAAGATAGGAAGTAAAGAAAAGAACACAAGGGAAGGAAATAGAAAAGAAGACAAGTCAAATCAAAATGAGTTTTTAGATATGAGCAAATAATATATCATGAAACACCTTACTTCCACAGGGAGGAAAAAAACACTTAGTAGGAATTTTCTCATCAGTTTTCCCAACCATCATGGTGCAGCTCTTCTGCTAATGAATAAGAAGTGGTAAAAAAGAGAAAGAGAGAAACCAAGAAACTACAGAGAACAAACATGGTTTACCAGAGGGGAAGGGGTGGGGTGATGGGTGAAACGGGGGATAGTTGAAATAGATAATGGGAATAAAGAGTGCACTTCTTGTGATGAGAGCACTGTGTGATGCATGGAATTGTTGAATCACTCTATTTTATACCTGAGACTAATATAACACTGTATGTTACCTATACTGGAATTAAAATTAAATTAAAAAGAAATGGAAAAAGCAAAAACAAAAACAAACAAACAAACAAAAAAACCACAGAGCCTAATAATTTGGCACTCTAAGCATTCATTTCCTCAGATGTGAATCCGCCCCACAGTATATGTTTCTACGATTGTCCTTTTTAAAAACGTACTTGTATAGCTTTCTATACATAGTACATGAAATGATGCAGGAAACTTGAGAAATAAAGACAAGCAAGGGAAAAAATTAACCCAGTTGCAACCTCTAACAAAACCACTGTTAGGGGGCGCCTGGGTGGCTCAGTGGGTTAAGCCGCTGCCTTCGGCTCAGGTCATGATCTCAGGGTCCTGGGATCGAGTCCCGCATCGGGCTCTCTGCTCAGCGGGGAGCCTGCTTCCCTCTCTCTCTCTCTCTCTGCCTGCCTCTCCGAAAAAAAAACAAACAAACAAACAAACAAACAACAAAAAAAAAAACCACTGTTAGTTTTTATAAAACAGCCATTATTGTTATTACTATTTTTATTATTCTTATTATTCCCTATGATCTTAGATTCCAGTGTCTGCTCTTGGCACATCCCTCGCTTTTATTTATTACAACTTATACTTCTCCTATTACTTCTATACATTTCTGAGAAACTGAAATGCAAAATAATTATCATAATACTGCAACTCACAAGTAAGACAAAATAAAGTAATAAATTAAAAAGAGGAGCTTCTGGGGAAGATGGCAGAATAGGAAGACCCTGAGTTCATTTCCTATCATGGATACAACAAGGTAATACTCACATCAGAGCAAATAACCCAGAAAATGACCTGAAGATTGGCACAAAAAACTCCACAACTAAGTGTGAGAAGAGGCCACATCAAAGAGGGGAGGAAGGACAAAGATGCAGTCAGGGCTAAATGGACCTGCATGACTGCCCCAGAGAAGGAGGAACACTGTGAGCCTGGGAAAAGAACAAAAATAGACCCCCACACAGGGAGCCCACACAAGGAATATGAATCCCCATAACATTTGGCTTTGAACACCAGCAGGGCCAAATTTCATGAGTTCTTACAACCAGGGGGACTTAAAACTTGGAATTTTAAGAATCAGCAGGTTCAGGGGCCCCTGGGCGGCTCAATGGGTTAAGCCTCTGCCTTCGGCTCAGGTCAGGATCTCAGGGTCTTTGGATCGAGCCCCGCATCAGGCTCTCTGCTCAGCGGGGAGCCTGCTTCCCCCTCTTTCTCTGCCTGCCTCTCTGCCCACTTGTAATCTCTCTCTCTCTGTCAAATAAATAAAATCTTTTTTTTTTTTTTTTTTAAATCAGCAGGTTCCACTCTGGGATAGTTGCAAAGGTGAGGGGAAACTGAGTCCCTACCCTTAAAGAGCGCAACAAACAGTCGCTATTTCCCTCCCCTCCCCCTATCATAAACACACAGCCACCTGCAGGAACCAGTGCATGGACCACCCTGCTAACACTACATCTCCCACCCCCATGCACTTTGTGGATCCACCCCTCCAATAGGTCCCTGGCTAGAAACCATCCATCCTCATGTCACAAGCTTGGCAGTTCACAGGTAGCCCCAACAGGGGCCAGCAACATGCCAAAGTAACTCCTGCCCTACCAAGCGGGAAAGAAAACCACACAAACCAGTAAGACTGCAATGGGCTACAGGAAGACAGTGGTCTGACTACAGGCCCCACCCAACAACAGAAGCTTGCCAGAGGACCCCTCCACAGTTTAGTGCTACTGCATCTCTGGCAAATGCCCAGTCTGACTCAACTCAAGCCCAATGTGGCCCCAGACTGGTCCAAACACTAGAAGAAGGAGAAGAATGGATCCGTGACTTGGAGAACAGAGTAATGGAAAGCAATTAAACTGAGAAGATGAAAGAAAAAAAAAACAATACAAAATGAGAATGGACTTAGGGAACTCAGCCACACCACAAAGTGTAATAACATTTGCATCACAGGGATACCAGAAGGAGATTCCCCCTGCTTGCTCTCTCTCCCTCTGCCTCTCTCTCAAATAAATCAATGAAATATTTTAAATAAATAAATAAAAATAAAAAGTTCTTGCACAGCAAAGGAAATAATCAGTACAACTAAAAGACAACCTACTGAAAGGGAGAAGATATTTATAAATATTATATTTAATAAGGAGGTGGTATCCAAAGTATATAAGGAAATTACATAATGCAACACCAAAACACAATAATCTATTTAAAACTGGGCGGAAGATGTGAACAGACATATCGCCAAAGAAGACGCCCACGCGACCCAACAAACACATGAAAAGATACTCAGCATCGCTCAGCGTCAGGGAAATGCACGTCAAACCTACGAGGAGACAAGGAGATATCACCTCATACCTGTCAGAATGACTAAAATCAAAACCACAAAAATAAATAAATAAATAAATAAATCTGGGGGTTGTGATGTGCGGCACGGTAACTATAGTTAATAATACCATGTAGGATATTTGAAAGTTGCCAAGAGAGTAGACATTAAGAGTTCTCACCACAAGAAAAGCATTTTCGTAGCTATGTAATCATGACGGATGTTAACCAGTCTTATTGTGGTGATCATTTTGCAATAGATGTAAATAGTAAATTATTATTTCTGTCACCAGAAGCTAATATAATGTATGATAATTATATTGTAATAAACCTATATTTAAAAATTATCTTTGGGGGCGCCTGGGTGGCTCAGTGGGTTAAGTATCTGGCTTCAGCTTGTGTCATGATCTCAGGCTCCTGAGATGGAGCCCTGCATCGGGCTTCCTGCTTAGTGCAGAGTCTGCTTCTCCTGCTCCCTTTGACCCTCCTCCCCACTTGTTCTCTCTCTGTCACAAATAAATAAATAAAATCTTTTTTAAAAATCATCTTTGTTTAGCTTCACAGCTGTCCATGTGACAAGCCAAATGTAATTAAGTCGAAGTGGGGATGTGACTTCTATATTTGAGCCGGACAAGAGTGTCTTTTCCCTTAAATGTTCCTTAATATCTTCCTTATAACAATTTGAGCCAATTAAATTTTATCTGGGGATCAAATTAAAATTCTGAGGTGCTTTAAGTTTGCCAGCCTAGAAAGCCACTGCTGGGGGCAGACAGACAGGATGAGGCCAGTTCCCACGGAGTGAATACTGACACCCCACGTGATCTGAGTTACGAGTGAACACAAATTGTAAATAAAAATACCTTCCCTTTGGGGTGCCTGGGTGGCCTGGTCAGTTGGTTAAACATCTGCCTTCAGCTCAGGTCATGATCCCAGGGTTCTGGGATCAAGCCCCATGTTGGGTTCTCTGCTCAGCAGGAGCCTGCTTCTCCCTCTTTCTTCCACTTCCCCTGGTTGTGCTCGCTCTCTCTCTGTCAAATAAATAAATAAAATCTTAAAAAAAAAATGAGCTTCTCTTAAACCTATTTTGTTTTTATTGAAAAGCTTTGATTTACCATTTTCTTTTTTAAGTCATGGATTGATTATCCCATAGGGTTAGTTATTGCTGAAGAGAAAGATTGTTTTTCTTGTTGAACTTCCCTTATTTAATGAGGCCATGCCTGGACTGTCCCTACTGAAAGCCAAGTAGGACTTACATTAGTAATTTGGGGGCATCTGTTAGATGTGTCCTAGGGGTGTTGCCACAAAGTTATCTATAAATCTTATTTTTGTGAATACAATTATATATAATAACATATAAAGTGAGCTTGATATTTTAAAGGAGTTGTTTAACGAAAATTTCAACAATACTCTTGTTATATAAACACTCTGTTCCTAATTGCTTTGCTTTTGAAGTTTTGATTTTTAAAAATATCAGATTTTTATTAATCAGGCACATCCACAAATGTTGTAAAAACTGATTTCAGAATCACCAGGAAAAACAAAACAAAACAGAGAAGCAACACCTGCAACACAAGAAGCCGAAGACTCTAAACAAGAAATGAAAATCTCTAATCTCTGGGCCCAAGTAGATTCTTCGTTGGGTACAGGGGAGGGGAGGGGATGAGGGGCAGGTGAAATGACAAAGTTTTCTCTTTTTTAAAGATTGTATTTATTTATTTGTGAGAGAGAGAGTGAGAGAGATCATGAGAGGGGAGAAGGTCAGAGGGAGAAGTAGAGTCCCTGTGGAGCTGGGAGCCGGATGTGGGACTCGATCCCAGAATGTGACCTGAGCTGAAGGCTGTTGCTTAACCAACTAAGCCACCCAGGTGCCCCAAGACAAAGTTTTCTATGATATTTTGAGCAGTAGCATGTGGATAATTATATAATAAAAGATTTCATATAGTCGTTGAGTAGTTCAACATTTTTTAACTTTTAATAATAACCATTGCAGGGGCACCTGGGTGGCTCAGTCATTAAGCGTCTGCTTCTGCTCAGGTCATGATCCTGGGGTGCTGGAATCAAGCCCCGCATCAGGCTCCCTACTCCGTGGGAAGCCTGCTCTCTCCCTCTCCCACTCCCCCTGCTTGTGTTCCCTCTCACACTGTGTCTCACCCTGTCAAATAAATACATAAAATCTTAAATAATAATAATAATAATAATAATGACCATTGTAGGATGATTTTTTTCTATTATATAGAAATATATATTATAATTGCTTTTCCAGGTATCTGTGGGCTTCAGTTCTACTAATTTGCTAATCTCAGGTCTTCAGTGCTCACTTGTTACCAGGATCTCAACTAAGAACATATATCATGTGGTTCAGTTGTCATAACCTTTCTAAAAGTGTCTGTGCAAGACATTTACACTTTGCTCCTTCATAATTATAGCCTAAACTTTTTATGGTTAAAAGCAACCACAAGACTTTTGAAGATCTTATGAAATCAAAAGGAAGTTTGTGATTGCATTGAACTTGCATTTACTTCATACAATCTAACCATTCCCAAATACAATAAACTCTAGATTATGTGATTAAATACTTCCACCTTGGTTTTTTTTCAACTTTCGTATTGACTTAGCTAACATTTGGAATTGTTACCTTGGCGAGAAGGCATAGCAGGAACTAGATTTATAGCTCTACTGCCTGGGTCAAATTTTATCAGCCAACTCTTCACAGAAACTGAAAACTAAACATGAAAAATTACAGCCTAGAAAATTTATGTCCACATGAAAACCTTCATAAGGATATTTAAGGCAACTTACTCATATTGCCAAGACTTGAGGCAACCAAGATATCCTTCAGTGGGCGAATGGATAAATAAACTGTGGTCCATCTAGACAATGGAACACTATTCAACACTAAAAGGAAGTGAGCTATCAAACCAGGAAAAGACATGGAAGAAACCTAAATGCATATTGTCAAAAGAAGCCAATCTGAAAAGTCTACATACTCTGTGATCCTAACAATAATCACATTCTGGAAAAGGCAAAACTATGGTGACAATTTAAAAAAAAAAATCAGTGATTTCCAGGGATTGGTAGGAGCGAGAGATAAATGGAGCACAGAGGATTTTTATAGTATGATACTATAATGGCAGAAACACGCCATTACACGTTTACCATAGAACGTACAACACCAAGAGTGTATGTAATGTAACCATGGTCTTCAGGTGATAATAATGTGTCTATGCAGATTTACCAATTGTAACAAATGTCCCCCTCCACTGAGGGCTGCTGATAGTGGTAAGGCTGTGAGTTTGGGAGGCAGGGGGTATATGGGAAATCTACTGTCTGATCAATTCTGTTGGGAATTTAAAACTACTTTAAAAAATAATTTTTTTTTAAAAAAATGTAGTTTGGGGTGCCTGGGTGGCTTAGTCGGTTAAGCATCTGACTCTTGGTTTCAGCTCAGGTTAAGATCTCAGGGTCATGAGATCGAGTCCCATGCCAAGCAGGAACTCAGCGGCATCAGCTTGAGATTCTCTCCCTCTGCCCCTTCCCTGTGTGTGCCCTCTCCGTCACCCTCAAATAAATAAGAGATAAGGTATTTTTTTTAATTTTTGCCCAAATTGTCACAGTAAATCTAGTTTTCTTCACAATCAAAATTTTACAAGTGATTTAAATCCTTTCTCCCTTCATGTCTCACTCCTCCAGTGCCAGTGAGCAGAAGTGACACAAGCCAATGTCCCCCCTCCTATGCTTCCCTGCTTCCTCGTGAGCAAACAGTGCCTCACTTAAATAACAGAAAATCAGTTATATGTGCTCTCTTTCTTATTAGTCGGCTCGGTATCGTTTCTTAAATTCTCCTCCATTTTTTGATCCTGATTATCAAACCCCCAAAAATTAGAAACTTGGGATTTTAAGAACAGATCCTGCTGCCAGTGCCTTGTTTAATGCAGCTGTGGTTGCATGATATATGCTAGCCATTGGAAGGCAATACACTCATAAATCAAGGGCTCCAGACTTTTCTATAGCTGATCTGCTAAAAAAGTACAAGTGCTTGTGGTGGTTTGGATTACTAAACACCACAGCTGTCACATAATGTAGGAATAAAGCTGCCACTGGAGCTCTGAAACTGAAATTCAGAAATATATATATTTATTTAAATATATATGTGCTGCAAGTATGTAATTATTATATTTCATATTTTTATACATAAACATCACTTTTAAAATTATCTTTATTAACATATAATGTATTATTTGCTGCAGGGGTACAGGTCTGTGAATCATCAGGCTTACACATTTCACAGCACTCACCATAGCACATACCCTCCCCAGTGTCCATCACCCAGCCATCCTATCCCTTCCCTTCCATTTGCCAGCAACCCTCAGTTTGTTTTGTGAGATAAAGAGTCTCTTATGGTTTGTCTCCCACCCATCTTGTTTCATTTTTTCCTTCCCTACCGCCCACAATCCCCTGCCTTACCTTTTAAATTCCTCATATCAGAGAGATCATATGATAATTATCTTTCTCTGACTTATTTCATTCAGTTAATACCCTCTAGTTCCATCCACATCGTTGCAAATGGCAAGATTTCATTTCTTTTGATGGCTGCATAGTATTCCATTGTATATATAGATACAGATTCTTTGCCTCTTTGGTTAGGTTTATTCCTAAGTATCTTATGGTTTTGGGTGCAATTGTAAATGGAATAGACTCCTTAATTTTTCTTTCTTCTGTCTTGCTGTTGGTGTATAGAAATGCAACTGATTTCTGTGCATTGATTTTATATCCTGACACTTTACTGAATTCCTGTATGAGTTCTAGCAGTTTTGGGATGGAGTCTTTGAGTTTTCCACATAAAATATCATATCCTCTGCAAAGAGTGAGAGTTTGACTTCTTCTTTGCCAATGCAAATGTCTTTTATTTATTTTTGTTGTCTGATTGCTGAGGCTAGGACTTCTAGTATTATGTTGAATAGCAGCGGAGATAGTGGACATCCCTGCCATGTTCCTGAACTTAGGGGAAAGCTCTCAGTTTTTCCCCCATTGAGAATGATATTCGCTGTGGGTTTTTCATAGATTGCTTTGATAATATTGAGGTATGTACCCTCTATTCCTACACTATGAAGAGTTTTGATCAAGAAAGGATGCTGTACTTTGTCAAATGCTTTTTCTGCATCTATTGAGAATATCATATGGTTCTTGTTCTTTCTTTAATTAATGTGTTGTATCACACTTATTGATTTGCGGATGTTGACCCAACCTTGCAGCCAGGAATAAATCCCACTTGGTCATGGTGAATAATCCTTTTAATGTACTGTTGGATCCTATTGGCTAGTATTTGGGTGAGAATTTTTGCATCTGTGTTCATCAAGGATATTGGTCTGTAATTCTCCTTTTTGATGGGGTCTTTGTCTGGTTTTGGGATCAAGGTAATGCTGGCCTCATAAAATGAGTCTGGAAGTTTTCCTTCCATTTCTATTTTTTTTAATAGTTTCAGGAGAATAGGTATTAATTCTTCTTTAAATGTTTGGTAGAATTCCCCTGAGAAGCCGTCTTGCTCTGGGCTCCTGTTTGTTGAGAGATTTTTGATGACTGCTTCAACCTCCTTATTAGTTATGGGTCTGTTCAGGTTTTCTATTTCTTCCTGGTTCAGGTTTGGTAGTTTATATGTCTCTAGGAATGCATCCATTTCTTCCAGATTGTCAAATTTGCTGGCAGATAGTTGCTAATTATATGTTCTTATAATTGCTTCTATTTCTTTGGTGTTGGTTGTGATCTCTACTCTTTCATTCATGATTTAATTAATTTGGGTCCTTTCTCTTTTCTTTTTGATAAGTTTGGCCAGGGGTTTATCAATTCTTTCAAAGAACCATCTCCTAGTTTTGTTGATTTGTTCTACTGTTCTTCTGGTTTCAATTTCATTGATTTCTGCTCTGATCTTTATGATTTCTCTTCTCCTGCTGGGTTTAGGCTTTCTTTGCAGTTCTTTCTCCAGCTCCTTTAGGTGTAGGGTTAGGCTGTGTACTTGAGACCTTTCTTGTTTCCTGAATAAGGCTTGTATCGCTATATGCTTTCCTCTCAGGACTGCCTTTGCTGTGTCCCAAAGATTTTAAACAGTTGTGTTTTCATTTTCATTTGTTTCCATGAATTTTTTTAATTCTTAATTTCCTGGTTGACCCATTTATTCTTTAGTAGGATGCTCATTAGCCTCCAAGTATTTGAGTTCTTTCCAACTTTCCTCTTGTGATTGAGTTTTGGCTTCAGAGCATTGTGGTCTGAAAATATGCAGGGAATGATCCCAATCTTTTGATGCTGGTTGAGACCTGATTTGTAACCCAGTTGTAATCTATTCTGGAGAATGTTCCATGTGCACTAGAGAAGAATGTGTATTTTGTTGCTTTGGGGTGGAATGTTCTGAATATATCTGTGATGTCCATCTGGTCCAGTGTGTCATTTAAAGCCTTTATTTCCTTGTTGATCTTTTGCTTGGATGATCTGTCCATTTCTGTAAGGGAGGTGGCAAAATCCCCTACTATTATTGTATTATTTTCAATGTATTTAATTTTGTTATTAATTGGTTTATATAACTGGCTGCTCCCATGTTAGGGGCATAGATATTTAAAATTGTTGGATCTTCTTGTTGGACAGGCACTTTAAGTATGATATAGTGTCCTTCCTCATCTTTTATAGTCTTTGGCTTAAAGTCTAATTTATCTGATATAAAAATGCCACCCCAGCTTTCTTTTGATGTCCATTAGCATGGTAAATTATTTTTCACCCCGTCACTTTCAATCTGGAGGTGTCTTTGGGTCTAAAATGAGTTTTTTGTAGACAGCATATTGATAGGTTTTGTTTTTTTTATCCATTCTGATGTCCTGTGTCTTTCAATTAGGGCATTTAGCCCATTTACATTCAAAGTAACTATTGAAAGATATGAATTTAGTGCCAATGTACTTCCTGTAAGGTGACTGTTACTGTATATTGTCTCTGCTCCTTTCTGGTCTATTACTTTTAGGCTCTCTCTTTGCTTAGAGGACCCATTTCAATATTTCCTATAGGGCTGGTTTGATCTTTGCAAATTCTTTTAATTTTGTTTGTCCTGGAAGCTTTTTATCTCTCCTTCTGTTTTCAACAACAGTCTAGCTGAATATAGTATTCTTGGCTGCATATTTTTCTTGTTTAGTGCTCTGAATATATCATGGAGTCCTTTCTGGCCTGCCAGGTCTCTGTGGATAGGTCTGCTGCCAATCTAATATTTCTACCATTGTATGTTATAGACCTCTTGTCTTGAGCTGCTTTCAGGATTTTCTCTTTGTCACTGAGATTTGTAAGTTTTACTGTTAGATGATGGGGTGTGGACCTATTCTTATTGATTTTGAGGAGGGTTCTCTGTGCCTCCTGGATTTTGATTTTTTTTCCCTTTTGCCATGTTAGGGAAATTATCCACTATAATTTGCTCCGATATACCTTCTGCTCCTCTCTCTCTCTCTCTCTTCTTCTTCTGGGTTCCCAATTATTCTAATATTGTTTCATCTTTTGGTATCACCTATCTCTCAAATTCTCCCCTGTGGTCCAGAAGTTATGTGTCCCTCTTTTGCTTGGCTTCTTTACTCTCTGTCATTTGGTCTTTTATATCACTAATTCTCTCTTCTACCTCATTTATCTTAGCAGTAAGAGCCTCCATTTTTTATTGCACCTCATTAATATCTTTTTTTTATTTCAACTTGATTAGATTTTAGTTCTTTTATTTCTCCAGAAAGGGATTTTATTTCTCCAGAAAGGGATTCTCTAATATCTTCCATGCCTTTTTCAAGCCCGGCTAACACTTTGATAATCGTCATTGTGAACTCTAGTTCTGATATATTACCAATGTCTGTATTGATTAAGTCCCTAGCCATTGGTACTGCCTATTGTCCTTTTTTTTGTGGCGAGTTTTCCCACCTTGTCATTTTATCCAGATAAGGCTATATAAATGAGAGAATAAAATACTTAAAGATTGGCAAAGACCCTGGAAAATATATGCTAGCCAAATCAGTAGGGATCCAAAATCAGGGGGAGAAGAAAGGGGAAAATAAAAAATAAAAATAAATAAAAAATAAAAATTATATGTATATTAGACTGGTGAATAGAACAGAGCCACCCACTTGATTTGGGTGTATTCTGGTCTCTTAGAAAAAATTACCTCCCAAAATTTTAAAGAAAGAAAAACTTATATATATCTACAAAAATAAGGGTAAACATGATGAAAGGATGGAATATGACTGTAATGATGAAAATTTAAAAGGATCATAAAAAAGGAATTGATAAAATAAGTTGGTTGGAAAAAGAAAGAAAAAAGAGAAGAGAATGTGATCAGGTTGGAGACTAGAACAAGGCTGTGTGCTAGATTTAGGGTATATTTTGCTGCATTAGAAGAAATTGTATCCCAAAGTTTTAAAGAAAAAAAACCTATATGTATATAAAAAATAAGGTTAAATACAATGAAGGGATAAAATATGACTACAACAATGAAAAAAAAATTTTTTAAAGATTTTATTTATTTATTTGACAGAGAGATCACAAGCAGGCAGAGAGGCAGGCAGAGAGAGGAGGAAGCAGGCTCCCTGCTGAGCAGAGAGCCCGATGTGGGGCTTGATCCCAGGACTCTGAGATCATGACCTGAGCCGAAGGCAGCGGCTCAACCCACTGAGCCACCCAGGCGCCCCACAACAATGAAAATTTTAAAAGATTTTTTAAAAAGGTATTGATAAGATAAAATAGTTTAAAAACATTAAAAGAGGAAAAAGGAAAAGCTAAAAAATAGAATAAGAAAAAAATAAAATTAAAAAAAATTTAACTTTGCAAGATTAAAGGATCATGGGGAAAAGCCATGAATTCTATATGTTGCTTTGAAGTTCATCATCTCGTTGATCGGTGAACTTGGTCTTGGCTGGATGTTCTTGCTGATCTTCTGGGAGAGGGGCCTGTTGCCATGATTCTCAAATGTCTTAGCCTCAGGCAGAATTGCACCACCTTTGCCAGGGGCTGGGCTAAGTAATCTGCTCAAATTCGCACTCTGGAGCTTTTGTTCCCTGAACGCTTTCCGTACCACTTTGGAGGATGGGAATGAAGATGGCAGCCTCCCAATATCGCACCCAGAGGAGCCAAGAGCTCAGGCCCCACTCCCCAGTATACCCACAGAGAAAAGCAGTCAATCCCTCCCATGTCCCTGGTCTCCAGCTGCACTCTGTGCTCACCCAGTCTGTGACTGAGCATTTCTATCTCTGGTGCATGGCCCTGTTTGGAGTCTCCAAACCCAAAAGGTGCCTGCCATGCTCCTGCACCACTCGTCCCAGAGAGGGAAGGTGAGTCTCTCCAGATCTGCCAGTTGTGGGGTCCCTGATCAAAGAGCAGTGGCCTGACTGTGCCACAGATCATGGTTTAAGGTCACCCCGAGCTGAGAGCTCACTCGGCTCCGTCTCCACAGCCAGCTTCCCTGCTCCAATAGCTGGGAGCTCCACCACCCTCAGGCACCCCCGCTCTTACTGTGACCCTGTGGGTCCTGAGACCACACTGTCCCCACAGGGGCTCCCCCCCTTACCCCTCTCCCCTGCTAAGCCTCTGGAGTGATGTCCCCCTGTGCAGCAGACTTCTAAAAGTTATGATTTTGTGCTCCGCTGCTCCACCACTTGCCAGAAGCCTGCCCCTCCCCCCGCAGTCTCTCTTCCCGTATGTCACTTCGGATTCACTTCTCCGCATGTCCTACCTTCCAGAAAGTGGTCGATTTTCCATTCCTAGAATTGCTGCTCTTCTTCTCTTCTATCTCCTATCGAGTTCGTAGGTGTTCAGAATGGTTTGATAACTATCTAGCTGACCTCCTGTGACCTAATGATATTCCAGTCTCCTGCTCCACTGCCGCCTTGCTTCCTCTCCTGTTCTCGTGTTTTTATTGGCAGGTTTTGACTTGGTAAGAGAGGTCACAGCCCCAGGCTCAATCCTGACTTAAAATTTAAGTGATAAACTTCAGTTTATGAAGTTAAGTTTATAAAATTTAAGTTCTGTAAAGTTAAGTTGAAAAGTTAAATTTGGGGCGCCTGGGTGGCTCAGTGGGTTAAGCCGCTGCCTTCGGCTCAGGTCATGATCCCAGGTCCTGGGTTCAAGCCCCGCATCGGGCTCTCTGCTCAGCAGGGAGCCTGCTTCCTCCTCTCTCTCTGCCTGCCTCTCTGCCTGCTTGTGATTTCTCTCTGTCAAATAAATAAATAAAATCTTTAAAAAAAAAAAAAGAAAAGTTAAATTTATGCATATAGAAGTTTCTCTTTAATATGAAAAGTCATATTGAAATGAAGGTCCTAGATTTCCTGCTGTGTTTCCTAAAAGATTTAGTGGAAGTATGTGAGTGCAGTCATTTCCATCCATTTAAGGACTTCTTTTAATGTATGTGTGTGTGCATACACGTGTGTTTACTTACATATGTCTACCCCCATATCATGATAGTGTTAGTTTTAGTATACATTTATTGAAAAGAATTTGTGAGGACAGGGCGCCTGCATGGCTCAGTAGTTAAGCGGCTGCCTTCTGCTCAGGTCATGGTCCCAGGGTTCTGGGATCGAGGCCCACATCAGGCTCCCTGCTCGGCAGGAAGCCTGCTTCTCCCTCTCCTGCTTGCCCTGCTGGTGTTCCCTCTCTCTCTGTCAAAAAAATACATAAATTAAAAAAAAAAAAAAAGAACTTATAAGGACAGATTTAAGTTTTGTTATTAAATAAATTTATATTTAATCACGAAAGGTATATTCTTTTGAAAAACGAAAACAAATACATGTCAAGTCACAGGGAGATGACCCCTTAGATGCCCAGTGTCCACAGGCAGTAATCACTACAGTAAGGTTGAAAGTGTGAAGTTTCAAGCACTTTTCGGTCTACCCTTCTTTCTTGGTTGTCATATTCTTAAATTCACATTTTCATATCGAAAAATAATAGTAAAACGTATCTTTGTTTCCTAAGAAGAAGATGATACAACATCTATGCTGGGCATGAGGAAGAGGATCTCAACCAGGCAACTCATAGAATGTGCCAGAAAAATGTGGAACTGGCCGGTAAGTGGCCGTTCTTACTGCCTTGTGAGCCAGTCATTACATCAACATTTTTCTTTTTTCTTTTTTTTTTAAAGATTTTATTTATTTATTTGACAGAGATCACAAGTAGGCAGAGAGGCAGGCAGAGAGAGAGAGAAGGAAGCAGCCTCCCCACCGATGCGGGGCTCGATCCCAGGACCCTGAGATCATGACCTGAGCTGAAGGCAGAGGCTTTAACCCACTGAGCCACCCAGGCACCCCATATCAACATTTTTCTAAAATTAGACCCATCCTATGGAAAGACTCTAGGAGGTGAGGGCTCATGTTGTCTTTCATAATTTTTCTGAGGCAGTGACTTTCTTGAGAGACATACCGAAGGGGTTAAATTTACTAAAAGAAATCTCTCCTTCCTTGTAATCGGCCCTGCACCTCCCCTTTCCAAGCGAGTGGGCAGAGGCTGCCAGAAAAGACCAAGATGGCTCTGTCCTGAGACTACTCAACTTTGACCAGCAGTTTGCATTCCCACTGGGAAGTTCTCCTCGACTTTGTCAGAAGGACTGAGTTCCACTTTGCTGAATTCCTCCAGTGATCTTTTGTTTCTCCTACTCATTAGCACTCTGGATGCCTGCCCAGCAGTACAGAGCCCACCTCTTAGTTCGGTTCTGCTTAGGAGAGGGGGTGGTGGTAATGGTTGATGGCTGGGCCAATTTCTGACAAGGATGTTTCTTTAGATTTTGACTTCAACATCACTTTCTTCAGAGAGGCCTTCCCTGACTGCCCCAACTACATCAGCACCCCTCACTGCCAGGTGACTCTATTTTATCTTGGTCCCTGCTCTTATCAGTACCTGCCATTAACTTATCGACTGGCTGGCACAGAAGGATCCTCTAGAGCAGAGACTTTGTTTACTCCCATTGTCAAGGGCAGTGCCAGGGCCCAGAAGGAGTTCTGACCAGTTGATTGCCATAGGCTAGCAGAGGGTTTCCAAAAGCAAGTAGTTACTTGAATTTCATGTTTACATTCTGTGGTGTTGCTTCATACACATCGCTCGGTAAGATTTCCAGTTTTAAGGATAGAGAAGAGTGAATCCTATCCTTTAGGCATCACCCTGACTTTGGGAGAATTCTGGATGGAAATGCATTTCAAAATTAAGTTGCTAAAATGTCTTTAACTTGTGCCCACTTCAGCGGCACATATACCAAAATTGGAAGGATACAGAGATGATTAGCATGGCCCTGTGCAAGGATGATATGCAAATTTGTGAAACGTTCCATATTTTTAATAAAACAAGAGGAAATCAGGGAGGAAGACAAACCATCAGAGACTCTGAATCACAGGAAACAAACTAAGGGTTGCTGAAGGGGCAGTGGCTGGGGGGATGGGGTAACTGGGTGATAGACATTAAGGAGAGCATGGGATGTAATGAGCGGTGGGTATTAGATAAGACTGACATGTCATTGGGGCACCTGGGTGGCTCAGTGGGTCGAGCCGCTGCCTTCAGCTCAGGTCATGATCCCAGGGTCCTGGGATCGAGCCCCGCATCAGGCTCTCTGCTCAGCCGGGGAGCCTGCTTCCCCCTCTCTCTACCTGCCTCTCTGCCTACTGTGATCTCTGTCTGTCAAATAAATAAAATCTTAAAAAAAAAAAAAGATGCGTCACTGACCTCTACCTCTGAAACTAATCATACATTATATGTAAATTAATTGAATTTAAATTTGAAATTTTTTAAAAAATAAAATAAAATGTCGTTAGCTTTTAGGAAATGACACCCTTCCCTACTGAGCAGTCGCGCCGTTATCATCAGCTCCAGGAGGAGCATCTGCAAGGCAGACGTGACAAGCGATAAGTCTGAGAACCGCAAGATTAAATCTAAGCTAAAATTTTACTCCAGCAAGGTAAGACCTTTTAGTTCTACTCTAATAACAACTTCTCCCAATTCCGAAGTTATGAATCAGAGACGGGGCCTGATGAAAGGGGCGGACATCCTCCATCTCTCAGTTAACTGCCTGGAGGGCTGTGCTGGCTCTCAGGGGGAAAAAAAAAATTAGGAGGTGACACCTTTCATTTTTCAAGTTAAACATTTTGTCTTTAAAAAAAAAAAAAAAAGCACGGGAGCTTTTAATACAAGAAACACAGATCACTAAAACTCTCTGGGCTGAGACGCTGTCCCTGGCTCCACGCCAAGTTACCCAGGACAGCCCCTCCCAGGCCAGGAGAAGGGCTGGGAGGAAACTACCTGTCCCAGCACAGCTGGGAGCCCCCCCACCACCACTTCTCCCCACCCATGAGAGCCACACCTGCAGCTCTTCAAGCAGCCCAAGGACCCTGCTCCATGGCAAGGTCAAGGGTTGGGGGTGGGCGGCTGGGGGGCTGTGGTTCTGCTGTCAGAGACCCAAGTCCATTGTGTTACCTGACTCCTGTTTTGCTCCAAGGGCTAGGGAAAACTAGAGAAAGTACCTGTTGCCTCTCTCATCTCTGTCTATTTCCCCATGGACATGTCCTGGCCCCACTTACTGTCCTCCAGGAATGCCCACTTCCTGCGCCAAGGTCTCACACACACCAGCAAGGTGCAGGCTCCTTATCAGTCTGTCCCCACCACGTCACTCCCAGACACACCCAATGCCCAGACTGGCCTGGGTTTCCAGGTTCCCTGACTTTGTCCTGTTTGGAATAGGACAGAAGGGCAAAAGGGGAGAAGAATGACCCTGTGTGGGTGGCTTCCAGGCTCAGGATCAGGCTGAGACAGACAGTGGGGAAGTCAAAGTTATTCAGATCAGAAATGAGCACTCAGAAGCTGACCCAGCACAGAGGTGTGGCTGCTGAGAAAGGGTGCATGTCATGGATTCGGGGACAAACCTGATTTTAGAATGCTCATGTGATGAGATTAAGTGAGGCAAATGAGGTAGGCATTGTGACAGAGTGTTAGACTACCATTGACCTTCTGAGAACAGTCTGGAGGATCATCTGCTTCCAGAGCTCAGTCAACCTCAGTAAACTTTACATAAGGGGGTTTGGGGGGTGGTTACTGTATGAAACCCTCCCTGGTCAAATTAGTATGTGGCTCCTCTCTCCTGATTGGATTTGTACCATACAGCTCAGATAGCCTCTGTTTTGTGAAAAAGAGAAAGAGAGGGAAAAGATGGAAAAAAGAGAGAGAAAAAGAAAAGAAGGTTAAAAAAAAAAACAGGTAAGAGACTATAAACAGCAAGAAAATAAAGGAAGGAAGCAGAGAAAAATGAAACCGGTGGGTAGGTGAGGAAAAGGCAGTATTTCCTGTTTGCTCTGGCTCTGAATCCCACCGTCCCCACTCCCCACTGTCCTACTTCCTTATCTGCTCCTGAAAAGTAGCCAAGTCATTCAGAAGCCTGGCTAGGAAGTCACTGAGGGAGTTGGTGCTGGCTTGAATTTTATCCAGCCTGTAGGGGGATCCACCACCTGCCTCACCTGGTCCTGGCCAACACAGAGCAGCACTGTCCCCTAGGCTTTCTGTAGAAGTCTGGCCAGCATCTCTTTTTTAAAAGTGCTAGCTCAGAGTAAGGCACAGAGCTCCCCAGAGAGGACCACATGCTCTGACATTTGTTTGGAAATCACCATTTCTTAATTTATCATTCTTAAAATGATAAATTATAAGAAGAAAAGGGGGGGGAGCTTTATAACAAGAGAAGAGCTGCACAGACATGAGGCAGGAACCAGAAAGGGTATTGCTGTTTTAATAATCTGTGACTTGGGTAGCCCAAGACCACCCCCCAGAAAATCTGCTCCTGGTAATTAAAAGCGAGCCAAGATCCAGATTCAACACAAACACATTGGCCTCTACCAGTAAAATGTGTGTATGTTCAAAAACGTCCCCTACCCAATGTAGAGACTGGCATCTGTGCGGCATCACACCCACTTGCACGTGCTGAGGGCACTGGAGTAGGGATGAAAACGGTGAGAATCGTTAGCTCTGGTGTGTAAATTTAGCATGGTTTATAACCACCTTGAGGGCTTGTTAAACTCGGATGGTTGGGCTCTACGTATAGAGTTTCAGATTTAGAAGGTCTAGGGTGTGGTCTCAAAATTGCAGTTCTAGAAAGTTCCCTGGTGACCCTAACCCTTACTCTGAGAAGCCCTGGCCTCTCCTTATATGATGAGCTCATCAGCAGAAAGCAGGGTCTGGGCAGCTTCGGGGACCTGAGCCAGAGTGAGTGCAGATCCCCCTGCTGCCCCTCACTGGTGGAATTACTTTAGAAAAATTGCTAACTCTGTAGCTGTAAATTGGGGTTGATGATAATGGTACCTAAATCCTGGGATTAATATAAGGGTGAAAGGAGTTAAAACAATGCAAAGTGCTTAGACCACGCTTGGCACATAGCAAGCACTTTCTAATTGTTTTCTTAAATAAGAATGCAGGTCCTAGAGTCAGACAAATGGCTTAGACTTGGCTAGACTTAACTACTCTGAGCTTCAGCTTTCTTCTTGGTAAAAAAGGATAAAAATAACATCTGTCCTACCAAGTTTTTCATGAAGATTAAATAAGCTAATACACTGGTTATTCAATCTTGTCAAACGAACACGTATCCATACCCTTCAGGCCCTCCAAATGGGTCTGCCTGCGAAGGTGTCCGCTCTGTGGGAAATGCTGCCCTCTGCTGGATAGCCATGCATTTTTGGAAATTAACTTGCCCCCTAGTCCTCAAGCAAATAGCCAATCATCTTCAAAAAGTTTGTTCCCTGAACACCTTTTTTTGGCTGCTGTGACCAAACATGATTGAATTAAATCACTCTCAGTAAATGGTTTTCCTCCTTTGGCAAAATAAGGAGCCACCTAGCAACTTACTTGGGCTGTAGCCTCATTTCCAAGTTGTATTTTTATGGAGAAAATTGGCTGTTTGGAGACATTCCTGTTTGGATTTTCTGGTTTTCATGATTGTTGCTTCCCTGTGAGTTGAGAATATTGGGATGACTGCCTAGCCTAGCCATGTGCTGGATTCTTTCAGGGCCCCCGGAGTAGCTCAGCAGGAAGCAGCCCTTGAAACACTGTAGTGTTATAACCAGGTCCCTGTGATCAGCGACCCACCAAAGACGCCAGACAACACACCAATGAGCAAGTGTCCCTCTGTTCTGATGAAGCTTTATTTATAAATGATGGGATTTGAATGTCTTTATTTTCACATGTTACAAAGTATCATTCATCTTTGATGTTTCTCAGTCACTTAGAAAGTAAAAACCAGCAGCACCTGGGTGGCTCGTTGGGGAAAGCATCGGAAGCTTGATTTTTGCTCAGGTCATGATCTCAAAGTGGTGAGGTCAAGCCCCAGGCTGGGCTCTGTGCTGAACATGGAACCTGCTTAGGATTCTCTCTCTCCCTCTCCCTCTGCCTCTCCCCATCCCCCATCCCCACAAATAAATAAAATGACTGAGTGGGTTAAGCTTCTGCCTTTGGCTCAGGTCATGATCTCCAGGTTCTCCCTGCTCAGCGGGGAGCCTTCTTCTCTCTCTCTCTCCCTGTATGCCTCCTCCCTACTAGTTCTCTCTCTCTCTCTCTCTCTGAAACAAACTTTTAAAAAAGTTTAAAAATTAATTAACTAGTTAATTAATTAAAAGCAAAAACCATATACCAAGACAAAGTGCCGGCCAGCTGGGGGTCTGCAGTCTGTACTTTGTCATCCACCAGAGTCCACCTACATCCTGATGAGACCAGACTGGTTAAGTTAAGCAGACAGGATGGTGATGCTATCCCTGCATTTTGTAGATCCCTGAGGACAGCAGTAATCTCTGCTGTTTCCCTCAATACAGCATCTACTCTCTTTCCCCGGGGTACATTTTTGACCTTTCACTTGGCTACCATTTCTATGGTAAATTTCACCCCACAGGCCAAGGATCCAATCTAAACTAAGCATTTTTGCATCAGGGTTTATAAGGGATATCTGTCTGCAGTTTCTGTTTGTCTGGCTTTGGTATCAGGATGCCAGACTCATAGAATGAGTTAGGAATTGTTTAATTCTATTCAATCTTTTGAGAGAGTTTGAAAAGAACGGGTGTCACTTCCCCGAAATATTTGGTAGACCTTACCTGTGAAGCCATCAGATTCAGAAATTTTCTTTGTCAGGAGGCTTTTGGTTACTTTTTCTATCTCCTTACTAGTCACAGGTCAGTTAAGATTTTCTTTGTGATTCAGGTTTGGTAGGTATCTAACTAAGAATTTGTCTATTTTACCTAGATTACCCAATTTGTTGGCATATGATTATTCATAGTACTCTCTTATAATCCTTTTTATTTCTGTATGATCAGTAGTAATGTCCCCTCCTTCATTTCCAATTTAAATAATTTGAGTCTTCTTTTCTCCCTCAATCAGTCCAGCTAAAGCTTTGTCAATTTTGTTAATCTTTTTAAGAATCAACTTTAGATCTCATTGATTGTCTCTGTGGTTTAACGATTCTCTATTTTATTTATCTTGAGCCTAATCTTCAGTATTTCCTTCTTTGTGCTAGTTCTGGGTTTAATGTGCTTTTTTTCTAGATCCTTAGGTCATAAAGTTAGGCTATTGATATGAGATCTTATTTAATGTGAGCATTTAAGGCTATAAGCTTCCCTCTTCACACTGTTTTCATTGCATTTCACCACTATGTATGCCGTGTTTTCATTTTCATTCATCTCTAAGTATTTTCTGATTTCTAATTTCAATTTCTACTATAGCACTACTTCACTTCTGACATCAGATGTGAGGGAGTTTCCACACACAAGCAATTCTGTGACACTAGCAGGTGTCCTATAATCTAACTCAGTTCTGACACTATCTATCTGGAGATAGCATCAGATCCCACATGTTAAGGAACTAGTCCGACAAATTGTGCCCTCCCCTTCAGATGCCCATGGCAAGTCCAGGGTTGTTGTGACCTGTGCTTCTAGCTGACCAGCTATAGATCAGAGGGTACCACAAACCCTTCCTTAGATTTATTTAATTTTGCTTGAGCAGGTCACAGAACTCTGGAACATGGTTTACTCACTAGATCACCAGTTTATTATAAAAAGATATTGTTGTGAGGTGAACTGAAGAGACTCTGGGCCCTGGGGACTTAACCCAGCCAGATTCAAGGAGTTGCTGAAGGTTCTTGGTCTTGTCATGAGAATGAATTCAAGGACAGACACACAGCACAGGGGATAAGTGACACAAATGGGAAAGTTTGTTAAAGCAGAAAGTACACTCTCCGGTGAAAAAAGCAGGCAAGCTGAAGAGAGCTGTGTCCCAGGGGTCTGGGTTTCTGTCTTTTATCAGCAGCTGTTATGTAAGGGCAGAATATTCATACTTTGGGGCAGGGAGGCAGGGTTTTGTGCTTTTCCTTCCTAATTTGGTCAAAAGTTTCCTGTCATGGCATCAGCCATCTTGAGACTATCTGGGTTGATCCAGCTTCTTGGGGAGAGCTGCCAGGACAGGCCTCTGACCTTCCCAAGAGTTGGATGACATCCTTGTTGCTGATCTCCAGGTATCCTATTAGAACCTAAATAAATGCCTACTCTAACAGTACAACTCAGGAATAGCCAGATGGAGAAGATGCACAGGGCAAGGTACAAAGAAAGAGGCCCAGAGCTTCCGTGCCCTCTCTGAGCGCCACTCTCCTCAGCTCTCCATAAGTTCACCAACCCTGAAACTCTCAAAACCCTGTCCTTGTGGGTTTCAAAGGCTTTATTACATGGGCATGACAAATTAGATCATTGTCGGTTGGGGATCGAGCTCACTTTCTATCCCCTCTCCCCTTCCCTTACCTCAGACTTTTAGTTTTGGCTCAGCTCATGAACTCAGGGTCCTGAGATCAAGCCCCACATCAGACTCCCCACTTAGTGGGGAGTCTCCTAGAAATTCTCTCTCCATCTCCCTCTGCCCATGCTCCCACTCTCTAAAATAAGTAAATAAATCTTTACAAAATAAATTAATTAAAATGGAGTCAGGAGACCAGCAGAGGAGGCTCTCATGCCCTGCCACTTCTGCTCAGTTGCAGACCAACAAGAAAAATGTAACTTGCAAGTGGTTGTTTTATTTCCTGAGCCAGAGAAAACTATCCTGCCCCCTCTCCCCCACACCTTACCAACCAACAGCCTAATCAATGAGAGATTGTCACAACACAGCCAATGAAAAAGCACTATACTTCAGATTCCCACTTTACTCCACTGGACTTTTTTATTTATTTTACGATTGATTTTATTTATTTATTTATTTATCAGAGAGACAGAGAGCCCACAAGCAGACACAGAGAGAGAAGGAGGCTCCCTGCTGAGCAAGGAACACTTGTGGGGTGGGACTGGATCCAAGGGCCCTGGGATCATGACCAGAGAAGGCAGCAGCTTAACCAACTGGGCCACCCAGGCATCCCTGGACTTTTCATTTATAACAGCACTCCCAAGGGCCCCTTCTTCCCCTATAAAAGAGCATTATCTCCTTTCTTCTGGGAACTTGTCTACGACTTTGCCATAACTAGCTTGTTCCAGATTGCAAATTCTCTGCTACTTCAAATAAACCCATTTTTACTAGTAAAATAATTGGCAGTTTAATTTTTAAGGTTAACACTTGATTGTTCTGAAGTATGAATTTAGATCTACAACTTCAAGCTGACGGGTTAAAAGCTTTGTTTAAAAAAAATAAAAATAAAAATAAAAAAATAAAATTCAAGGGCCCCCTGAGTGACTCAGTCAGTGAAGTATCTGCCTTCAGATCAGGCAGGTCATGCTCCCAGGGTCCTGGGATTGAGCCCTGCATGGAGCCCCACAAAGGAAACTCCAGGGAGCTGTACAAAATGGAAGGGTATTATAGGCAGAACAAAGAGGTTCTTAGCTAAAGAAACAATTGTTTTGGGCAAGGTCACCTTCCCTCAGGGGGAAGTGCAGGGGTTCTTATCATGCAGATTACCTCTCTAGTACCCACCAGGAAATCCCAGCCTAGTTTAAAATTCCCCCCCCCCACCCCCCCACGCCCCCCCCCCCCCCCCCCAAGAGGCTGAAAACTGAGTTAGGGTTAAGTCTCCTAGTGTAAGTCTTATGGAGTTCGGATTGTTGTTTATTTTTAACCATTGTGAGAAAGTGCAGTGTTCATCCATTTTTTACTTGTTCACTCTTTAAAGTGCCTGTAAAGTGTCTTGTCATTTGGGGCTGTTTTAAAATATAGTGTATTAATAGAAAATTTCAGTTATAGTAAAGCCAACAGATCAGGAGATGAATGCTGTGGAAAATATAATTTGTTTCTTACAGTACCCAAAAGGAGAGGGCATGCCATTGAGTGGGGGCCCCACAAGAAAGCACCAGGATAGAGGCAAAGACAGGACGGAAGTATAGACAAGAGTCTTTACTGTGGTCTCTGAACAAAAACAAGGTATCAGGTCCAAAATGGAGTCACAAAATGGTCCTAGGCCCCATGTCACCAGAGACTTAATAACAGTTTTGGCTGTCCCAGAAATGGAATCTTAAACAAGTCAGTCAGGAATCACCACGTCAGCCCTAGGGAAGTCATCTGCCTGCTAGATCCCTGCCATCCCCTAAAGGAAAGTAACCTTGCTACACCAATCCACTTCTGCTAGTATGACTTCCTTATTCCTGTTCCCTTCTGCCCATAAAGGTCTTTCATTTTATACAGCTCTTTGGAACTCCTTTCTGCTAGATAGGATGCTAACTGGCTTCATGAATTATTGACTAAAACCAATAAAATCTTTAAAAGTTATTCAATTGGGTCCCTGGGTGGCTCAGTTGGTTAAGCCTCTGCCTTCAGCTCAGGTCATGATCCTGGAGTCTTGGGATTGAGTCCCACCTCGGGCTCCCAGCTCAATGGGAAGTCTGCTTCTCCCTCTGACCTCCCCTCTCATGCTCTCTCTCTGTCTCTCTTTCTCAAATAAATAAATAAAATCTTTTAAAAAAAATTAAAAAAAAATAAAAGTTATCCAATTAAATGTAGGGTTTTTTAAGATTTTGAGGGGGGGGGGGCACCTGGATGTCTCAGTTGGTTAAGCAACTACCTTCAGCTCGTCACTATCCTGGGATAGAGCCCCCATCCAGCTCCCTGCTCCTTGGGGAGCCTGCTTCTCCCTCCCCCTGTGCCTGCTGCTCCCCTTGCTTGTGCTTTCTCTCTGTCTCTCTCTGTCAAATAAATGAATAAATAAATAAATAAATAATCTTTTTTAAAAAACTCTTTAAAAAAAAAGTTTTGAAAAAAAATTTAAAATAAAAAGTTTTGGGGTTTTTCTTGCATTTTATTTATTTGTCAGAGAGAGTGAGTGAAAGCCAGCACAAGCAGGGGGTAGTGGCAGGCAGAGAGAGAAGCAGGCTCCCTACTGAGCAAGGATTTTTTTTTTTTCCCCCTCTCTTCCCTCAGTGTCAGACTGGATCCAAGGACCCTGGGATCATGACCTGAGCCGAAGGCAGATGCTAAATAGACTAAGCCACCCAGGCCTCCCAGATTTTGTTTTTGTTTTAACAGAAGGAATATGCAAGGCAGAGTAACCAGGTTTAGGATCAGCTAATGAGTAATTTCAGGGGTCTGGGGCATAAGGCTTTCCCTGAGACCTCCTTTCATCTCCATAGGACTTATCCTTTCTGACATGCTGGGTTACATTTATTGTCTGTCTCCCCCTCCATGATGCCAGGCCCACGGGAGCAGTGGCGGTTTTGTCTGTCTTATTCACTGCCCTGCTCCTGCCCAGGTTGGTGCTGGGCCCAGAGTAGAGGTTCAACCAATAGTGAATGAACAACACTTACTGTGACCTGAAATGTTCTTGTTCGTGGTTTCGTTTGGGGGTGAATGTCTGTGCACAATGGAAACTCTAGGACCTAGCACAGGCCTGACACACAGTGTTGCTGCATGAACTTGGGAGACATTGGGCCTTGAAGCCTCAACCCAGCCCATCCTAAAGGTGTCACTGAAGGCTCTTGCTCTCTTCACAAGAAAGAACTCCAGGAGAGATGTAACCCAGCAAATGAGTACAAGCCGGAAAGTTTATTAAAGTGAAAGTACATGCTCCAGATGTGGGAGCAGGAGCTCGAGGCAGCCAGCTACATGCCCCAGGGTCTGGGTTTCTATCTTTTGTTGGCAGTCCTTACAAAGGGGGAAATCTTCATTATTTGGGGACTAGACTTCCTGGAAGCAGGGTTTTGTGCTTTTTCTTCCTTATTTAGTCAGGGTTTTCTGTGATGGCCCCTGCCATCTTGGGCTCATCTGGTTTGATCTAGCTTCTTATGTCTTTGCTTTGGAGGACTGCTAGGACAGGCCTCTGACCTTCCAGATCACTGCCCAGAACTTCCTCTTTGCTGGTGTCCAGGCATCCCATTAGAACCTAACTGACTGCTACTTAACAACAGTAGCTGCTCAGTTAGCATTTCTGAAGGAATGAATATGCCAGTTACTTTACTTAACCCAAGGAACCAACAATGATGAACATCATCAGGGCCCTTAACAGACATACCATCTATTTTGAGGTTACAGTTGCTTTAAAGAAATTATTATGGAATCGTTCTGGTATACTCTTGTCATGAAACACCAATCTCAAAACTTCGTGGTTTAAAATAGTTTATCATTACCTCTCCTAGTTCTGCGTGTTGCCTCTGCTCAGCTGGATGGTTCTTGCTTAGAGTTTCTCCTGCTACTGCCATCAAATGACAGCTGAAGCAGATGTCATCTAAAGGTTCAGCTGGACTAGGCATTCTAGATGGTTCCATCACACATTGACCCCACTGCTGGAGCTCAGCGGATCATTTGACCAGAGTGTGTACATGAACTTTCCATGTAGCTCAGCCTTCTCACACCAGAGTCTGGATTCCCAGGGATAGCAGCTGATAGAGCAAGAGGTCTAAGAGAGAAGTCAGAAGCTTCCAGTTCTCTTAAAAAACAGGCCCAGAACTGGCTTAAACATCACCTCCACCATTCTCTATTGGTCAAAGCAGTCACAAGCCAGACCACATTTAGCAGGATGGAAAGAAAGACCCTACCTCTTGAAGGGGGGGGGGGGTATCTTATGCATATGACAGGGGAAGGAATTGACGATGGGTGTCAAGAAATCAGCCACAACAAAGATTCCACGAAGGATGCTATAGTCAATGTGGTGCTGAGTGCCAGGGCCCAACACAATCTGGCTGTTTTCTGGGAGCTCACAGTCCAGCAGAGGGAAACAGATGGATAAAAATATCATTCTAGAACCTTGTATGAAGGAGTAACTGGTGTGAGGCTTGTCCTCACCATAAACAGAGAAAACTGCACAAAATGTGAAAAACAACTCCTTTTGGTCATTGGAAAACAGGTGGTGCATGACAGTAGGGCAGATGGGGGAACCATCAGAGATAAGCCTGGAGTCTGAAACCATGTGGCAGAGTACCATTAAGGTGGCATCAGGATTTGGGTTTATCTCTTAAGCTGGAGAATCTGTGTGATTTTGTGCACAGGAATGAGGATGGTAAGTAAGCAGCACAATTAGGGTCTGGCTTTTCAGGGCACAACCCAAAGGCTGGATAGGAAGAAGGTTTAGAACATTTCCAGTGAAGCCATCCAGGACATACCCCTGTCCACTCAAGGAGGGCCGTAGATTTGTCACGCGTAGTTTGAGTGGGTTGCAGTAGGTGGGTGATCCTTAGTGCTAGATGCGTAGAGGGTACTCATTTTCTTAAATGAAGACTAGAAAATTACAAAACTGCAGGACCTGAGGAATGGGGGAATGGGGATAGGGTAATGGTAGAGGAGAGTGTCTTCCAAGTTCTAAAGTATAGAATAAGGTATTTGGGGCCTGGAAATGTTGACATTTCAGTCCCTGGCTCACTGAGTGGAGGGATTCAAGATGTCTGGAGCATTAGGGTTCTTAGAAACATGGGAGAAGATACTGGGAGGATGGGAAATGCCTTTTAGGCACTTGGAATTGCACACCTACCCTTTTGACCTCAGCCCTGGCAGGTGGCACTTTATTATGTTCAGGACTATCCCCAAATCAAGGCAGTTGCTTTCTCTAATTTTGTGTCTTTGTGATGACAATGGGACATTTCCAGAACAAGAGACTACAACCTGCAGCAAATTGTTTTTCTAACCCCTTCATTCTTGGTCTGGGACAACGCTAAATGACACATAGATGTGCCCACGATCCACTCAATGTTCACACACCCATTAACATTCACTGAGACTGTCCGGTCTGGACTGTTGTAGGAACTGTGGTATAGTAGGGGAGAAGTAGGCAGTGGCCCCATGGCATGCAAGTGACACCCTGGGGAGGGAGCAAGGAAAACGTAAGTATAATATACAAGATAATCCAGTGGTGATGTGAACCAGGCAGGAAAATAAACACAAGAACTATGTTTTACAGAATCACAGCACGAGCACACAGTGAAATAAGTACACTGTTCCAAGGAAGAAAACAGTAACTACAAAGGCCTCAAGGCCATGGTGTCTGCTGAGACTCTTCCTCTCCATTTTGACTGAAGCCTCTACATTGAACTCTGAACTTCCTGGTGTCGGATTTCTAGATAATTAACTAAAGCTTGGGTCTCCAGACTCTTGAAATCAGCATATTCAGTTTCAGTGATTTAAAGCAAAAACACAGAGAAAAACAAATACCACTAAATATCACTCATATATGAAATTTAAGAAACAAACCAGATGGGCGCTTGGGTGGCTCAATGGGTTAAAGCCTCTGCCTTCAGCTCAGGTCATGGTCCCAGGGAAACTGCTTCCCCCTCTCTCTCTGCCTGCTTCTCTGCCTACTTGTGATCTCTGCTGTCAAATAAATAAATAAAATCTTAAAAAAAGAAAAATAACCTGGAAACCATGAGATGTCCTTTAAGCAGGATGTATTAATTTTTTAACAGGAGGCAGAACAGTGCTACCGTGAAGACAACCAATGTTATACAACACAACACCTCAACATTTTGAAAACTCACAAAAGGAACAAAAACTTAAGGAACAAAAAGAACAAAAAGTATCAAAATTAACTAAAATGTGGATAAAATAATTTCAAAAGGATGAAATTTTAAAAATCATGATACTCTGTTAGCAAATCAATTGCTATTTAAACCTGCAAAATAAAGACAAAGCAGGTCACTTAAAATATAAGTCGAAAAACATCGGATGAAAATTTAAAGTCTCCACACTGTATTGATAATTTTCAAATACTCATTATTACCACTTAAGATAGGAAGTGAAAAACGGAAAAAGTAACCAACTCCGAATTCAAATACACTACTACAAAGAGATAGACAAACTATACACTGGTTGTAAAACAGGAAAAAAAGCATTTCAAATGAAGACACACATTACTTACAACAAAACCAAGACAGAGTCAAAAATACAGGAAACAAAAGGAAAAAAGAGGGCACAACAAAAGGAAAATAAAAAACAGGAAATGACCCCTCCACCCACGTAGACACTCCCTAACCACACAAGATGCTGGGTAGGAATGGAAACACAACTGACCTCCTAGCAACTCGGACAAAGTGCTCCGGTTCCTCCAAACTTAGAGCGTTACACAAAATCCTAGAGCGCCAATCTGCAGCAGCAGCCTTCTACAGCCAAAGCAACCTCAATGCACCTGATCTCATCTGATCTTAGAAGTTAAACGTGGCCGCGCATGCCTACTACTTGGATGGCAGACCGCCTGGGAATACCGGGTGCTGTAGGCTTTTTGTCCCCCCCCAAACTCTTTTCTTTGGCCATCCTCTTTTCTTCCCCCTTTGGGCTCCCTCCCTCTACCTTGGCCCACACCACTCAGCGCCCTGGCCAATTGCAGCTGCCTCCCAACAGTCCCTGAGTGCCTCAGCCCCTGACCCCGGTCCCCTCACGCCCCTGACCCCCTGACCCTAGCCACACCTGCCCCAGCATCACCGGCCCCTGGCCTCAAAAGGGCGGCCCGCTGTATGGGCTGGCTGCCAAAACCCAGCCTTTCCAACTCCACACCAAAAGGCACACCCGCGCCTCAGCCAGCCTTGTGGGTCTGCTGGCAGGGCGGGAAAATGTTGGAGGGGGCTCAGGGGCCAGAGGCAGGGAAAGGGGGACCGGGGTGAGGACCACGGCAATGGATGCAGGAAGTGGCATGGGGGCAGCCAGGAGGACAGCAGGGGTCGGGAACAGAGGGTGGGGGGCAGGAGACAGGAGATGGCCTAGACCCCGGGCTCCATCTCTTCTAAAGGACCTGTGCTCCGAGGACCTGAGCCCTGGTCCCTGGATCACCTAGCCAAGACATAGGACTAACCACAGCTCGCAAACCAGGGGCAGTAGCAGTTGGACCTCCTGGCGTGGAGGTGGAAAGGCTGGGTTGGGGCCGCCCGCCCGTGCAGCGGGCCGCCCTCTTGGGGCCAGGGGCCCGCGATGCTGCGGCTGGGGTGGCCAGGGGTCAGGGGGTG
>NW_019154161.1:0-120433 GCF_002288905.1 Enhydra lutris kenyoni
CAAATAAATAAATAATATCTTTAAATAAAAAACTTATATGGACTTCCGAAGATGGTACACAAACCCAAAACATAAAAATTAGTTCTGTTTCTACACAACAAAGAACAACTCCCAAAACAGAGACATCATACATTGAGAGCAACAACCATCCCCTGACAGACACACAAGAAAATGTTTCTAATTGAACATAATGGTAGAGGTCAAAGCCGAAATGATGAAAAGCATAAAATTCTGTGCAGGAATCAAAAGGAATAATTGGAAACATATCCAAGTTCTTTCACTGGAGTACTTGAAACACAATAAAACTTGATGTGATCTACAGATCAATATAATCTTTACCAAAATTACAATGTTATTTTTGCAGAAAGATAAAAATCCACCCTAACTTAACATGGATGTCATGGGATAACCCATACCCAAAATAATCTGGGAAATGAACAGCACATTTCCTGATTTAAGACATACAACAAGGCAAAATTACCAAAATAATGACTTATAGACATGAAGATAGGGGTAGACTCATGGAAAAGTATAGTTGAGCTAGATGTGTACTTTTCCATTGTTACTTTGTATGACTAGAAACTGAAGATCTTGTTAAAATTTATATTCTGGGGGTGCCTGGGTGACTCAGTGGGTTGAAGCCTCTGCCTTCAGCTCGGGTCATGATCTCAGGGTCCTAGGATGGAGCCCCACATCAGGCACTCTGCTCTGCGGGGAGCGTGCTTCCTCCTCTCTCTCTCTCTGCCTGCCTGTCTGCCTACTTGTGATCTCTGTCTGTCAAATAAATAAATAAATTCTTTTAAAAAAAATTTATATTCTGATTTGGATATTTGGGTGGCGTCTGAGTTTCTACATTTCACAAGTTTGCAACTGATGTCCTGCCTTGACAATGTATGCTCCCCACAGAATTCCAGGCCTGAATCACAAATGAAGAGTTTCAGAAGGTTCCTAAACAGTAGAAGATGAGGAACATGAAGTCCCTCCCTCCCTTCACTCTTCATTCAAGCCAACACTACCCCTGCATGACTTGACCAGGCAATCTTCTCTAGAACCCCTTTTCTTTATGCTTCTTCAAACCACCCATGCCAACCTATTCAACAAAATAGCTCCCTCTTTCACAAGAAATGCAGGTGCCATCTACTTCTTTTTTTTTTTTTAAGATTTTATTTATTTACTTGACAGACAGAGATCATAAGTAGGCAGAGAGGCAGGCAGAGAGAGAGGAGGAAGCAGGCTCCCTGCTGAGCAGAGAGCCTGATGCGGGGCTAGATCCCAGGACCCTGGGTTCATGACCTGAGCTGAAAGCAGAGGCCTTAACCCACTGAGCCACCCAGGCACCCCGCCATCTACTTCTTGTTGAAAGGTTGGATTTCATAGCTTGGACCCCATTGAATCCATGGCGTTTATAAATATCACATTTTCTATGCATTTTTATTAATTCCCATGGCTTCAGTCTACAAGATCACTTCTGTTTCAACTTAGGCTTCCTCCTGAAAACTGACTTTGCCTAAAATGAGCACAGATATAAAATCTGGTTGCACTTTTTGGCCTTCCCAAAACAATCACTTATTTAAGAAAGCCTTCATGAGACCTGTGGCCATTAATACACACTCTTTAATGGTGAGACATGAGAGAGAGCACACTGAAGGGAAATGGACTGAAGAAGCTCTCACAGAAATGACTGTTCTTCCATGTATCCCCTGGGTTGCTCAGCCTATGAGGACCACAGGCTCTTCTTGGTCTTCCAGTTCACTTCACTTCTTCCCTCTGCTGACGGACTCTTCTCTTTCCCCTGTCCTCTCCCTTCTAAAACAAGGAACCTTAATCTCCTCTGGTACAGATCAATTTGGTTTCCTAGGACTTTATCCTACTATGAAGACTTAGGGTTGGCTTGTTTTGGAGAGTAAGTTAGTTTTCTTTCTTATTTTTTTTAAAAGATTTTATTTATTTATTTGACAGAGAGAGAGGAAAAAGCAGGGGCAGTGGGAGAGGGAGAAGCAGGCTCGCCACCGAGAAGGGAGCCTGATGCAGGGCTCAATCCCAGGACCCTGACACCATGATCTGAGCTGAAGGCAGAGGCTTAACCCACTGAGCCACCCAGGTGCCCCTACCTGAAACTTCTTAAGACAATAGTTTAACCTATATACCTAAATGCTTCTCAGTATATATCTTGCTTTCTTTGTTATTAAAGTATACTTGACAGACAATATGACATGAGTTCAGATGTATAACATGGGGATTTGACAACTCAATAGGTTCAACTATGCTCACCACAAGTAGCTACCATCTGGCACCATAAAATGCTGTCGTTATACCATTAAATGAGTTCCCTATATTCTGTTATCCCCATGACTCATTATTCCATAACTGGAAGACTGAGCTTCCCATTCCCATTTCTTCATGTTGCCCATCATCCTTCTCCATTCCACACTGGTAACAATCAGGTTATTCCTTGTATTTATGTGTTTGTTTCTGCTTTTTTCATAGTGTCTTGTCATTTGTGATAACGAAGTTTGACCCAGAAGGTATTATGCTATGTGAACTGAGTCAGATATTCAAAGACAAATACCATACATATTCACTTATGTGTATAATCAAAACAACAATGTAAATGAACAAACAAGAAACAGACCTATGAATATCTGTTTTGTTTTAAATAAAGTCCATGGATAATCTCAATAAATATAAAAATTCCAAGATGACACACATTCCATATTGTAACCCCTTGGCCTGTAACAATTTTCCAATACTGGCAGAAAATGGGAGGTTCCCAGGTCAAAGTCCAAGTGTCTTATGGCTCATGACACAGCAAACATCATAAACATCTCCATCACATTAATTCCACTGGCCAGCTGCCTACCTCTAACTGATACAGGGAGATACTGCGCATGCGGTGGGTTTGTGTTGGAGTCTCTGAGCATAGGAAACCCCAGTATCTTCAAGGAACATCCAATATATCTACCCAGTCCTTTGTCACAGAAAGAAACATGTTTTCCTGTACAATAAACTCTTCTGTCCTCTACCCAAGAGCCAGATGCTTACACTATATTCCCAAGCTTTTTTATAAACAAACATGAGTGGAATGACAAGTATAACTAAAACATCAATCAAGGAAATGCTCCTGCAGATCACAAAGTCACCATATGACTTCAAGGAATAGTGACAATACTGTAGAAGGCACATGTACAAATGTATGATTTGGTGCAGGTATCCACAACAGTAACCAATACATTTTCCTTCATGATCTTTTGTTGCTCACTTGGCAGTGATATACCGTCACATGCAGGGTAGATCACAAAGTCAATGTACCTGGAAGGTTTGACTTTAAGATGCTTCCAACCATCAGCCATAGGGCCACTTGTGAAGGTCTGGAAGATACCCAAGGTGCACACTATGCCACCATAGACACATCACTGGCCACTCTGTCAACCTAATAAATATGTGTGTATCCAAAATCATGTCAGAAATCTTTCATCCAAATTCTGTCAGTGTGGGTGGGGCTCCATTACAGACAATGTGGAAATAGAGGAATAATCATTGATCTGAGCACAGAGGCCCATGGAAGATCTTTGACATCACAACTGACATTGGGTGTGTGGTCCTGGGAGACTGCTAACACCACTAGAGGAGGAAGACACAGAGATAAATCAACAGAGAAGTCTGGTACAAGATCATGGCCATGGGAATCCATATCAAGAAATGACTTCTGTAGGGATGCCTGGAAGGCTCAGTTAATTAAGCTTCTGCCTAAAAACTGGGTCTTGATCCAGGGTCCTGGGATAGAGCCCTGGCATGGGGCTCCCTGCTCAGTGGGGAGTCTGCTTGTCTGTCTGCCTCTGGCCCTCCCTTGAACACCCCCCCGTCTGCTTGTGATCTCTGTCTGTCAAATAAATAAATAAAATCTTAAAAAAAAAAATTTGTGTAGGTAAATGAAAAGAAAGCATAATAAAACTTTTTCAGAATACATTTTGATTTGTTAGTCATGTTCAGAAAAAAAAATATAAAACCTCAGTCACTAAAGAAACCACAGAGCATCTTAATTTATAATATATTTCTGACTAAAAATATTTTTTTAAAGATTTTATTTATTTACTTGACAGAGAGAGATACAGCAAGAGAGGGAACACAAGCACAGGGAGTGTGAGAGGGAGAAGCAGGCTTCCCGTTGAGCACGGAGCCTGATGCAGGGCTCCATCCCAGGACCCTGGGATCATGACCTGAGCCAAAGCAGACACTTAACAGGTAAGCCACCCAGGCACCCCCCTGACTAAATTTTTAACATAATGATATATTTAGAAAAACACATAGGATTCTGTCTCTCTGGTGTTGGTATAAGAAAAAATTTCTAAGACCAGGGGAAAAAAACAACAAACTACCCATGAAGGGTGAAATGAAGAATGAGATTACAATATCATTAAGAAATTCTCTGCATCACAAGCTCAAGATAGAAATAGAGATAGTGTGAGCGAGGAGACAAAGGACTTGTTCTCACGGTATGTACAGAACTACAATGATTCAAGAAAAAGGTATCATAACAGAAAAAAATGGGCACAAGAACTCAGTAGACACTTTGAAAAAGAGATTATCCAACAGTTAGAATCCAACTCCATACTAACAGAGAGAAATAACGCCAGCAAAAAAGCAAATAAAAGCAGGGTTTAGTAACATCATGTATGACCCAGGAGCCCAACATCAAAATCACATAAGCAGGGGCGCCTGGGTGGCTCAGTGGGTTAAAGCCTCTGCCTTCGGCTCGGGTCATGATCTCAGGGTCCTGGGATTGAGCCCCGCATCGGGCTCTCTGCTCGGCAGGGAGCCTGCTTCCTCCTCTATCTCTGCCTGCCTCTCTGCCTACTTGTGATCTCTGTCTCTGTCAAATAAATAAATAAATAAAATCTTTTAAAAAAAATCACATAAGCCACTAAAATGTGAAAAGTATGTGGTTGAGCACGAAATCCCATGCACTGCTGGTAGATGGGAAAATGGGCACAAGTTGTTTGAGGGAGAGTTTGGTAGTTAAAGCTGAAGATATCTAAGCCTATTTATGAACAACTCAATCCCACATAAAGAGCCAGCAGACATGTGAGCATGTTCCACTAAAAGACAAGTTGGATTTTACGTGCCAGTCCTAGTCACGACAGTCCTGCACCGAGAACCAGCCTCTCCCATTAACAGTAGAATGAAGCAATCACTTGGTATTCACAAAAAGGAATGGGATGATCCATTCTTCTTCTTCTTCTTTTTAAAGATTTTATTTTTTTGTGTGAGAGAGAGAGCACACAATGAGGGGTGTGCAGGCAGAGCAGGCAGAGGGAGAAGCAGACTCCCCGCTGAGCAAGGGGACCCATTCAGGACTGCATCTCAGTGCCCTGGGATTACGACCTGAGCTGAAGGCAGATGCTTCACTGATTGCGACACCCAGGCTTCCCGGGACCCGTCCGTTCTAATGAATGATGCACAGTGACACGCGGGAATACACATCAACTAGCAAATACAAGAGTCCCAACCGCCTGACTCCATTTATGTAAAGTACAAAGTGAGCACAGAACCTCTTGCCTTACAGGTGAAAAGAGTGCTGAGTTTGGTTACTGAGGAACTCAGAGGGAATGTTAGAGGACAGTACTCTGTGATCTGATCTCACTGGCTTGGAGACACGTGAACAGTTTGTGAAATTCCACTGAGTTATTCACTTCTCTTATGCACGTGTGACTTTACTTTAAAAACAAAAACGTTCTCATGAAAAACAGATGTACGTAAATACATAAGCATCACAATGCACACGTACGGACAGACTGAAATCACAGGTATGACGTAATGTCTACCATGACCAGATTCGAAAAGCATGCTTAAGAATAAAAAGCATGCCTTCATTTCCAGCTAAAGCAATGTTACTGAATGCATAATGGTCACAGAGAAGGACTGAAATGCAGAATTATTTTCTGAATATGAACACAGAAAAACACAAAACAGAAATAGTAAAACAAAAAAATAGATATTTTTTTATATATAGGTATATATATAGATAAATATGTATAAGGAAAGATAGATCTATAGGTATAAGGAAAAACATTAAAATACATGGTAAATCCGGGATGCCTGGGTGGCTCAGTTGGTTGGACGACTGCCTTCGGCTCAGGTCATGATCCCAGAGTCCCCGGATCGAGTCCCGCATCGGGCTCCCAGCTCCATGGGGAGTCTGCTTCTCCCTCTGACCTTCTCGCTCATGCTCTCTCTCATTGTCTCTCTCTCAAATAAATAAATAAAATCTTTAAAAAAAAATATATGGTAAATCCAAATCCCAATATCTCCACTGTAATATTAAACATGAATAGGGGCGCCTGGGTGGCTCAGGTGTTAAGCGTCTGCCTTCAGCTCAGTTCATGATCTCAGGGTCCTGGGATCAGGACCCGCATCAGGCTCCCTGCTTGGTGGGGAGCCTGCTTCTCCCTTTCTCACTCCCCCTGCTTGTGTTCCCTCTTTCACTGTGTCTCTCTCTGTCAAACGAATAAATAAAATCTTAAAAAAAAAAAGAATAAAGCAAACATTCCAGGTAACACTAAACGTTGCTTCAATATATTTCATTGGAATTTTTCTTATAACTAAAATAAAGGAGGGCCGAATTAAAAGAAATGAAACAAAGAAATAACCCATGTAGTGACAACCAACCAAATAAGCAGCATGGCAACATAAACATCCTATAGAATAATCCTTAACACGGAAGGCATTTGTCACTGTTAGGGTTATGTTTCAATATCAAAAAATACATGATTTAAATATCCTACCTCTTGGATATCAAACATTTTTTTGTGAGAGAGCACACAGTGAGGGGTGTGCAGGCTGAGCACGCTGAATTTGCGTATGTGCAAATTCACACATACATATATATAAATACATACACACAAACACATGCATACAGGGATACATCTCTTTTTAGCCCAGGAGAGAGAAAACCGTTCCTCACAGAGGGAGGACCTCATCCAGATAGTGACAAAGTAGTTCCACCTTCGCTCAACAAGCAACTGTTCACATGAGACACCAGTGCGTGATTCTCAATACAAAAGGGTGAGGCTGATGCACCCCGGACCCCACAGACCAAGAAGGACACCCTAGAAGGGTAACAGGAACAATTTCACGTGGATCCCAGTGCGCCTTCCCCGGGCCAGCACAGTGCGCCACCAGCAGGGACCAGAAGGGAACTAAGATGGCTCCAGGAAGAAAAAGCCCAGAGTGGACATCCAGCATTCCCCTAAGGGCAAACCACTCCCTGGGTGGTCCAGTGAGAGCTCACCTCACGAGGATCCCTGGGGGTGTCTGTGGTGCTGGACCAATGGGGACCCTATAGACACGGAGAAGGTGGGCAGGGCTTACAGCAACCAGTGCTCAGATCGTAGAGTTGCCGGACCAGACAGTGCTCCAACTTGCAGTGGCAGCGAATCAGAGATCCACGGGAATCTGCCCACGTGCACAGAGGAGATGAACCTACCCGGCTAAGATTTGTCAGCAGCTGTGACTGGCTTGGGTGTCCAGCCAATGCTTTGAACTAGAACATTCTCTGTTCTCTGTCTGGGTAGCGATGCAAGTTCTAAGTCACTTCCCATGGCTGATCCTAGCCTCCAATCCTGCCCCACTAGAAGCCTGAACAGAGACCCTAGACAACCTCTCTTACAGGCTTCTGGGGGAAAACCAAGCCAGCAGCATGGACCAAGCCACATGTTCAGCATCACCTCTGGCCCCGGCTGATCACGGAGTTGCCAGCATAGGTTTGGAGGCACTCAGGAGTCCACACGTGTCCATGGACAGATGTCTAGCCCTCTGTGCTCATAGAGAATAAGTTTATATCCAAAATGATCGCACATGTTTTACAGCAGAAGCTGCTGAGGTCCATGGGATACTCTAGAAGGAATGCCAAACAGTTGGCTACATTCAGATGACAGAGAATAAAACCACTCAAATTTGCCTTCCCGCCACTTCAGAAAAGGAGAAGGCACAGATCCAAGAGTGAGCAATTCTGCAGGATTCCAATGAAAATTGGCATCAGACAGATACTCCCACATTTCAAATGCACACAGGGTATTTTTTTTTTAAACAGGGTTCAATATTCACATTCAGAGAGGATTCACCATGAAACATGACTTGTGGGTTACTTTTTATCATTAAAAAGAAAATCCAAAATATTCACTAGCGTCTGACACGTTCCTCTGCACACTGCATACACTGTATGTCCCATGGTTATTGAATCTGCTGTTAAAGTATTCAATGTTCTGGATTCTATGGGTTAGGGCTAATACTATTATCCTTTTACTGAAAGAAATTATTTTTTTTTCATTTATTTATTTTGAAAGAAATGATGTAGATAAAGGAAGGTATAGTGAGCCTCTCACTATTGGTAGAGTCAGGGTTTGAACCTGGCTTCCCTACATAGGAACATGAGGCACATGGGACAAAGGAGAGGAGGCCCTTCTAGAAGGTGACCTGGGTTTGGATTCTCTTTTCTCTTTTGACACTCAATGGTTCACCCACCCATCCTCACACAGAACAGCTTCCATGAACAGACACTTCAAAGTGAACACTCTAGGGGCACCTGAGTGGCTCAGTGGGTTAAAGCCTCTGCCTTGGGCTCAGATCATGATCCCAGGGTCCTGGGATCCAGCCCAGTGTCAGGCTTTCTGCTCCGTGGGGAGTCTGTTTCCTCCCCCTCTCTGATTGCTTCTCTGCCTGCTTTTGATCTCTCTCTCTGTCGAATAAATAAATAAAATCTTAAAAAAAAAAAGTGAACATTCCAGCCCATATCACACATATATAGCCTGAGTGGTTTCCTGGTTGAATACTCAGAACTAGACACAAAAGTCAGGCATCCAAGGTACAATACAGGAAAGGCCCAACACACACTAGTCCACTTTCATGCCTGGAGAACCAAGACTCCACACCTGTGTATCTCACTACATTACACACGGGCTACTACCTTTCCTGAAGAACACAACTGTGAATGTGTCCCCAGATACAGGTTCTCAAGGTCTAGTCCCTAGACAGCCACCTGAGACTGGGTAAGAGAGGAAAGGAGGGGGGCTGCCCCCAGAGCTACTGACACGGTAATGTAAGGCTAGGCACAGCGATCCAAGATTTACAAATGCTCCCAGTGATTCTGACCCAGGCCAATTTGGACAACCTCTGCAGGAATTAAGTCACAAGTCAATCCTGAGTTATCCCCACTGAAGTCAATCTTAGAAACCCTTTATGTTTATGGTCATGTTAGTGCCGGGACACATAAACACAACATACACACACACACAACATACACAACACACATTTCCTTTATTCATTACTAAATCTGACTCTAACAGAGTCTGTCTTGGCTTCCTCCACTTCCAAGTCTCTCTTCTCTTCCAAATAATACCCATCCTAGGACAGAAACAGAAAAAAGAACCACCAGGATTCTGTACCCCAATGGAGACAAAAATGGACCAAATTACCTTTTAGAATGCTCCAGAAACCAGTTAGGAGAACACAGCACCCCCACACAAGTACAAATGAAGAAGAAACATTGAAGAGACAAGGAAAGATTGGGACAGTTGCCCACAAGGCTGTTCACCCTAACACTCCTTGGCAATATTGTGAGAAAACTCCTTCCTCTCCTCAGGGCAGAAACAAATGAGTGACCTGCAGGTTTAGTAATCTGGCTTCTTTTCACCTGCCTGACATGGAAGACAGAGAGAATGAGAGCACCTCTGGAGGCAGTGTGGTGGCTACTCAGTCAAAGGGTGAGCTTTTGCTCAAATAAGGAAGAGACTACAGAGCTGAAGGCAAAGGGAGAGGAGGGGAATCACTCGTTCTAATGGAGTAACTCCACTGAGTTTCCTACACTGGGAAATTATACTAACACAGACATGACAAATGCCCAGGACATGTGTGACAGAACCCAGAATTGCTATTATTAGTGTACTCCTGAGGAAAGCAAGTCCATCATTCTGGGCCCACAGGCTGTTTTCTTAAATTCCCAAATACCACTCAAAGGTCACAAGGCGTACAAAGAAACAGAAAAATATGTTCCAATCAAAGGAACAAAATAAATCTCCAAAACTAGCCTTAAGTTAATAAAGACCCATACATTGCAAAGAAGAAAAAAAACTAACTGGGAAGGAATCAAATTACAATCATAAAAATGCTCATGGAGAAAGAAGAGAACACACACAGGTGACTAAACGTTATCAGGAAAACAAAGCATGACCAAAATATAAACCCAAAGAGACAGAAAGTGTAACATCCAGGAACAGAAACTGAGAGCCCCAGAGTACAATTACTGAATTTAAAAATACACTAAAGGGGGTGCCTGGGTGGCTCAGTGGGTTAAGCCTCTGCCTTCAGCTCAGGTCATGATCTCAGTGTCCTGGGATCCAGCCCCGCATCAGGCTCTCTGCTCAGCAGGGCGCCTGCTCCCCCCCTCCCTCTTGCCTGCCTCTCTGCCTACTTGTGATCTCTCTCTCTCTCAAATAAATATAAAATCTTTTCAAAAAATAAAATAAAATAAAAATACACTAAGGGATCAGCAACAGACTTGATGAAACAGAAGAATCAGAACTCTTAAAGAGACCTTTTCTAAGTTCTCTACTGAGGGGACCAAAGAAATAGGTGGAAAAGGACAGAGTCTGAGGGACTCATGCGATACCAATAAGTGGTGCAATATGCATATTAAGGGGCCCCCATAAGGAGATGAGGGTGACCTATGTGGAAATAAGAGACAACTCAAGCTTGCTAAATTCTAAGTAGGATAAATGTCAAAAGCATCAAGTTGAACAAAGGAAAAAGCAATTAATGCTTCAGTGAGACTCCCATTTCAAAATAAGTAACCTTTGTCTTCTTGACAGACCTCTCCTCACTTCTCAGCCCTTTCTTTCAGGAACCTGGTTCCTCCCTGACAACATGATGAACACTGCTGGCAGCACAGACACAATTCCTCTGGAAATTGGCCATTATCCCAAATTTCCCTACAAACCCCCAGCCCCTTCCTCCAAGTGGGCTGCAGGTTCGAAGGCCCGACCTGCTGAGGCCTCCTTGGCTGGCAAAGCAATGAAGCTCCGGCTGCCCTTGATCCCCAGCTCTGTCTGCACATTCTGTTCCAAGTCTGAAGCATGGAGGTCAGTTCACACAACAGAATGAATGTGAGGAGAGGAAAATTTGTTTTTCCTGCGCTCGTTTCAATTATTCAGCTGGTCTAAGACTTAAAATGATGTGATAAATTTTCAGTAGAGAAAACAATGAAGTTCTTAATTATGGGAACGTGAAAGACATGAGGCACAAAGACAGGTGATTGAAGCTTCTGTGTCACGGTGACTTAAGATGGAGGAGGGAGGACTTCAAATTTCCAAAGAGGGCATTATATTCAGAGGAGAAAGGAAAGATGAAATATTTATCAAATAGTGGTTTGCCCCTTCAGGTAGGCAACCCTTTATGATATAAACTGTCAATCCCTGGTATCCATGTAGGAAAGAACATTAGGGTTTGAAGCCTATGCTGAAGAATGAATTCTTGAGATGTCTCTGGTGCAAAACATGATTTTATGAAAGCATGGGGACAGGACCTGTGGGCCGAGAGAGCTGCACTGTGTCATGAGGTGTGGCCCATTATATACTTTCAAGTTGGAGGGGCTTTGGGATAGCACAAGTCTCTAAGGAATTTTGGAATCAAGGTTTCTAGGACCTTGAGGGGGCTAGCAGTTGTTGGGAAAAGATCATTTACTACCATCTAAAAAACCTTGGGGGGGCACGCGGGTGGCTCAGTGGATTAAAGCCTCTGCCTTCGGCTCAGGTCAAGATCTCAGGATCCTGGGATTGAACCCTGCATCTGACTCTGCTCAGCAGGGAGCCTGCTTCCTCCTCTCGCTCTCCCTGCCTCTCTGCCTACTTGTGATCTCTGTCAAATAAATAAAAATCTTTAAAAAAAAAAATAACCTTAGTCATGGGATCCTTCTGATGTCTATCAGTGGGCCATCTGGTTGGGGGATGACTGACAACTGGTAGCGGGGAACTTCAGAGAAAAAGGAAGTTTCCAAAGGAATTTTTTAAAGATTTTATTTATTTATTTTACAGACAAGAGATTACAAGTAGGCAGAGAGGCAGGCAGAGAGAGAGAGAGAGAGAGGGAAGCAGGCTCCCTGCTGAGGAGGGAGCCCGATGCAGGGCTCGATTCCCAGGACCCCGACATCAGGACCTGAGCTGAAGGCAGAGGCGTAACCCACTGAGTCACCCAGGCGCCCCTCCAAGGGAATTTTTATATGTTAAGGTAGACATACAGAATCCCAGAGGATGTTGAGGAGTTTAGCCAAGGATTGTCTTTTGCTGTTAGCAAGATATTAACATCAAGGCAGGTGAGTCCTTGAGGAATGTCACTGCCTGTTTCAAGGATTTGTCAATGGGCTGTAGTTAGTGAGGACATTAGTATTTTTTTCTTCTGCCTTTGTTTCTCACATCATGATCAGCTCTCTTCCTAATAAAGGTCCTCCATCTAATTGATTCCTGAATTATATATATATATGTATATATGTATATAATCAGTATCACAGCAGAAGGAAATAATGCCATTTGCATCACAGGACAAACTTAGAAGACAGTCTTCTTTCTTTCTTTCTTTCTTTCTTTTTTTTTTTAAGATTTCATTTATTCATTTGACAAACAGAGATCATAAGTAGGCAGAGAGGCAGCCAGGGGGAGGGGGAGGCAGGCTCCCCACTGAGCAGAGAGCCCAATTTTGGGCTCGATCCCAGGACCCTGAGATCATGACCTGAGCCGAAGGCAGAAGCTTTAACCCACTGAGCACCCAGGCACCCGTAGAAGACAGTTTTCTAACTTAAACGGAAACCTTGCCTTGGCTTCTTGGGCCAACTTAATAGTCCTTAAATTTCTGCATGCACCTTTCCATGAATGATGGACTAAACCCTTCTTTGTACATCTACACATCACACATTGCTTCCAAGAAGGACTGGAAATCCCACCTTCTGGCACAGCCACCCCTGGGGATCCATACGCAACCTCCAAGCCCCTCTGTAATGTCCGTAGGAGGCACAGTAAGTCCACAGGCGATCATGAACTGTGTCAGACTGCCCTGTTTCCCTCCTATTGATTCACTGTCCTCAAGCTCCTTTAAACTCTGAAGGCCTGGCAAAATCCTTGGAGTTGATTTTTTTTTTTTAAAGATTTTATTTAGTTATTTGACAGACAGAGATCACAAGCAGGCAGAGAGGCAGGCAGAGAGAGAGAAGAAGGGAAGCAGGCTCCCTGCTGAGCAGAGAGCCCGACGCGGGGCTCAATCCCAGGGCCCTGAGACCATGACCTGAGCCGAAGGCAGAGGCCTAACCCACTGAGCCACCCAGGCACCCCTGGAGTTGATTTTTGAACATGAGTCTTTCTTCTTTCCAAATGGCTTATCTCCTGAATAATGCTGATCTTCTACTCCCATCAAAACTCTTGCCCTATGCATCGGCTTTTCAAAGGAATGGCAGCCAGCTTGGGTTTCTGGATAACAAAATTGTGGAATCCTTCAGCACAGTGATCAGGAAGAACTTCTGTGATGATTTATAGTGCAACTTAGTAAGTTTATTGATGTAGCACATGGTTGGGACTTCTGCTCAGAAAGAGCTACACTTTTTTTTCTTTTTTTAAATATTTGATTATTTTATTTGAGAGAGAGAGGCACTCGTGGTGGGGCATAGTGATGGGCAGAGGAAGAGAGAGAAACCAAGTCACCACTGGGTAAGGAGCCCACTGTAGGGCTGTGCTGGGAACCTGACATCACGACCTGATCCAAAGTGAGACCCTTAACTGACTGATCCCACAGACCCCCTAAGAGCTATACTTTTCATGTTTGAAGGAGGTGGTTGTATGCTTAGCACTGAAGGGGGTGGGCTCTTACAGACAGTAATAGAGTATAAATGTTTCTACCAGTTTCTTTATACTGTCTAAAATATTTTTTAAAGCCTCTGCCTTCAGCTCAGGTCTTGATCTCAGGATCCTGGGATCAAGCCCCGCATCGGGCTCTCTGCTCAGCAGGGAGCCTACTTCCTCCTCTCTCTCTCTGCCTGCCTCTCCACCTACTTGTGATCTCTGTCTGTCAAGTAAATAAATAAAATCTTAAAAAAAAATATTTTAAAAAAGTATTTACTTGACAGAGACAGACACAGTGAGAGGGGGAACAAAAGCAGGGGGAGGGGGATAGGGAGAAGCAGGCTCCCGGCTGAGCAGAGAGCCCAATGCAGTGCTGATGACCTGAGCCTAAGACACACACTTAATGACTGAGCCACCCACTTGCCCTTAGAACTACACGCATTATGGCGCTGAGGCAAGGGAGGTAGGTCCCCCGCACAGCAGCTTCCCTGAAGGATCACCCAACCACACTGGATCTGACCTTGACTCAGGTTATCTACATGGGAAATGAGGGAGCAACCATAGCACATGCCTTGCTGATCCAACCTATTCCACTGCCCAGAAGACTTCATCTCAAACATCTATTCTACCATGTGACACCTTAAAGCTGCCCACATGATTGCATCATCCAACCCCTCCTCCATCCCTTGTCACGGATCTAGGCCAGGGACGTCCAGTAATCACTGACATCCAACAGCATTAGTCCCAGGTGGACCACAGGAGATCCATCAAATCGTCAAAATAAATCAGGACTTCCCTACTCCTGAGTAACCCACATTTGCCATTTCTTGTCCCCATTACATGTATTCATGTGCCTTTGCAGTGACTAAAAGGAGCCACCTCCGGGTCCCTCCCCACACAGGAAAGCGTTCCTCACATTTCCTTTTAATACGTCTTGTCTTTTTCTCTAAGGATGGTGCCTTCCTCAAATGTTACTCAGATTCACATCCCACATCCCCGTGCTAAATGTCTTAATACCCATCAGCTTTCCATCTGTCTAATCTCAATGAAGCATTTTCTGAAGACACTCTCTCCACAGGCAAAAGAGAACGGTTGTGGTTCCTATGTAGAGAGGAAGAAAAATGAGGGTGAATATAACTGGAGATCTGGAGAAAAGTAGGTCATAAAACAAACAGAAGTTCCTTCTCCACAACTAGGGAGTCACTTGGGAAACTCAGGACAGTTGTCCTCCTCTACATGCTAATTTTTCATCTTAAATATTTTTCATCTCTCCTGGGCTACCACATGACTCCTATTGGGATAGATTTCTCTTATGGGGTATCTATGACACACATAGCATGGTCAGATGTGCATGTGTACTTCATAGACACATCAAAACAACACTCAGTGTAGGGTGCAGGGCACATGCTTCCATTTGGGGCCATGGTGCAGTGCTATGGAGTCCCAAGTCTAAGTCAAAAATATGCCATTCCGACTAAAACAGATTTAGGGAAGGCCTGGGGGAGGGGGAAGTCTTCTCTATGGGACATGGGAGGGAAAGAATTGGAAGGAAGGAGAGATGGTGGCTCACAAGGTCAGAGTGCGTATGTCATATCACACGTCCTACTAACGTGATCCTACAGAGTTCTGACTGGGAAATGCACTATTGAGAAGGGTTCCTGGCAGTGCAAGGCCTCTGCAAAACTACTGGCTACACAAAATCAATGCCCAGTAGCAGCATCTTGGAGTACGTGAGCTAAAACGGCAACATCTCTATGTTATATACCTCAGTAATACACCCACAGTAGTATCATCCTATTCACAAAGAGGAGAAAATCACAGCATAGACTAGGGGAAAACATAATCACATATCCCTTAAACCTCCAGGCCACTGGAAAAATGGATTCCTAGGTGTATTGTTTTACTCCAGTATCAAACAGGTGGTTGACTTGATCAGTACCCTACAACCCTCAATGAGACAGATGAACACTAGACGGAGGATAACACATAATTCATGACACACTCATATCCATGTTAAAAACGGGTTTTATTACTGAAAATATATTATACTCTGTAAAAATTGCACTTAGCAAGATACATTGGTTATTTAGTGGACTGCAACCTCTTTTTCCTTAAAGAATAATCAGGAAAACCTTGTATTTCTAATATTGAGGAAGTTCTTTGGTTTCAATACATGCAAAAGTGTGTGCTCTGAACAGCTATCCCATGGAATCTTACATCAGTGTTATAACCGTAAGCACCATCTCGACTGAGATGTACTTCATATGTTGTATATCATACGGTCATCTTCCGTAAAAAATTAGGTACTCATGAGTCCCACTTAATGGAGCAGGACATCTAATATTTCTGATGTACCAACAATCAACCACATGGTCTTACACACCCATGAGAAAGAGGAATTTTCGGGAGAGATTTCAGAGGAAAACAGATTAATATAGTCAGTCACAAATCTCAAATGCGGTCAATGTAAGAATGAAAAAATACTGAAATCCCTTATAATATGTGAAAGTTCACCCTCTAAATCTGTTCAACAGAATACCACATACATTTTCTTAGTGTTTAAGTTTGATTTTTCCTTATAATCACTATGTACATACAGAATAATGACTGAGTAGAGTGAATCATGTTTTCCATTGGCATTTGATGTTCAAATATATTGGCATCTGATGTTCAAATAATTAGTTTTCTGAACAACCCTAACTTTCAATTAATTTTCCTTAATGCTCTCTCTGGTGTTTGCTCCAAAGTATACTGAAATGAAGGTCTTCCCACATTCACTGTGTTGCAAGGGTTTGAATCTAGTATGCATTTTGAGATACTGAGGAAGGACTGAATTCATTAAATGCTTGGCCACGTCCCTTACATTTCACACTTTTACTCCTATATGATAAGCATGACTTTAGTAAGTTCAGAGTTCCAGTGAGAGGTCAGACACATTTTTTTAAAAACTATTTTATTTAGGGGTGCCTAGGTGGCTCAGTGGGTTAAAGCCCCTGCCTTTGGCTCAGGTCATGATCCCAGGGCCCTGGGATTGAGCCCCACGACAGGCTCTCTGCCTCTGCTCAGTAGGGAGCCTGCTTCCCCACCTCTCTCTCTGCCTGCCTCTCTGCCTACTTGTGATCTCTGTCAAATAAATAAAATCTTAAAAAAAAAAAAACTTTTTATCTATTCATTGGCGAGAGAGACAGTAAGAAAGAGCATGCAAGGGGAGAAAGTCAGAGGGAGAAGCAGACTCCCTGTGGAGCTGGACGCCCAATGCAGGACTTGATCCCAGAACTCCAGGATCATGACCTGAGCCAAAGGCAGATGCTCAACCATCTGAGCCACCCAGGTGCCCCACAGACACAAATTAGTATCTGTACACTAACTCTCCTATATAAAATCTCTGATATGGAATGAGGAGGGAACAGTCCTTAGGCATTTTCTCACATACATCCATAATTTTCTCTCCAGTATGAATTCTGTGATGTCCAGTAAGAGTGGTTTGCAGCTAGAGGTTTTGCCACGTTATTCATCGGCTGTCATTCCAGTATGAATTCTCTATTTAGTAAACGCATGCATGCTGAACAAATGCTGTCACATTTGTTATATCTGCAGGGTTATTGTCCAAAATGAATTCTCTGATGTGCATGAATGGGTAAGCACTCCTTAACTGATTTTTCTCATTCTTTTTTCTTTTTTAAAAATTGTATTTATTTATTTGACAGAGAGATGGAGAGAGAGCACAAGTAGGGAGGAGGGGCAGGCAGAGGGAAAGGGAGAAGCAGACTTCTTGCAGCACTCGAACCTGGGATCAGGAACAGGGTCTAAGGCAGCCGCCTAACCAACTGAGCCACCCAGGTGGCCCCTTTCTCACATTCTGTACACTGGTAAGTTTTCTATCTAGTATGAATTTTCTGATGTTTAGTGAGGACTGAGTGTCTGTAAAGCCTTGCCACATTCTTAGTATTTGCAAAGTTTCTCTCCAGCATGAATTCTGTGATTATCAAGGAAGGTCTGAGGGCCGCAAAAAGGCTATGCCACATTCTTGACTTTGGTTAAGTTTTCTCTCCAGTATGAATTCTGCGATGTTGATTAAAGAGCGAAGACCACTTAAAGGCTTTGCCACAGTCTTGACACTGGTAAGGTTTCTCTCCAGTATGAATTCTGCGATGTTGAATAAGGGTTGAGCTGTGGTTAAAGGCCTTGCCACATTGCTGACATTGATAAGGTTTCTCTCCAGTATGAATTCTGTGATGTTCAATAAGACTTGACCTCTGATTAAAGGCCTTCCCACATTCTTTACATTGATAAGGTTTCTCTCCAGTATGAATTCTGTGATGTCGAGTAAGCACTGAGCTCACGTTAAACCTCTTGCCACATTCTTGACACTGGAAAGGTTTCTCTCCAGTATGAATACTGTAATGCTGAATAAGGGTTGAGCTGTCGTTAAAGGCCTTGCCACATTCTTGACATTGGTAAGGTTTCTCTCCAGTATGAATTCTGTGATGTTCACTAAGACTTGAGCTCCGGGAAAAAGCCTTGCCACACTCTTGACATTGGTAAGGTTTCTCTCCAGTATGAATTCTGCGATGTTGAGTAAGGCTTGAGTTGTGGTTAAAGGCCTTGCCACATTCATGACATTGGTAAGGTTTCTCTCCAGTATGAGTTCTGTAATGTTGAGTAAGGGCTGAGCTGTTGTTAAAGCCCTTACCACATTCTTGACATTGGTAAGGTCTCTCTCCAGTATGAATCCTGTGATGTTCATTAAGATGTGAGCTCTGGTAAAAGGCCTTGCCACAGTCTTGACATTGGTAAGGTTTCTGTCCAGTATGAATTCTGTTATGTTGTGTAAGCCTTGAGCTGTAAATAAAGGCCTTGCCACACTCTTGACATTGGTAAGGTTTATTTCCAGAATGAATTCTGTGATGTTCAAAAAGGGTTGAGCTGTCATTAAAGGCCTTGCCACATTCGTTACATCGGTAAGTTTTCGCTCCACTATGAATTCTGTGATGGTCAGTAAGACTTGATTGCCGGTTAAAGGCCTTCCCACATTCTTGACATTGGTAAGGTTTCTCTCCAGTATGAATTCTGCGATGTTGAGTAAGTTGTGAAGGGCAGGTAAAGGCCTTGCCACATTCTTGACATTGGTAAGGCTTCTCTCCAGTATGAATTCTGTGATGTCGAATAAGGGCTGAGCTCTGTATAAAGCTCTTGCCACATTTTTCACATTGGTAAGGTTTCTCTCCAGTATGAATTTTGTGATGTTGAATAAGCTGTGAAGTGCGGTTAAAGGTCTTGCCACATTCTTGACATTGGTAACGTTCCTCTCCAGTATAGGTTTGTCTATGTCCATTTATTGATGGACAGTCCTTAAAGGTTTTACCACCTTCTTCACATTTGTGTATTTTCTCCCCAGTATGCATTCGCTGATGTTGAGATAGTGTTGAGTGACAGTCAAAGGATTTACCACATTCCTTCAAACTGTAAGCTTCCTTTCCCCTAGGAATTATGTTATGTATATTTAGGCTTGATGACTGGCTAAACATGGTCCCTGCTTTATTAGATCTCAATAGGTTTTTTCCCTCATGAATTCTTTGATGATCACCAACACTGGAGGACTGGTTACAAGCTTTCCCACATTCATTATATTTATGAGGACTGTCTCCCAAACGGTGACCATTATGTACACTGAGGTTAGAGCCCGGATTAAAGCCTTCCCCACATTTATCACATTCATAATGGTTCTCTGCAAACCTAGCCCTGACACATTTCTGAACACTGGAGCCCTGGTTCAATGTTTTCTCAGATTCAGTGCACTGAGCTACTCGGTTTTCAGTGGAAACCCTCTGGTCATTCTGGAGGGTCAACTCCTCAGCGAAGCTCCTCTCGTATGGATCCCGCGGAGCACTTTGTTCTTCATTTCTAAATCTCTGATGATCAGAAATATCTGATTGAAAAGTGAGGCCAATCCTATCTTTCAAATGGCTCAAATCATTATTCTCAACATGGACTAGGTTACTTTCCAGATGTTCCAAACATTCTGTCCACAAATAGCTATGTTCGAATATTTGATTGGAGCTTGTGCTGACAGAAACATACTGCTCTGCAGAAACAGTTGACTTTAAAAGGGAGGTTTTCCACAGCGTTTTATATCCTTCACCATTTGGGGCACGGAGATTCTCATTAAGGACCATGGCTTTGGTTTGGGTGTATCGTCCAGGATTTCTTTGATGCCCGTCACTATCCCCATCACTGTCCCAGTCTGTACGTAAGTGTAAAATCTCAACAGCACTGTGTTTGTATCTGTGCACTGATACTGTCTGGAAAGAATCTTCTATGCTCTGCTTTAGCAGGAAACTCTGGGTGTCATGTGAAGATACAGCTGAAAAATACCAAATAAAATAAAATCACTGTACTTACTACATTCAGAAGAATATACTGATGACTTCTTAAATTAAAGCATCGAGTCAATCAGACAAAGTCAGAAAGATGGCTGAGGAAGAGTCATCAGGACATTTCTCCATGGACACACAACATGGACACAACGTACTGAGCACATGGTCTAATAGATAATCTGTGGTATGGTCATGGTGTAGCACAAATCACTTTCTTATATCTCTAATAATCAGGAAAAGAATCACATGAGCTCAAAATTAGCGGAACGATGGATATTGAAACAGAAAACTGAAATGAACCAACTAGAGTGCAGTAAAAATAGGAACATAACAACCACAGGAAGAGTTGTTTGTCAGAAAAGATCAACAACATTGACAGCCCATGAAGTAAATTAAGAATAATAGGGGAAAGACCAACTAAAGTGAGAGGTGGAGAAGTGAAAGCAGATACAGTGTAACTGACTATAGAAATAAAAGTAATTTTAAGAGGCAACAATGGATAATCAGTGCCCACAAATTGTTAATAAAAGACAAGTATACATTTCAAAAAAGGTATAACCAATTTAGACTCCATCACTCAGAAAGTAGAAAAAAATCTCACCTGATCCACGAATATGAAGCCGAATGAAAGAGGAATAAAAGAAAAAAACCCAACAAACAAAAATTTGTGTGCCAGATGAGTTCACTGGATATTCAACAAACACTAAAGGAGAAAGGACTGCAAATCTCCTCAAACATTTCCAAGGAGTGACGATCAGGGAAACTAGCAGAACACTCGCTCTGTGGCACCAGCATTACCAGCTCATGCAAGCCGGACGAAGACACTACAAACAACAAAGTTTACAAACCACTGCCTGTGAGGAATATTCACTCAAAGTCCACAATAAAATAGAGGAAACTGAATCAACAGCACATTTTCCCTTTTTACAAGATGATCAAGTAGTAAATGGACCTGGAATTAAGGGTGCTCCAACATACAGAAAACCATAAATTCAAGACCCCACCATTAACAGAACGAAGGTAAAAAATGACATGATCATATTAACGCAGACAGAATACAAACATGGGGGTATTGGACAACATGTCATGTTAAAAACACTCAAGGTAGAGAGAGAAGGAAAACCCCAACTGATGAATGCCACAGATGTATGAAAAGCTGAAAACTATTCAACAGGGAAAGTCTGCAGGCTTCTCCTCTATGATCAGCAGGTAATGAAGTAATGCACCACTGCCTTGAATATACTTCTGGATACTCTAGTCAGAATTATGCAAGCAAAAATAGAGTAAAGGAATCTAAACTGAAAAAGAAACACTGAAACTATCTCTGTTCACATATTACACGATTATAGAAATCCCTAAATATCGTCATTTTAATTTTTTTACTGTTTTTGTTCCTTGTTTGTATTGTTCATTTCTGCCAGTTTTTCCCTACTAGGCTTTCCATTTCCCAATTTTTTCATCTTATACAACAGAGAGTTAAGAAAATGTTGGAATAAACAACTGAATTTCCACCAGAAGAATTAAAAAAGAAAGAGACTTAAATGAAACTTAGTAGAGGAATAAAATAAAGAAAAACCCAAAATAAAATAGAGAGCAGATTAACACTAATGAACACTGAGTGTAATGTCCATTTTATTTTTTTTTTAATTTTTTTTTTTAAGATTTTTATTTATTTATTTGACAGAGAGAGATCACAAGTAGACAGAGAGGCAGGCAGAGAGAGAGAGAGAGAGAGGGAAGCAGGCTCCTTGCTGAGCAGAGAGCCCGATGCGGGACTCGATCCCAGGACCCTGAGATCATGACCTGAGCCGAAGGCAGCGGCTTAACCCACTGAGCCACCCAGGCGCCCCTGTAATGTCCATTTTAATCAATAAAATAAAACTGGCGATGCTTTGGGATGCCTGGGTGGCTCAGTTGGTTGGACGACTGCCTTCGGCTCAGGTCATGATCCTGGGATCGAGTCCCGCATCAGGCTCCCAGCTCCACGGGGAGTCTGCTCCTCCCTCTGACCTTCTCCTCACTCATGCTCTCTCACTGCCTCTCTCTCAAATAAATAAATAAATAAAATCTTAAAAAAAAAAAACTGGCAATGCTTTAACTCCATAAACCATTACATAATAACAAAAAGGGAAATTTAGAAGAAAAAAAAAACAGAATTTCTAAATAGACAAGTTATTAAGAATGAATTACTAACCTTGAACCAAAAAAATGGGAATCTCTTTAGACCAGTAAGAAGCATGAGGGTTGAATTTGGAAGCAATACTCTCCCAGCACAGAAAAGCCCAAGATCTGGGAATCTTACCACTTTTGATGGAGGCTATGAGTTCCCTAAATAAATCCTGTGTTGCAGGATTCTTCTTCCTCCTTTTGTTCAGATTCAGTATTTTCCTTTATTTTTTCTTCTATATGACAAAGTCATTCTTCTGCTTCTTCCAGCCTCCTCTTAACATCAAGCCTGTTTCTAATCTTCCTTACTGCATTGTTCACCTATGTTTGATTTTTAGAAAGACATATATATTTGGGGTGGGGGGAATCTTAAGGGTTCGGGTGGGAATTGCAGAGAGAGGAAATCCCATGCAGGTATCACACTAACTTCAGAGGCTGATTTGAGCCTGGATCCCAGGAGCCTGGTATCAAGACCTGAGCAGAAATCACAATCAGTGGCTTACCCAAATTAGCCACCAAGCACTCAATTTTTTTTTTATTTTATTCTTATTTTTTTAAATTTTATTTATTTATTTGACAGAGATCACAAGTAGGCAGAGAGGCAGGCAGAGGGAGAGGCAGAAGTAGGCCCCCTGCTGAGCAGAGCGCCCAATGTGGGACTAAACCCCAGGACCCAGAGATCACGATCTGAGCCAAAGGCAGAGGCTTAACCCATGAGCCACCCAGGCGCCCCGCACCCAATTATTTTTTAACTCTTACCCCTGTGGTAAAGTTCACACTATTCTTTTCTCAACCCTTTCAGTATCCTTGTGATTGAGGCCTTCAATTGTCCATCAAGCTCCTTACTACAATCTGTTTCCATTGCATCTCTGGCCCTGGTCTCATCTGCTGATTTTGTTTGGATAAATTCTTTCATCTTGGCATTTTGTCTAAGTCTTTACCTTCCTCTCTGTGACAGAAAAGCCAGTGATGTTTCCTGCTGTATCCTTCCTGCCAGGGGTCTGCAGGGGCTCTCCTTGCCTGCTTGGTTGCTGGCCTGAATGTGGCCAGTTTGAACTAGGTGAGCACTGGTCTGCTCATGAAAGGAGACCTGACATCAACTCCCCCAGGACTGCGGCCCTACAAAATCTCTTCTCAGGAGACAAGATGTGGGCAGGGGCTCACCTTGCTAAGCCTGAGACAAGCCTCACTGAGAAGGGCGGTCCCCTCAGATCACAGGGGGGTGGGGCCTGATACAAACAAAGCAGCCAGCCAGTGTCCTCACTGAGTGGGGCTCTGTCTTTGTGCTACAGGATGGGAGAGGGAAATGGTACCATCCAACTCCCCTGTTCTTGGAGCCACATGTCACTGAATGTTTCCTCTCAGGAATGTGCTCCTAGACTACTGAATACTCTACCCACTGTGCACCCCAGGTGTTCTTCAGATGGCTGTTACCACGCTGTGAGCCCCCGGGTTGTTTGCCAGCATTCTCTGCAGGAGCACCCCAGTGCCCTCCTGGTTCCATCCCATCCAAACCTACTGACCATTAAACTCCAGGCTTTAAGACATACTAATACAAAGAACTCATGAAATTCAGTCCTTCTCCCCTTCCAAGCCAATGGCTTTGGGGAAACCTCCTTAGGCATCCCGAGTGCTCCTCTGTCATGACACCTACTGCACAACCGGGGCTCCCTGACCTCCACAATGCTATACTCCTCTCCTCCCTAAACCATGTCTGCACACTATCTGCCATGTTCCATGTGGCCTCTTCTCTCCTCTTACTTGGGTAGTTTGTCCTGTCACTCTTCAGCCCAATGTCTGGGGCATTTAGGATGACCTGACAGTTGCCTAGTGGTGCTCATGACAGGACACATGAGTCTAGGATCCTCCTACTCCACTGCCATTTCTTCTCCTGGGAAACCTTATTGTTTTAATCCTGTTAAAACTCATACGGATTTTATAAAGCTGGTACACAAACCAACACATAAAAATTAGTTTTGTTTCTACACAACAAAGAACAATTCCCCAAACAGAGACATCAAACTTTTAGAACAAACACCCCCCCACACAATAAAAATGCTTCCAATTTAACATAATGGTAGAGGTCAAACCAGAAATTATGGAACATGTAATGTACTGTGTAGGAATCAAGGAATGAATAAATTGAAAACAAATCTATGTTCCTTCACTGGAATACTTGAAACATAATAAATCTTGATGTGATCTACAGAAAATGCAATCTCTACCAAAACTCCAATGCTATTTTTGCACAAAGATCAAACTCCACCCTAACTTCATGTATATGTCATGGGATAACCCATACCCTAAATAATCTGGGAAATGAAGAGCACATATCCTGATTTAAGGCATACAAGACACAGTTATCAAATAGAGTAGAACAGCAGAATAATGGAAGAGTGTAGGTGAGCTAGATGTGTCCTTCTCCAGTGTTAATGGGTATGACAATGAACTGAAGATATTAAAAGTCATATTCTGATTTGGATGTTTGGATGGGGTCTGAGTTTCTACTTTTCACAAATGTGCCACTGATGTCCTACATCGACAATGTATGCTCCACTCACAATTCCAGGACTGAATTATGATGAAGAATTTCAAAGGGGGGAACCTGGGTGGCTCAGTGGGTTAAAGCTTTTGCCTTCAGCTCAGGTCATGATCCCAGGGTCCTGGGATTGAGCCCCACATCCGGCTCTGCTCAGCAGGGAGCCTGCTTCCCCCTCTCTATGTACTTGTGATCCCTCTATCTGTCAAATAAATAAATGTTTTCATTTTTTTTTCAAAAATGGAGTTTCAAGGGTTCCTAAAAGGGGGAAGAGCATAGAGGTGAGCATGGAGTCCTTCCCTTCCCATCACTCTTCATTCAAGCCAACTGTGTCCCTGCATGACCATCCTTGACCAGTCACTCTTCTCTGGACCTCCTTTTATTTTTCCTTCTTCAATTCACCACACCACCATATTCATGGAAATGGATCCCTCTTTCACAAGAAAGGCACGTGCAATCTGCTTCTGGCTGTAAGGCTGGATTTTGTACCAGAAACCACTGAACCATCATGTTCATAAATTTCAAGTTTTCCCTGCATTTTTACTAATACCCATGGCTTCAGGTTACGGAATTACTTGTTTCAACTTAGGGTTCCTCCTGAAAACTGACTTTGCCTAAAATGAGCACAGTTATAAAACCTGAAAAATCCTCTGTTCACTAAGGTCAGGAGGAGTGTAGATACAGCATGCGCTCTGAAACAACATAGGGACAGCTTGCCCAAATACTGGGAAGGCTTTTTGAAGCAGAAATGATCACTGCTGGTTAACTAGTGATTTACTTCTCAATGAACCCGTGCCTGGCACATAGATCAGAGCACAGGAGTAGATTCATCACGGGGCTGAGGGGAAGTGAGGGAGGGCCCTGCCAATCACAGGTCATTATGCTTACAAGGTCACCCATCTATCCTGGATCAGACCTATGTTGGGTTTATTCCTGGGATATCAAAGATTTGTGCAACCACAGCACACACCTGGTGGTTCTCACGAGCAGTATCCAGCAGCCTTCCTCACCTTCATCATCTATTGTCATGTGACATCTTTAAGCTATGCCCACCATGTTTAAATCAACCAATACCCCCTCTCCATGCACTCCACGCATCTGGGCCTCAGAGAGTACAATTATCTCTGTCACCCGATAGCAACTGGTCCTCAGGACAGCATGGAATACATTACATCATGAGAAAAGCATTGGACATCCCAAACAACCGCATTTCCCAGGAATGAATCTCGGTCCCATTCACTCATCATGAGTAGCTTCCTAAGGCCTTGCAGTGACAAAGGGACCTCTCTACCAAATCTTTGTTCACATTTCAAGAGTTCACCATATTTCATTTCCATAGTACTTACCTTCCTTTCAAACTGTTCCAACATCATGTTTTATCTGTCCTCACAACTTCCAGTGCCAAATGCCTAAACTAATCCTGTGGCGTAGTGATGGCTTTTTGCTTTTCTTCCAGTGCTGTGGTGGAAACATTGTATTTAAAATGCACATAGGCCTCACATGATCCTGTTATCAACCATTTACAGTGGCATCAGAAAACTCCAAGCTCCTCCTAAGGCCTGCAAGGGCCTGCATGGCTTAGGTGGGACAGGGAGTAGAGTGACAAAGAGGTTTCCAGAACACAGGAGGAAAAGTCAGCTGTGATGCCTCCATCTCTGGAATGGAGATGAGACAGAAGAACTGGAGAGGATTTGGGAAGAAAGAAAGTACAATTTTTCCTTCAAGATTCAGAGTCAGTAGTATAGCTTTGGACAGGGGTCCTCTCCCCACATGAAGAATTCAGGCCAATGTTTCACCCTGGACCTGTTTCATCTCTTCTACTGGGCTGCTCCATCACTCCTAACAGAAGACTGTGTTCTTTTTTTTTTTTTTTTTTTTTTTTAAGATTTTATTTATTTATTTGTCAGAGAGAGAGAGAGGGAGAGAGAGAGCAAGCACAGGCAGACAGAATGGCAGGCAGAGGCAGAGGGAGAAGCAGGCTCCCTGCCGAGCAAGGAGCCCGATGTGGGACTCGATCCCAGGACGCCGGGATCATGACCCGAGCCGAAGGCAGCTGCCCAACCAACTGAGCCACCCAGGCGTCCCCAGAAGACTGTGTTCTTTTTAAGTTAGAAATCTACTCAGCTCGTAGCCCTGTCCTATCTTTGTTTCCTTCAAATAAATGTTAAAACAAAACAAAACAAAACACCCATGACTAATGAAATCTCCAGCTTTTTACCTAATCAAATGTTTACATTACAGTGACCAACTTGGGGATTCCTGGGTGGCTCAGTTAGTTAAGCGGCTGCCTTCCGCTCAGGTCATGATCCCAGCGTCCTGGGATTGAGTCCCACATCGGGCTCCTTGCTCAGCAGGGAGCCTGCTTCTCCCTCTTCCTCTGCCTGCCACTCTGTCTGCCTGTGCTTACTCTCTCCGACAAATAAATAAATAAAATCTTTAAAAAATAAAAATAAATAAATAAAGTGACCAACTTGGATGATGTCACATCCCAGAAGGGAAAAGAATAACAACTAAGGAACTCTTACCTCTCCAATTGCAAAAGAAGGAATGAAGTCTATCAATTTAACTACATGGAATTTATAATGCTCCCTGGAGAAATACTCTCACATTCAAATTAAATTTTGAATACAATGTCATTCCATGGAAATTCTTGTTAAAATCTTTATCAAGGTAGGTAAGCAACAGGTCAACACAGGAGTAAGGAAAACAGAGTAGATCCTACTAAAACCCAGTTATGTAAGAGATTATTTGCATGGGGAGATTCTCAATCTAAGATACACGAGATGCAGAAGCATAAATTCAATACAATACAGAGAAAACTATTTCTATTATAAATCTAGAATCTCTTTGCTTGCTAGGAAATCATCAATTTTCAAACTTGGAAATGACCTCGTTTGAACGAAGATTCCTTTTCCTTCTGAAGATAAAGGTACACACACATATGTATGTACATGTGCTTCTTCCTACTTAGTTCTGGGACTTCAAAATCTATCTTTAGCTTAATATAACACATTGCATTCTGTGCAGATCAAAACCCTAAAACTCTGCTTGTGTTCTCTATGCTCACAAAACAACAGGAGAAACATACAGGGTAAAATTTGATTGATAGTCCTTGAGAATTGTGTAGCTATGGCTTATCATTATATTTGTAGTGACTTTGTTCAATTAGCAATCGTTGGGTAGAACCCCTAGGCATTAGATGGTGAGCCATGGTTCAGGACAAGAAAAAGAAACTAACATTTATAAAAATCATTCACAACAATCTTTATCAAAATCTTAGCAATAAAAAAAATCTTATAATTTTGAAATAGAGAAATACACTAAAAACCATTCTGTGAGGTCAGCAATACCCTGATATCAAAGCAGTATAAACAAAAGATAAAAGGCTAGTTTATCTGATGAAACTTCTGCTACTCTGGCTTTCTTTGGACATCCATCTGCATGTACAAAATAGAGTCAAAAGAAAAAAAAGAATCACACTGAAAATACTGATCCCTCTCTAGAGATCCACCTGCCCCTGAATCCTTTCAGGTCTACTAACAAATACAGTTAACCATTGAATAACATGCTTTTTATCAGTAATGGTCCATTTACACAGACAAGTTTATCTTGATAAATCCAGCACACTACAGTAAATGTCTGTGCACTATGATTGCCTTAATATTTTATTTCTTCAAATTACTTCCTTATAAAACTATGGTATATACAGTGGACTATATACGAAGAATGGGATGACTCACAACATGTTGTAATTAACCCATCAAACACCACAGATGAAAGGAGACTTTTGAAACAGAATGACAGGGGCACCTGGGTGGCTCAGTGGGTTAAGCCTCTGCCTTCGGCTCAGGTCATGATCTCAGGATCCTAGGATGGAGCCCTGCAAGGGCTCTCTGCTCAGCAGGGAGCCTGACTCCCCCTCTCTACCTGCCTCTCTGCCTATTTGTGATCTCTGTCAAATAAATAAATAAAATCTTAAAAAAAAAAAAAGAAAGAAAGAAAATCACTGGTAGGATTCTCAGTAGTCCAAACAGGAATGGTACTCAGGTACTCAAAGATTGAAAAATAGCCACCAACAATACTTAACCTAGAAAAATTCTTTTCCATAAAGGCAGAAACAAAGACATTCCCTAGTGAAAGCCCCTCTACGTTTACCAGTAGATCTGTCCTGCAAGAACCATTAAAGGAAGCCTTTCTATATGAAACAAAAGGATTCTAATCAGAAACTGAACCACACAAGAAAACAAAGCTTCCGCTGAACATAAATATGTAGACAATTACACAAAGCTTCAGTATTGTAATGATATACCAGTCACATTTATTTTTGCTACACAGTTGTTGTTTTTTAAGATTTTTATTTATTTATTTGGCAGAGAGATCACAAGTAGGCAGAGGAAGAGAGGGAAGCAGGTTCCCTGCTAAGCAGAGAGCCCAATGAGGGGCTCCATCCCAGGACCCTGAGATCCTGACCTGAGCCAAAAGCAGAGGCTTAACCCCATGAGCTACCCAGGTGCCCCCAGAGTTTTGTTTTTAAAAAATCATCAATGTAGGTCATAAAGTAAACAACATAAAAGAATTTGTGATATCAGTAACGAAGTGGGCAGGGGGTGCAGGGATGGAGACAGGAAGAAGAGTTTTCTATGTAACTGACACTGAGTTTTAAATGGTTTGTTTTGCAGCTAAGTTGTTTTAAAGAATCTTTAAGGTAACCACAACGAAAATACTCATGGGATACAAAAGTCAATGAGAAAGATACCAAGGCCTATCATGGGTATTAATCCTGCAATTAAAGATAAAACAAATCTTTCATATTTCATCCCAAAACATGATACAGAAGTATAAAACGATTGAAAATTACTTTGAATTCAAAAAAGTCTCTCATGCAGAGAGAATAAAAATTCACCCACAAATATATGATGAAATGAATTCTGTGTGGACGACAACTCACCTAGACATAGGACAACATTCACTGACCACTCATCATGGAGACAAAGAGTAGGGGTCACACAGAATGTATGTGTGACATACAAACACAAGACAGACACACATAATTTACAGGCAAAAAGCATGAAGGTCATTCTGTTTTGAGGTACATTAATGAGTGAGTTACACTCACATGGTCTTGAAACACACTGAGGTGAAAATTCTCTCCCTATAACAACACACACAGATAAAACCCAATCCACACCTCACTAATATTGTGGAATAAACCAGACATAGGAAGCACATTATTAGGAAAACAGAGTAAGAGAAAAATCAACCCAAGAAATTCTAAATAAAACATTGATGTGGGGCGCCTGGGTGGCTCAGTGGGTTAAGCCGCTGCCTTCAGCTCAGGTCATGATCTCAGGGTCCTGGGATCGAGCCCCACATCGGGCTCTCTGCTCAGCGGGGAGCCTGCTTCCCTCTCTCTCTTTCTCTCTGCCTGCCTCTCCATCTACTTGTGATCTCTGTCAAATAAATAAATAAAATCTTTAAAAAAAAAACCAAAACATTGATGTATGACAGAAAAAGAAACTTCTCTATAACCATAATTTTAAACAGTATCCACGTACCCGTGAAAAGGAAGCATTTGACTGGCATGTCTTCATGGACTATAAAATTATAAAGAATTCTCATTAAAATCAATCATAAAGGAGAAGGGGGGTTGGGGGGGGTGGGGTTATGGACATTGGGGAGGGTATGTGCTATGGTGAGTGCTGTGAAGTGTGTAAACCTGGCGATTTACAGACCTGTACCCCTGGGGATAAAATATATTATATGTTTATAAAAAATAAAATTAAAAAAAAAAATCAATCATAAAAAGGTGTAAATGAAAATTTTACAAACACTTAAAACGCTTGAAAGAAATGTATTACTTTATTAATATATTCCTCCTCATACACAAAATATAATGCTATAATCCATTCTTTAAGACAGAGGAAATGAACAATATCTTCACTTCTAAATAAATAAACACTATGAAAGTTGGAAAATATGCTGAGAGACAGTGTATATGAAATTAATATTTGGAATTAAATTCTGATACATTCTGAGGAAAAGTAGAAGAAAAAGCTCATGATTAATTTCCCATGAAGCAACACTGCATTACTGAACACAAGGATGTTTCAAACATAGGGGACTGGGGTACCTGGGGGGCTCAGTCAGTCAAGCAGCTTCCCTCAGCTCAGGTCATGGGCTCAGGGTTTGGAGATCCAGCTCCACACTGGGCTCCCTGCTCAGCAGGGAGTCTGCTTCTCCCTCTCCTTTTGCTCTTTCCCTACTCATTCTCTCTCTCTGTGTCTTGAACAAATAAAATTTTTAAAGAAAATATATGGGAATTTTACTAATTGCCTAACTCACTTCTTATAAAGCACATGCCCATGTCGTATCGGGACATTTGATATAAAAATTCAGAGCTAAATCTCATATAGAACTAATTAGAAAATGAAAACACACATGACAAAGTCACAAGAAGTTCATAGAAGAAACATACGATGATGCAATTGTTTAAAAATAAGGTAATTAATGAGACTTTATTAAAGGCTACAAGTTCAAGTTCTAAATGTGCTAGTTCCCCAATAGAAATTGTTATGTAGGAATTCTAGGAAACAAGACATTACATTATTTCACCACCGAGGAATGGAACCCATAGAGTGGAAACTTCTATATTTAATACAAAAAAAAAAAAAAAAAGAAAGAAAAGAAAAAAGACCATTTGAAGGGAAATAAAGCAAATAAAGCAGTACATTTTTTTCATTTTAGGGTGATGCTTTGTTATCTAATGAAGTTACTGAATGACAATTTTTTTTTTTTTAAAGATTTTATTTATTTATTTGACAGAGAGAGATCACAAGCAGACAGAGAGGCAGGCAGAGAGAGAGAGAGAGGGAAGCAGGCTCCCCGCTGAGCAGAGAGCCCGATGCGGGACTCGATCCCAGGACCCTGAGATCATGACCCGAGCCGAAGGCAGCGGCCCAACCCACTGAGCCACCCAGGCGCCCCTGAATGACAATTTTTTAAGACTAAGATTAAAGCCTCCATAACATTAGAAAGCATAAGCCAGAAAACATTAAAAATCCGTCTCCAGTGTTCTGGGAATTTCTGCACTAAACCCCAGTGTGCATACAACTACCCTGATCTACTTGTCTCATGATGAAAACCAGAATTGACAAAGCCATAGCGTACAGGTCCTCAGAAAATAGGGAGATTTCCCCAGGGTCCTCACAGAAATGGAGAAGCTCCTAGATTAGGGGGGCCCTCCACCTCCAATCAGAGTCTCCTGGCCCTCCCTGTGGATGTGATGGACCATCACTAGAGCTGAAGAAGAATCCCTAGAGAACTCAAGAGCTTGATAATGTTGGAGAGAAGATGTCCCTCTGGGAGCCAGTGAGAGAGAGATAAAACTGGGCATGTCTCCCACTGACATTCATTCAAGGAGAGCTACTCGAACCACAGCTTAAGGTCTACCTTCCTCCTTCAGACTTGGACCTCCCCTCTGTCATCTGCCTCATTCATTCTCACCTACCTGGATGGAAGCCTCCAGTCTCCTTTCTCTTCACATCCCAGAGCTGCTTCTCTTGCTCCAAAAACATGATCAGGTCTGGCTTTGACAGAAGAAGACCTGTTTATGCAGAGAAAGGAAAATGACTATTGCTGCTGATTCTAACTTCCCATTAGGCTTGTGTTCAGCAAAGAAAGGACATTTTATAATCCTAGAAGATGGTTTTGCAAAGGCTGTTGCCCAACAGTCCCTTTAGAACACAAAGGAGGCATTTCCAATGTTCACATCCTGACCTCCACTTCCAAGTAGTAGACATGATAATAAGAGAAAATTTCGGGGCACCTGGGTGGCTCAGTGGGTTAAAGCCTCTGCCTTCAGCTCAGGTCATGATCCCAGGGTCCTGGGATCGATCTCCACATCACCCTTTCTGCTCAGCAGGGAGCCTGCTTCCTCCCAGCACCCCCCGCCCCGCCCCTCTGCCTACTTGTGATCGCTGTCAAATAAATGAAATCTTTAAAAAAAATTTTTTTTCTAATTTTTAAACATTAAAAAAAAGAGAGAAGGGGAAATTTCAGTTTAAGAGGTAAACAACAGCATTCTATGCCATCAAGTGTTTAGAATTGCCATTCATCTACACCAGGGTTGATGTTACCTTGAGGAAGGAGAAGCCAAGGCTGAAAAGGAAGTATCATGAAGATTTTTCTCCATCTACAAACCTCTACTTATTCCCCTCTCTGCCTGGATCTGAATTCCAGTCATTCAAAGAGAATTCTCCCAAGAGACGGTCTTCACAGGAAGGAATAAAACCCTGAGTGGGCACTCCAGTCAGAATGGCTAAAATTAACAAATCAGGAAATGACAGATGCTGGCAAGGATGCAGAGAAAAGGGAACCCTCCTCCACTGATGGTGAGAATGCAAGCTGGTGCAGCCACTCTGGAAAACAGCATGGAGGTTCCTCAGAAAGTTGAAAATAGAGCTACCCTACGACCCAGCAATCACACTACTGGGTATTTACCCTAAAGATACAAATGTAGTGATCCAAAGGGGCACGTGCACCTGAATATTTACAGCAGCAATGTCCACAATACCCAAACTATGGAAAGAACCTAGATGTCTATCAACAGATGAATAGATAAAGAAAATGTGGTATATATACACAAGGGAATACTATGCAGTCATCAAAAGAAATGAAATCTTGCCATTTGTGATGACGTGGATGGAACTAGAGGGTATTATGCTGAGCAAAATAAGTCAATCAGAGAAATACAATTATCATATGATCTCCTTGATACGAGGAATTTGAGAGGCAAAGTGGTGGGTTTGGGGGGTAGGGAAAGAAAAAAAGAAAGAAGGTGGGATTGGGAGAGAGACAAACCATAAGAGACTCTTAATCTTACAAAACAAACTGAGGGTTTCCGGCGGGGAGAGGGGTAGGGGGAGGAAGGTTGAGTTATGGACATTGGGGAAGGTATGTGTTATGGTGAGTGCTGGGAACTGTGTAAACCTGGTGATTCAAAGACCTGTCCCCTGGGGCTAATAGTACATTATATGTTAATAAAAAATGAAAATAAAAAATAAATAAAGTTAAAAACAACAACAACCCTGAGTGGGGTTTGGGAAATCTGGAAGGAGTCGTCCTCACCCAGGAAGCAGAGGTGTCCATAGTTCTCCAACATCACATCCCTGTATAGTTGCCGCTGAGTGTGGGTCAGGCATCCCCACTCCTCCAGGGAGAATTCTATGGCCACATCCCTGAATGTGAGCTGTCCCTGCAATAAATACCACAGTCACCAAGTGGCCATTGACACAGTTCACGATGGTCCCTAAGATGAAAGAGGAAGTTAGTATCACCACCTAGAACCAGACCTGACCTTTCCTTCTCTAAAAGAAAAACCTATGGGGCAGGGGGCTGCCTGGCTGATAATTTTCACTCCTTTCACTCCCAGAAGTCAACTCTATCCACTACACAGAGGTGACAGCCCTCCTTGTCCAGTGCAAAGTGTTGGGATGTGGGAGAGGAGCCTATGGTCAAACAATTCCTGACATATTTCTGAGGTGAAATATTGGGTTCTGGAGTGAATGACTAAGAAAGGATTGTTGAGATACCCGTGGTATGAACACTGTGGTCCTAACGCAAGGGGAGAGGAAAGTTGTGAGCAGTGACTGCTTCTATGCTGTCAGGTGGGGAAGGGGTGAGGGATAGCAGGAGGCTCTTAGGAATTTGGAAGCAAGTTTCCAGGACCCTCAGGGCCTCCCAGCTGGTGTTTTAATGAGGCTACTCACAGTAACACTTTAGTCAGGAGACCCTCCAGATATCTATCAGTGGGCCACAAGCTTGAAGGAGGGTGGCCAAGCTACATTTGGGGAATAGAGTTCAAGAAGTTTCCAAAGCAACTTTCAAATGTTAAAGAGGAATTAGAGGATCCTGGAAGTCTGGCTATTGTCAAGCTAAGGGTGCTTTTTGCATCCAACAAGACATTAACCTTGAGGCAGTTGTGAATTCCCTGAGGAATGTCCTACTCTGCCTTTCTTATATATTTTTCAAGGTTGGAAGTTGAAGGAAATTTAATTTTATCTGTAAGGACCGATTCAGCCAGAGCAGCCCCACCCCAGTTGAACTGCCATTTTGTTGCCATTTTGTTGTTGAACTGCCATTTTGTTGTTAAGACTTAAATTGACCTTGCCCCCCCAGGGGAACTTATTTAAAAGCAAGTCTGGGAAACCAATCCCACGTAACAAAGTCCAACTACAAGGGTGGGTCAGGCCAGGTGGAGGTATTCAGTCAGTGGGGGCACGGACGGTCTCCTAGCTACCAAGGAGTATGGGCCCCCACCCTTTGGGAGCCTTTTGGCGCCAATCCTAACCAAGGTGTGAAAGGCTGGTTCAAATGTCTACTAGGTTAAATTTTAATTCGATTGGTCACCTAGCATCACTGTGGAGTTTCCTGTGTGTTACAATCTCATTGGCCACCTGTGTGTGGCCAGGCCCAACCACACGGCCTTTGCTCTATAAAAGTTAGTATGGAAAGCAGGGAGGGGTCATCCTCTCTGTAGGGGTGGCCCCAACCAGTCTGTTTGAGGGTCGGTCTGATTCTTCATGCTTGGCATGAAATAAAGCTTTGCTTGACTTTCACTTTGTATCAGTCTCGCTCCTTTAATCATCCATTATTGGGGTACCCAATTTTGGGGGACCCAACATTATCCACACCTCTTTTTTTTTTAAAAGAATTTATTTATTTGAGGGGCGCCTGGGTGGCTCAGTGGGTTAAAGCCTCTGCCTTCAGCTCAGGTCATGATCCCAGGGTCCTGGGATCGAGTCCCACAACGGACTCTCTGCTCCGCTGGGAACCTGCTTCCTCCTCTCTCTCTGCCTGCTTCTCTGCCTACTTGTGATCTCTGTCAAATAAATAAAATCTTAAAAAATAATTTATTTATTTGAGAGAGAGACATTGAGGGAGAGAATGAGAGGGAAGTTCAGAAGGTGAAGCAGACTCCCCGTGGAGCTGGGAACCCGATGAGGGATCCGATCCCCAGATTCTGGGAACATGACCCAAGCGGAAGGCAGTTGCTTCACCAACTGAGCCAACCAGGCGCCCCTCCACACATCCTTTGACATTGTTCTCCTCCTCAGAAACTACAAGGAAGGGGACCCTGAAGACTTCAGTTGGTTAAGGGTCTGCCTTGTCTGCCTTCAGCTCAGGTCGTGATCCCAGACTCCTGGCATGGAGCCCTGAGTTGGGCTCCCCACTCAGTGGTGAATCTGCTTCTCCCTCTCCCCCTTTCCTCACTCATGTGCTCTCCCTCTCAACTGAGAATATGTTCAGAAAGAAATATAGGAAGAAAGAAAGAATCTACAAGCAAGATTACCCGAGATGAAAGAAGTTTATATCTGAAATGTGATAGTTTCTGCATATTGCCTAGTACCTTATGTTCCTTACAAATGACAGGAGAGAAAATAGGAACATTACAGGGGAGGATCTTGCAGACAGCACCAAGCCAATAAAAGAAGTTCACATCAGCTGAATGGAAACAAATTGCTATAGGCCCCTAATGCACATCAAAGGACACACCATCCCTGGTTGATTCCTGTGGACTCAAAGCAGGAATTCAGAAAACAAACCTAATTTTGGAAATACACTGGATATACATACACAATTCAATCAGTATACGATCTGTAGAGGCTGCTTTTAGGCAAACAGGCTTGAGCAAACGAGTGGAGGAAGAGCCCCAGTGACCACTTGGCTGGGTCCAGACAGGCCCATCGGGGGACCCACCTCAAAATTCCCAAGGCCCTTATGAACCGATGGGCTTCTGAAACCAAGTACAATGACCAAAAATGGGAAGGTTCCACATGTTCCCCATAACTCCCCCCCTTTTTTTAATTCTTTTATTTTTATTTATTTGACAGAGAGAGATCACAAGCAGGCAGAGAGGCAGGCAGAGAGAGGAGGAAGCAGGCTCCCTGCTGAGCAGAGAGCCCGACGTGGGGCTCGATCCCAGGACCCTGAGATCATGACCTGAGCCGAAGGCAGCGGCTTAACCCACTGAGCCACCCAGGCGCCCCCCCATAACTCCCCTTTAAGAAAACCTCCTACCCACTGCTCCTTGCAGAGAAGGTCTCCTGTGCCCTCCTGCCTGCTCATCTCTTAAGTCTTCAATTAATGTCTCAAGGCTTTGCCCTGCCCCAGGGGAATTCCATCAGTGCTGCTGACAGGCTTCCAGCCAATCATGGACCCACGTACTGACAGAGACACAACACTGAGCCACCACAGCTTCCCTGTGCTAGAAATAGCTAGTTTAGTCCTTTTTAAAATTCTAATTACTAAAGATTTATATAATCTTCTTTTTAAAGATTTTATTTATTGGAATGCCTGGATGATTCAGTGAGTTGAGCATCAGCCTTAGGCTCAGGCCGTGACCCAAGGTCCTGGGAACGCCTCCCACCTTGGGGGGGGTGGGGGGGGGTTGGGGTGGGAGGGGAGGGTGGGTTGGGGGATGGAGGGGTGGTCCTTGCTCAGCAGGGAGCTTTCTCCCTCTACCCACTGCTCACCGTACGTGTGCCCTCTCACTTATGTTCTAACAAATAAATATATTTTTTTAAAGGATTGTATTTATTTATTTCAAAGAGAGTGAGAGAGAATACAAAGAGGCCTCCCACCAGGTAGGAGAGGGAGAGGAGGATGCTGGCCCATTGGGGGTCCGATGTGGGGCTGCATCCCAAATCCCCAGATCACGACCTGAGCTGAAGGCAGAAAGCACTCTTAACCAACTGAACCACCCTCGGTCCCCAAGATTTATTTGTATTTCAGAGGAGATGGACATGGGCAGAAGAGGGAGAAAGAGAATCTCAAGCAGCCTCCCTCTGGGCGCAGAGACAGAAACGGGAATACCAGTCCAGGACCCTGAGATCCCGACCTGACCTGAAATCAAAAGTCCAAGCTTAGTCAATTGAGACCCCTAGGCGCAACTCCTATAAATTATTTTAAACAGAATATTTGTTTCACATTCTCAAAATCTAGACATACCCGCACCATTTTTTAGAATGGGAATCTTCCAAGTTTTTCTTGACCTCATACCCTTCAAGTTTTTATCTGCATTTCCTTACTCCCCGGCTGCACACAGCTGATCAAGAATGCAAAAGACTCCAAATGAGAAATGATTTCCCTCCCTGATATCCCAGGACGATGCCTCATCAGCCACAGGAATCTCGGACTCGACCCCTTCCCCTCCGGATCTGCCACCAACAGAATATTTTCACTCCTTGCGGGGCTTTAATTCAAAGTAACAACGACTGATGCCCTATCGAAGCCAGGTTGGGGACAGGACAGAAGGCTCTGGGACTTGGAGAAACGTTCTAAAAACCTAACCGTGAGTATCACTTCTGACCAGATCTTAAAAACAGGTGAACGCAGAAGCCAGAAGCACCCGAACTCGAGGCATCCGCATCTGCAGCTTCTAAACACGAGGGTCTGCAGAGAAACAGAGGACACGGCTCCGCGGGGACACCAAGCTCACCTGAGAACCGGCCATTTCTGCCTTCGCCTCCACCTCTAGATTTCGTCCTCACGAGGGATCTGTGGGGAAATCACAGCTGCATCAGGAGAAAATGCCCTGAAATCCAGCAACAGAGCTCCTTCTCCTCACCGCTCGCCCACAGGCAGGACTCAAGAGATGCAGAAAAGGCCCAACTTCCCAGTCCTTTGTGTCCGGAGCAGCTCAGAAACTGTGAGCTCCCGTGAGGACACCCATCCCTGCATTTCCCTCACCTGCTTTGTGGGGAGGGAGGGATCCCCTGCCACCGCCACTCACACCTTCAGCATCAGCATCGGAACCGCAGGATGCATGGACCCGACCCTCCCAGACTCCCGGAGCAGAGACCAAAGCCACAAATCTACTCAGAAACCCACCGAAATCCCTCGGGCTCCGCCCTGGCCTCACTGAGAATCACCTGGAGCCCTTAATTAACACAACAGTGTTGTTTTCGCCCAAACCAACTGACAGAATCTGAGGGGGAGGCCCGCAGAGAAGATCCTTTCTGAAACTCCACAGGTGACCCTGCTGGGACGGAACTGGGGAGGTGACCAGGCCAAGCAGGGGAACCAAGGCTGGGGCTGGGAGCAGAGTGCGAGCCCTGCCTTCTCCACCATCAGAGTTTCTGGAGACTGACACCTTCTCTCTCTTTCTGCTACACAGAGGGAGACCCCTGACAGACAGAACTTTCCGGTATAAATGCAAATGTCTCTTTCAAGGTAAACACAGGATTTCAGAGCTCTTCCTTTATCTGCCTTTGGTTACCAGCCAAAAATAATGCTCAGGCCAAGAGACATATTTTCGGGTGACATAATATTCCCCTTCCGTAGAATAAGTATTTCTGTTCATAAGGACCTAATTCTCAGCATTCTCAGGAAAATTGGATGTTCTCCTTTTTCTTTATTTTAGCCATTCCAGAACACACTGAGTGGTTTCTCACTGTAAAGTATGAATTCTTACAACAGCTGTCTTGGTGACTGAAATGAAAACCACTTGAAAAGCATCAGACTGAACAAAGGAAAAAGCGATTAATGCTTAAGTGATGATGAAGTATCAGTATATAAGTGAGGTTCAGTGGGGTGAGGCTCGGAGCTGGTGACCAAGAAAGGATTCTTCAGACATTTTTGGTGCAAAATGGTAGTTTATTGAAGTACAGGGACAGGACCTTGGGCAGAAAGAGCTGCTGCCCCGGGGCTGTGAGGAGTGGTTCATTATATACTTGCCAGCTGGAAGGGGGTCAGGGATGGTGTAAGTCTCTAAGGAGTTTTGGAAGCCAGGTTTCCAGGACCTTGAGGAATTAGGTATTATTGGGGAAAAGGTTATTCATTATTGGTAATAAAACCTTTGTTGTGAGACCCTTTAGATGTATGTCAGTAGGCCGTATGCTTGGGAATGATTGTCAACACGTAATTTGGAGCGTTTAGAGATAAAGTTTACAAGGAATAGTTACAGTAGACTTCCAGGATCCTGGTTGGGGGTAGGGATCTGTCAGGCTAGGATTGCCCTTTGCCCTTAGCAAAGCCTGAAGGTGGAGTTTGTTGAGTCCCTAGAGGAGAGTCACTCTGCCTGTATCTAGGGCTTGTCAGTGGGTAAGGAAATTGAGTAATTTTTCTTCTGCCTCTGCTTCCCATCTCAGTGAGACTCCATTTCCAAATAAGTAACCTTTCTCTTCTCCACAAACCTCTTCTCCTCACTTCTCAGCCCTTTGTTTCAGGAACCTGGTTCCTCCCTGACAACATGATGAACACTGCTGGCAGCACAGACACAATTCCTCTGGAAATTGGCCATTATCCCAAATTTCCCTACAAACCCCCAGCCCCTTCCTCCAGGTGGGCTACAGGTTTGAAGGCCTGACCTGCTGAGGCCTCCTTGGCTGGCAAAGCAATGAAGCTCCAGCTGCCCTTGATCCCCAGCTCTGTCTGCACGTTCTGTTCCAGGTCTGAGGCATGAAGGTCAGTTCACACAACAGAATGAATGTGAGGAGAGGAAAATTTGTTTTTCCTGCGCTGTTCTCAATTCTTCAGCTGGTCTAAGACTTAAAATGATATGAGACATTTTCAGTAGAGAAAACAATGAAGTTCTTAATTATGGGAATGTGAAAGACATGAGGCACAAGACAGGTGATTGAAGCTTCTGTGTCATGGTGACATAATAAGGAGGAAGTGGGATTTAGAATTTCCAAGGAAGGGATTATATTCAGAGGAGAAAGGAAAGATGAAATGTTTATCAAACAATGGTTTGCCCCCAAGGTCAGCAATATTTTTTTTTTGCAATTTTATTATTTTTCAATGTTCCAAGATTGTTTATGCACCATACCCAGTGCTCCATGTAATCCATGCCCTCCTTAATACCCACCACCAGGCTCACCCAACCCCCCACCCCCTCCCCTCCAAAACCCCGTTTGTTTCTCAGAGTCCGTAGTCCCTCATGGTTCATCTCTTCCTCCAATTTCCCCAAATCACTTCTCCTCTCCAATTCCCAATGTCCTCCGAGTTATTCCTTATGCTCCACAAGTATGTGAAACCATATGATAATTGACTCTCTCTACTTGACTCATTTCACTCAGTATAATCTCATCCAGTCCCATCCATGTTGATATAAAAGTTGGGTATTCATCCTTTCTGATGGAGGCATAATATTCCATTATATATAAGGACCAGAGCTTCTTTATCCACTCATCTGTTGAAGGGGATCTTGGCTCTTTCCACAGTTTGGTGACTGTGGCCATGGCTGCTATGGACATTTGGGTACAGATGGCCCTTCTTTTTACTACATCTGTATCTTTGGAATCAATCCCCAGGAGTGTAATTGCAGGGTCATAGGGTAGCTCTATTTTTAATTTCTCAAGGAATCTCCACACTCTTTTCCAAAGTGGCTGCACCAACATGCATTCCCACCAACAGTGTAAGAGGGTTTCCTTTTCTGCACTTCCTCTCCAACACTTGGTGTTTCCTGTCTTGCTAATTGTGGCCATTCTGACTGGTGTAAGGTGGAATCTCAATGGGGTTTTAATTTGAATCTCCCTGATGGCTAGTGATGATGAACATTGTTTCATGTGTCTGTTACAGGTAGGCATCTCTTTATGATATAAACTGTTAATCTCTGGTGCCCATGTAGGAAAGAACATTAGGGTTTGAAGCCGATGGCAAGAAAAGAATTCTTGAGATGTCTCTGGTGCAAAAGGTGATTTTATGAAAGCATGGGGATAGGACTCAGGGGCAGAAAGAGCTGCACTGTGTCATGAGGTGTGACCCATTATATACTTTTAAGTTGGAGGGAGTTTGGGATAGCATACGTCTCTAAGAAATTTTGGAAGCAAGGTTTCTAGGACCTTGAGGGGAATAGTGGTTGTTGGGAAAAGGTCATTTATTACAATCTAAAAAACCATAGTCATGCGACCCTTCTGATGTCTCTCAGTGGGCCATCTGCTTGGGGTATGATTGCTAACAGGTAGCTGGCGGGGGGCGGGGGGTGGAGAGAAAAATGAAATTTCCCAAGGAAATGTTGAATGTTAAAGTAGATTTACAGGACCCTGGTGGGGGTTGGGGAGTTCAGGTCAGGATTGTCTTTTGCTGTTACCAACTTATTAACATCAAGGCAGTTGAGTCCTTGGAGGAATGTCACTCTGCCTGTTTCAAGGTCTTGTCAATAACCTATAGGTATAAGGATATTAGTATTTTTTCTTCTGCCTTTGTTTCCTACATCATGATCATCTCTCTTCCTAATAGAGGTCCTCCATCTAATTGATTATTGAGTATATATATATATATATGTATATGCATACATATGCATATGTGTATGTGTTTATGTATATGTATATGCATACATATGCATATGCGTATGTGTATGTGTATGTGTATGTGTATATGTATATGTATATGTATATGTATATGTATATGTATATATATCTCAGCATCACCACAGAAGGCAATAATGCCATTTGCATCACAGGACAAACCTAGAAGACACTTTTCTAACTTAAATTGAATCCCTGTCTTGGCCAAGTTAATAGTCTTTAAATTTCTGCATGCACCTTTCCATGAATGATGGACTAAACCCTTCTTTGTACATCTATGCATCACACATTGTTTCCAAGAAGGACTGGTAATCCCACCTTCTGGCACAACTACCCCTGGGGACCCATATGCAACCTCCAGTCACTTCTGTAACATCCATGGAAGGCACAGTTGAGTCCACAAGTGATCACGAACTGTTTCAGACTGCCCCACTTTCCTCCTCCTGATTCACTGTCCTCACGCTCCTTTAAACTCTGAAGGCCTGGCAAAATCCTTGGAGTTCATTTTTGAACATGAGTCCTTCTTCTTTCCAAGTGGATCGTCTCCTGAATAATGCTGATCTTCTATTCCAATCAAAACTCATGCCCTATGCATTGGCTTTTCAAAGGAATGGTAGCCAGCTTTGGTTTCTGGATAATAAAGTTGTCAGATCCTTCAGCACAGTGATCAGGAAGAACTTCTGTGATGAGTTATGGTGCAACTTATTAAGTTTATTGAAGTAGCATTTGGTTGGGACTTCTGTGCATAAAGAGCTACACTTTTTTTCTTTTTTTAAATATTTGATTTGAGAGAGAGAGTCACTCATGGTGGGGTATAGTGATGGGCAGAGGAAGAGAGAGAAACCAACTCACCACTGGGCAGGGAGCCCACTGTAGGGCTATGTGTTGGGGACCTGACATCATGACCTGAGCCAAAGTGAGACCCTTAGCTGACTGATCCCTAGACCCCCTAAGAGCTACACTTTTCATATTTGAAGGAGGCGGATGTATGCTTAGCACTCAAGGGGATGAGCTCTTGCAGATAGCAATAGATTATAAATGTTTCCAAGAACTTCTTTATATTTTTAAGAACTTTCTTTAAAGATTTTATTTATTTATTTGACAGACAGAGATCACAAGTAGGCAGAGAGGACAAAACAGGCTCCCTGATGAGCAAAGAGCTCAATGTGGGGCTAGATCCCAGGACCCGAGGTGAAGGCAGAGGCTTACCCACTGAGCCACCCAAGCCCCAAAAATATTAGGTTTTTTTTTTTTTTTTAACATTTTACTTATTTGATAGAGACAGAAACAGTAAGAAAAGGAACACAAACAGGGAGATTGGGAGAGGGAGAAGCCAACTTCCCGCTGAGCAGGGAGCTCAATGCAGGGCTCATGACCAGAGCCTAAGGCAGACACTTAATTCTGAGCCACCCAGGTGCCCCTCTTCTCACATTCTTTACACTGGTAAGCTTTCTTTCTAGTATGAATTTTATGATGTTTAGTTAGGACTGAGTGCCTGTAAAGGCCAGGCAACATTCTTGACATTGGTAAGGTTTCTCTCCAGTATGAATTCTGCCATGTTGAGGAAGGTGTGAAGGCCAGTTAAAGGCCTCGCCACATTGTTAACATTGGTAAGGTTTCTCTCCAGCAGGAATTCTGTGATGTAGGGGATGGTGAGGACCACGAAAAAGCTTTGCCATATTCTTGACATTTGTAAGGTTTCTCTCCAGTATGAGTTCTGTGATGCTGAGTAAGGATTGAGCTATGTTTGAAGGCCTTGCCTCATTCTTGACATTGGTAAGGTTTCCTTCTAGTATGAATTTTGTAATGCTTAGTAAGCACTGAGTTCTGGTAAAAGGCCTTGTCACATTCTTGACACTGGTAGTTTCTCTCCAATACGAATTCAGCAATGATAAGTAAGGGCTGAGCTGTGGTTAAAGGCCCTGCCACATTCTTGACATTGGTAAGGTTTTTCTCCTGTATGAATTCTGTGATGTTCAGTAAGACTTGGGCTCTGGTAAAAGTCCTTGCCACATTGTTCACATTGGTAAGGTTTCTCTCCAGTATGAATTTTTTTTTTTAAAGATTTTATTTATTTATTTGACAGAGAGAAATCACAAGTAAGCAGAGAGGCAGGCAGAGAGAGAGGAGGAAGCAGGCTCCCTGCTGGGCAGAAAGCCCGATGTGGGGCTCGAACCCAGGACCTGGGATCATGACCTGAGCCGAAGGCAGTGGCTTAACCCACTGAGCCACCCAGGCGCCCCTCCAGTATGAATTTTGTGGTGGTGGGTAAGCCCTGTGCTGTGGTTAAAGGCCTTGCCACATTCTTGGCACTGGTAAGTTTTCTCTCCAGTATGAATCCTGTGATGTTGAGTAAGATGTGAAGACTGTTTAAAGGTCTAGCCACATTCTTGACATTGGTAACGTTTCTCTCCAGTATAGATTTGTCTATGTCCATTTATTGATGAACAGCCCTTAAAGGTTTTACCACCTTCTTCACATTTGTGTACTTTTCCCCCAGCATGCTTTTGCTGATGTTGAGATAGTGTTGAGGGGCAGTCAAAGGATTTACCACATTCCTTCAAACTGTAAGTTTCCATTCCCTTAGGAATTATCTTATCTATGTTTAGGCTTGATGACTGACTGAACATGGTTCCTCGTTTATTAGATCTGAATGGGTTTTTTCCCTCATGGATTCTCTGATGATCACCAACACTGGAGGACTGGTTAAGAGCTTTCCCACATTCATTATATTTGTAAGAATTGTCTCTCAAAGGGAGACTGTTATGTATACTAAGGTTAGAGCTTGGATTAAAGACTTCCCCACATTTATCACGTTCATAATTGTCTCTGCAAACCTAGCTGTGACACATCTGTGAACACTGAAGCCCTGGTTTGATGTTTTCTCAGATTCAGTGCACTGAGCTATTCTGTTTCCAGTGAAAAGCCTCTGGCAATTGTGTAGGGTCAACTCCTCAGTGCCCCTCTTGTGTAGATCCCACTAAGCACTTTGTTCTTCATTGCTATATCTCTGATGATCAGAAACATCTGGCTGAAAGGTCAGGCCAATCCTATCTTCCAAATGGCTCAAATCATTATTTTCAGCATGAATTAGATAGCTTTTCAGATGTTCCAAATGGTCTGTCCACAAATCGCTATGATTGACTATCTGATTGGACCTTGTGCTGACAGGGACACACTGCTCTGCAGAAACAGTTGACTTCAAAAGGGAGGTTTTCCACAGCAGTTTATATCCTTCACCATTTGGGGCAGTGAGATTCTCATTAAGGGCAATTGCCTTGATTTGGGTGTATCGTCCAGGATTTCTCTGATGCCCGTCACCATCCCCATCACTGTCCCAGTCTGTACATAAAATCTCAACAGTACTATGTTTGTATCTATCTACTGATCCATTCTGGAAAGAACCTTCTATGCCCCACTTTAGCATGAAACTCTGGGTGTCATTTGAAGATACAGCTGAAAGATACCAGATAAAAGTAAAACCATTGCACTTACTACATTCAGAAGAACGTACAGATGACTTCTAATACAGAAGTATCAAGTCAATCAGACAAAGTCAGAAAGATGGCTGAGAAGGAGTCATCAGGACTTCATTTCTCCATGGACACACAACATGGCACACAATGTACTGAGCACAGAGTCTAATAGAGAATCCTGCGGTATGGTCATGGTGTAGCACAAATCACTTTCCTGTAACTCTGACAATCAGGAAAAGGGTCACATGAGCTCAAAATTAGCAGAACGGTGGATATTGAAACAGAAAACTGAAAGGAACCAACTAGAGTACAGTAAAAATAGGAACATATCAACCAACCACAGGAAGAGTTGTTTGGCAGAAAAGATCAACATTGACAGCCCATGAACTAAATTAAGAATTATAGAGAAAAGACCAACTAAAATGACAAGTAAAAAAGTGAAAGCAGACACAGTATAACTGATTGTAGGAATAAAAGTAAACATAAGAGGCAACAATGGATAGTCAGTGCCCACAAACTTTTATTAAAAGATAAGTATAAATTTCAAAAATGGTATAATCAATTTAGACTGCATCATTCAGAAAAATTAAAAAAAAAAATCTCAACTGATCTGCAACCACGAAGCTGAATGAAAGAGGAATAAAAGAAAAAACTCCAACAAACAAAAATTGTGTGCCAGATGAGTTCACTGGATATTCAAACAGACACTGAAGGAGAAAGGACTGCAAATCTCCTCAAACATTTCCAAGGAGTGACGATCAGGGAAACTAGAAGAACACTCTCTCTGTGGCACCAGCATTACCAGCTCATGCAAGATGGACGAAGACACTACAAACAACAAAGTTTACAAACCACTGCCTGTGAGGAATATTCACTCAAAGTCCACAATAAATAGCAATCTGAATCAACAGCACATTTTCCCTTTTTACAGGATGATCAAGTGGGAAACGGTCCAGGAATTAAGGGCATTCCAACATATAGAAAACCATCACTTCAAGACTCCACATTAACAGAACGAAGTTCAAAAATGACATGATTACCTCAAGGGAGACAGAATACAAATATGGGGGTATTGGACAGCCTGTCATGTTAAAAACACTCAACGTAGGGGCGCCTGGGTGGCTCAGTTTGTTAAAGCCTCTGCTTTCAGCTCAGGTCATGGTCCCGGGCTCTCTGCTCAGCAGGGAGCCTGCTTCTCCCCCTCCCCTCTCTCTGCCTACTTGTGATCTTTGTCTGTCAAATAAATAAATAAAATCTTAAAAAAAAAAAAACACTCAACATAGAAAGGGAAACCCCCTCAACCCAATGAACACCACAGATGTATGAAAAGGTGAAATTTAACCTATTCAATAGGAACAGTCTGCAAGCTTCTCCTCTATGATCAGTGTTGGGGTCCATTATCAAAGGAAAAAGACTGAGAAGTAAGTGAAAGTTATGCAAAGCCTTATTCTATGCCAAGCATTACAAGTCAGACTGACCGGCCAGGGCCGCCTCCGAAGAGAGCGACCCCTTCCCGATCTCACAGGCTGGTTTTATAGGGTATAACCGGCGACCCAAGATACGTGACTTCTATTGTTAAGACGTTTACTCCCAGAATCGAGACCCAGAGCCATACCAGGAACTACTGGGGCATTTATTCCCGGAATGAAGTCTATGGATGTAAACAATATGGCTACCTGGGCAATATGGAGTTGCTCTGGCTCAGCAGGCCCTAATAGTTAAATAGGTTTTAACATTAAATTGGCCCTAACAATCAGCAGGTAATGAAGTGACCCCACCACTGCCTTTGAATATATTTCTGGACACTCTAGTTAGAACAATTATGCAATCAAAAATAGAGTAAAGGAATCTAAACTGAAAAAGAAACATTGAAACTATCTCTGTTCACCCATGACATGATTATAGAAATCCCAAAAAATCACCATTTTAATTTACTGTTTTTGGTCCTTGTTTGTGTTATTCATTTCTGCCAGTTTTTCCCTACTAGGCTATCCATTTCCCAATTTTTTCATCTTATACAATACAGAGTTAAGAAAATGTTGGAATAAACAACTTAACTTCCATGAAATGAATTAAAAAAAAGAGAGACTTAGATGAAACTTAGTAGAGGAATGAAATAAAGAAAAATCTGGAATAAATAAAATAGAGAGCAGAATAACACTAATGGAACACTGAGAGTAATGTCCGTTCCAATGAACAAAATAAATAAAACTGGCAATACTTTAACTCCATAAACCATTACCTAATAACAAATGGGAAAATTTAGAAAAAAACAAACAAACAAACAGAATTCCTTTTTTTTTTTTTTAAAGATTTTTATTTATTTATTTGAGAGAGAGACAGTGAGAGAGAGCATGAGAGGCGAGAAGGTCAGAGGGAGAAGCTGACTCCCCGTGGAGTTGGGAGCCTGATGCAGGAATTGATCCCGGGAGTCCAGGATCATGACCTGAGCTGAAGTCAGTTGCCTAACCAACTGAGCCACCCAGGCGCCCAAAACCAGAATTCCTAAAAATAGACAAGTTATTAGGACAGATTTACTAACCTTGAACCAAAGAAATGAGAAATCTCCTTAGACCAGTAAGCAGCATGAGGGTTGAATTTGGAAGCAATACTCTCCCAGCACAGAAAAGCCCAAGACCTGGGAATCTTACTACTTTTGATGGAGGCTATGAGTTTCCTTAATAAATCCATCATTCTTCTCCATCCCTCTGTTAAGATTCAGTCTTTTCCTTTATTTTGCCTTCTGTATGACAAAGTCATTCTTCTGCTTCTTCCAGCCTCTTTACATCAAGCCTGTTTCTAATCTTACTTATTGTATTGTTCACCTATGTTTGATTTTTATTTTTTTAAAGATTTTATTTATTTATTTGACATATAGAGATCACAAGTAGACAGAGAGGCAGACAGAGAGAGAGGAGGAAGCAGGCTCCCTGTCGAGCAGAGAGCCCAATGTGGGGCTCGATCCCAGGACCCGGGGATCATGACCTGAGCCAAAGGCAGAGGCTTTAACCCAGTGAGCCACCCAGGCGCCCCATGTTTGATTTTTAGAAAGACATATATTTGAAGGGGGGGATCATAAGAGTTTGGGTGGGAGCTACAGAGAGGGAATCACATGTAGGCATCACACTGACTGCAGAGGCTGACTTGAGCCTGCATCCCAGGACCCTGAGGTCAAGATCTGAGCAGAAATCAAGAGTCAGTGGCTTACCGAAATAAGCCACCCATGCACCCAATTATTTTTTAACTCTTATCTCTGTGGTAAAGTTCTTACTATTCTTTTCTCAGCCCTTTGAGTATCCTTGTGATTGCTGCCTTAAATTCTCCATCAAGCTCCTTACTACTATCTCTTTCCATTCTAGCTCTGTGTCTTTCCTGGTCTTATCTGCTGGTTTTGTTTGGGATAAATTCTTTCACCCTGGCATTTTGTCTAAGTCTTTACCCTCCTCTGTGTGACAGAAAAGCAAATGATGTGTTCTGCTGTATCCTTCAGGCCAGCAGTGGTCTGCAGGGGCTCCCCTTGCCTGGTACAGGCAGTGTTTCATCCCTGGCCTGAATGTGGCCAGTTTGAATAGGTGAGCTCTAGTCTGTATGTGAAAGGAGACCTGACGTCAACGCCACCAGAGCTATCCCATAAGAAATGCTAAAGGAACACTCTCTAGAAGAAATAAAAGGATTCTAAGCAGAACCTGCAACCACAAGAGAACACAAAGCTCTCCATTAAACATAAATATTTAGACAATTGCACAAACCTGTAGTATTGTACTGAGATACCAGTCACATTTATTTCCACTACAGAATTTTGGTTTAAAAAAAAGTATAAAAATCATCAATGTAGGTCATATTGTATACAACATAAAAGAATTTGTGATATCTGTAACAAAGTGGGTGCAGGGGTGGACACAGTAAGAATAGTTTTGTATGTAATTGACACTATGAGTTTTAAATGGTTTGTTTTACATCTAAGTTGTTTTAAGGCATCTGTAAGGTAACCACAATGAAAATACTCACAGACCACACAAAAGTCAATGAGAGAGGTACCAACTCATATCATGGGTGTAACACCACAATTAAAGATAAAATACATCTATGGAGAGTCAAGATGGCGGAGGAGTAGCAGACCGAGATTATATCAGGTAGCAGGAGTACAGCTAGATAGTTATCGAACCATTCCAAACCCTACAACCCCAACAGGAGATCGAAGAGCAGAGCAGTAACTCTAGAAACAGAAAATCAAGCACTTTCTGTAAGGTAGGACATGCGGAGTAGTGAATCTGAAGGGACAAGAAGATAGACCGCAGGGGGAGGGGCTGGCTCCCAGCAAGCAGCAGAGCAGCGAGCACAAAATTAGAACTTTTAGAAGTCTGCTCCACTGAGGGACATCACTCCAGCGGCTAAGCGGGGGTGGAGCCCTCATGGGGACAGTGTGGACTCAGGTCCCCAGGGGTCACGGAAGGCTTGGGGGTGTCTGAGTAGCAGAGCTCGCAGGTATTAGAGTAGGAAAGCCGGCTACAGAGACGGAGCCGAGGAGTGAGCTCTCAGCTCGGGGTTACCTTAAACTGTGATCCATGGCACAGTTTGGCCACTGCTCCTCAAACAGGGACCCCACAAGTGGCAGATCTGCAAGACCCACCTTCCTCTGCTGGAAGAGCAGAGTGACAGGAATCTGCTGGGTTTGGAGACTCCAGGCTGGGCTGTGCGCCAGAGACAGAGACACTCGGTCACAGGCGGGGGGAGCTCGGAGCATAGCTGGAGACCAGGGAGACGGGAGGGCCTGATGACTTTTCTCCAAGGGCGCACTGAGGAGCAGGGCCCCAGCTCTCCGTTGCTGCAGCCGGAGATTGGGACGCTGCCATCTTCATTCCCGTCCTCCAGAGCTCTACGGAAAGCGTTCAGGGAACAAAAGCTCCTGAGAGCGAACCAGAACAAATTACTTAGCCCGGCTCCTGGCAAGGGCAGTGTAATTCTGCCTCCGGCAAAGACATTTGAGAGTCACGGCAACAGGCCCCTCCCCCGGAAGATCAGCAAGAAATCCAGCCAAGACTGAGCTCACTGAGCAAGGAGAACAGCGCAATTCCCAGAGGAGGGGAAAGCAAAGCATGGAATTCATGGCTTTCTCCCCATGATACTTTAGTCTTACAATGTTAATTAACTTTTTTAAATTTTATTTTTTCTTTTTGTAATTTTTAAAACTTTTCTTCCTCTTTTAAAGTTTTTTAACTAGTTTATCTTCACAATACCTTTCTAAAAAAATCTTTTTAAACTTTCATTATAATAGTCATAGTTTATCCTTCATTGTATCTAACATCATTCTTTGTATACAGATAGGGGTTTTTTCCTCCTAAAAATTTTTGGGATACAATCTCTTCTAATAGATCAAAATATACCCTAAATCTAGCACAGGGCTTTGTTCTAGTGTCCAGCCTGAGCAAATTCTCTCCACTTTCTTTTTCTTTCTTCTTCCAACCAACTTATCTGTTACATTTTTAGAGGGAAAATTGGACCACTTCCTTACACCACACACAAAAATAGACTAAAAATGGATGAAAGACCTCAATGTGAGAGAGGAGTTCATTGAAATCCTTGAGTAGAACACAGGCAGAAACCTCTTTGACCTCAGCTGCAGCAATTTATTCCTAGAAACATTGCCAAAGGTAAGGGAAGCAAGGGCAAAAATGAACTACTGGGACTTCATCAAGATCAAAAGCTTTTGCACAGCAAAGGAAACTGTCAAAAAAAAACAAAAGACAACTGACAGAATGGAAGAAGATATTCACAAATGACATATCAGAAAAAGGGCTCGTATCCAAAATCTACAAAGAACTTACCAAACTCACCACCAAAGAACAAAATACTCCAATCAAGTAATGGACAGAGAACACGAACAGACATTTCTGCACAGAAGACATCCAGATGGCCAACAGACACATGAAAAAGTGCTCCACATCACTCGGCATCAGGGAAATACAAATCAAAACCACAATGAGATCCCACCTCACACCAGTCAGAATGGCTAAAATTAACAAGTCAGGAAACGACAGATGCTGGCGAGGATGCGGAGAAAGGGGAACCCTCCTACACTGTTGGTGGGAATGCAAGCTGGTGCAGCCACTCTGGAAAACAGTATGGAGTTCCCTCAAAAAGTTGAAAATAGAGCTACCCTACGGCCCAGCAATCGCACTACTGGGTATTTACCCTAAAGATACAAATGTAGTGATCCAAAGGGGCACATGCACCCAAATATTTATAGCAGCAATGTCCACAATAGCCAAACTATGGAAAGAAACTAGATGTCCATCAACAGATGAATGGATAAAGAATATGTGAGATATATATACAACACACACACACACACACACACACACACACACACACACACACATATACAATGGACTACTATGTAGCCATCAAAAGAAATGAAATCTTTCCATTTGCAACAACGTGGATAGAAGCAGAGGGTATTGTGCTGAGTGAAATAAATCAATCAGTGAAAGACAATTATCATATGATCTCCCTGATATGAGGAACTTGAGAGGCAAAGTGGGGAGTTGGGAAGGAAAAAATGAAACAAGATGGGATGGGGAGGGAGACAAACCACAAGAGATTCTTAATCTCACAAAACAAACTGAGGGTTGCTGGGTGGGGAGAAGGGGTTGGAGAGGGTGGTTGGGTTATGGACATTGTGGAGAGTATCTGCTATGGTGAGTGCTGTGAAGTGTGTAAGTCTGATGATTCACTGACCTGTACCCCTGGGGCAAATAATACATTATATGTTAATTTAAAAATTTAAAATTAAATATATATTTAAATAAAATTATATATTTAAAATAAAATTAAATATATATTTTTAATTTTTACAAATTTTTAAATTTTATTTTAATTTTTTACTGAACCACCCAGGTGCCCCTAATTTTAATTTTTTAATAATATATATGTATCTTTTTTATTTCATACCAAAACGTGGTACAGAGGTATAAAATGTTTCAAATTTACTTTGAATTCAAATAGTCTTTTCTCTCATGCAGAGAGAATAAAAATTGACCCACAAATACATGATGAAATTAATTCTATGTTGATGACAACTCACCTAGACATAGTACAGCATTCACTGACCACTAAACAAGGAGACAAAAAGTAGAAGACACACGTATATATGTGTGACATACAAACACAAGACAAAGACATACATAATTTACTGGCAAAAAAGCATAAAGTTCATTCTGTTTTGAGTTAAACTCACATGCTCTTGAAATGTACTGAGTTGAAAATTCTCTTCCAGTTAACATCACACAAATAAAACCCAATCCACACATAGCTAATGTTGTGGAATGTACCAGACATAAGAAGCACATTGTTAGGAAATGACAAAACCAGAATAAGACGAAACTTAGCCCAAGAAAATCTAAATAAACACTGATGTATTACATAAATGGAAAAGTTCTATATAACTATAATTTTAAAGATTTTGTTTTATTTTTTTATTTATTTATTTGACAGAAAGAGATCACAAGTAGGCAGAGAGAGAGAGAGAGAGAGAGGGAAGCAGGCTCCCTGCTGAGCAGAGAGCCCGATGTGGGGCTTGATCCCAGGACCCTGAGATCATGACCTGAGTTGAAGGCAGCGGCCTAACCCACTGAGCCACCCAGGCGCCCCTATATAACCATAATTTTAAACTGTGCCCATGTACCCATAAAAAACAACATTTGATTGGCATGTCTTCATGGACTATAAAATTGTAAAGAACTTTTATTAAAATCAATCATAAAAAGCTGTAAAGAAAATTTTGTGAACACGTAAAACACCTGAAAGAAATGTATTACGTTATTAATGTATTCCTCCTCCTACACAGAATGTAAGCCTATAATCCATTCTTTAAGACAGAGGAAATGAACGTCTTCATTTCTAAATAAATAAACACCATGAAAGTTGGAAAATATGCTGAGAGACAGTGTATATGAAATTAATATTTGGGGTTAAATTCTGATGCATTCTGAGGAAAGTAGAGGAAAAAGCTCATGATTAATTTCCCATGAAGTAACGCTGCAATACTAAACAAAAAGATTTTTCAAACATGCGGGTTTGGGGTACCTGGGGGCTCAGTCAGTCAAGCAGGTTCCTTCAGCTCAGATCATGAGCTCAGGGTTCTGGGATCCAGCCCCACACTGGGCTCCCTGCTCAGCAGGGAGTCTGCTTCTCCCTCTCCTTTTGACTTTCTCCTACTCATTCTCTCTCTCTCTCTCTCTCTCTCTCTCTGTCTTGAACAAATATAAATTTTAAACAAAATACATGGGAATTTCACTAATTGTCTGACTCACTTCTTATGAAGCACACACACATGTCATATAAGGACATTTGATGTAAAAAATTCAGAGCTAATCGGAAAGTGAAAACACATATGACAAAGTCACAAGAAGTTCATAGAAGACAGAATTATACAATGATGTGATTATTTAAAAACAAGGTAATAAATTAGACTTTATTAAAGGCTACAAGTTCAAGTTCTAAATGTGTAGTTCCCCAATACCATTTGTTATGTAGGAATTCTAGGAAACAAATGGAGACATTACATTATTTCACCACAGAGGAATGGAACTCACGGAGTGGAAATTAAATTTCTATATTTAATACAAAATAAAAGAAAAAAGAAATATTGAAGGGAAATAAAGCAGTAAATTTTCTCGTTTTAGGGCGGTGCTTTGTTATCTGATGAAGTTACTGAATCTCAACTTTGTAAGATTAAGATTAAAGCCTCCATAACATTAGAAAGCATAAGCCAGAAAACATTAAAAATCCGTCTCCAGTGTTCCGGGAATTTCTGCACTAAACCCCAGTGTGCATACAACTACCCTGATCTACTTGTCTCATGATGAAAACCAGAATTGACAAAGCCATAGCATACAGGTCCTCAGAAAATAGGGAGATTTCCCCAGGGTCCTCACAGAAATGGAGAAGCTCCTAGATTAGGGGGGCCCTCCACCTCCAATCAGAGTCTCCTGGCCCTCCCTGTGGATGTGATGGACCATCACTAGAGCTGAAGGAGAATCCCTAGAGAATTCAAGAGCTTGATAATGTTGGAGAGAAGATGTCCCTCTGGGAGCCAGTGAGAGAGAGATAAAACTGGGCATGTCTCCAACTGACATTCATTCAAGGAGAGCTACTCGAACCACAGCTTAAGGTCTACCTTCCTCCTTAAGACTTGGACGTCCCCTCTGTCACCGGCCTCACCCATTCCCACCTACCTGGATGGAAGCCTCCAGTCTCCTTTCTCTTCACATCCCAGAGCTGCTTCTCTTGCTCCAAAAACATGATCAGGTCTGGCGTTGACAGAAGGAGACCTGTTTATGAGGAAAAAGGAAAATGACTATTGCTGCTGATTCTAACTTCCCATTAGGCTTGTGTTCAGCAAAGAAAGGACATTTTATAATCCTAGAAGATGGTTTTGCAAAGGCTGTTGCCCAACAGTCCCTTTAGAACACAAAGGAAGCATTTCCAATGTTCACATCCTGACCTCCACTTCCAAGTAGTAGACATGATAAAAAGAAGGGGAAAATTAAGTTTAAGATGTGAGCAGTACCATTCTATGCCAACAAGTGTTTAGAATTGCCACTCAACTACATCAGGGTTGATGTTACCTTGAGGAAGGAGAAACCAAGGCTGAAAAGGAAGCATCATGAAGATTTTCCTCTCCATCTACAAACCAATACTTATTCCCCTCTCTGCCTGGATCTGAATTCCAGTCATTCGAAGAGAAAACTCCCAAGAGATAGTCTTCACAGGAAGGAACAAAACCCTGAGTGGGGTTTGGGAAATCTGGAAGGAGTCTTTCTCACGCAGGAAGCAGAGGTGTCCATAGTTCTCCAACATCACATCCCTGTACAGTTGCCGCTGAGTGTGGGTCAGGTGTCCCACTCCTCCTGAGAGAATTCTATGGCCATGTCCCTGAATGTGAGCTGTCCCTACAATAAATACCACAGTCACCAAGTGGCCATTGACACAGTTCACGATGGTCCCTAAGACGAAAGAGGAAGTTAGTGTCACCACCTAGAACCAGACCTGACCTTTCCTTTTTCCTGACATGGGTGTAGAGTAAAAGTAAAACCTATGGGGCAGAGGGCTGCCTGGTTGAGAACTTTCACTCCTTTCACTCCCAGAAGTCAACTCTATCCACTACACAGAGGTGACAGCCCTCCTTGTCCAGTGCAAAGTGTTGGGATGTGGGAGAGGAGCCTATGGTCAAGCAATTCCTGACATGTTTTTGATGTGAAATATTGGAGTTCTGGAGTGAATGATTAAGAAAGGATTGTTGAGGGGCGCCTGGGTGGCTCAGTGGGTTAAGCTGCTGCCTTCAGCTCCAGTCATGATCTCAGGGTCCTGGGATCAAGTCCCGCATCAGGCCCTCTGCTCGGCAGGGAGCCTGCTTCCCTCTCTCTCTCTGCCTGTCTCTCTACTTGTGATCTCTCTCTGTCAAATAAATAAATAAAATCTTAAAAAAAAAAAAAGAAAGAAAGAAAGAAAGAAAAAAAGGATTGTTGAGATACCCGTGGTACAAACACTGTGGTCGTAACGCAAGGGGAGAGGAAAAGTTGTGAGCAGTGACTGCTTCTATGCTGTCAGGTGGGGAAGGGGTGAGGGATAGCAGGAGGCTCTTAGGAATTTGGAAGCAAGTTTCCAGGACTCTCAGGGCCTCCCAGCTGGTGTTTTAATGAGGCCACTCACTTTTTACTTAACACTTTAGTCAGGAGACCCTCCAGATATCTATCAGTGGGCCACAAGCTTGAAGGAGGGTGGCCAAGCTACATTTAGGGAATAGAGTTCAAGAAGCTTCCAAAGCAACTTTCAAATGTTAAAGAGGAATTAGAGGATCCTGGAAGTCTGGCTATTGTCAAGCTAAGGCTGCTTTTTGCATCCAACAAGACATTAACCTTGAGGCAGTTGTGAATTCCCTGAGGAATGTCCTACTCTGCCTTTCTCAGGTATTTATCAACAGACTGGAAGTTGAAGAAAATTTAATTTTATCCACACCTCTTTTGACTTTGTTCTCCTCCTCAGAAACTACAAGCAAGGGGGACCCAGATAGTTCAGTTGGTTAAGGGTCTGCCTTGAACTCTGGTCATGATCCCATAATCCTAGGATGGAGCCCTGAGTTGGGTTCTCCACTCAGTGGGGAATCTGCTTCTCCCTCTTCCCCTTTCCTCACTCATGTGCTCGCTCGCTCTCTCTCTCTCAACTGAGAAAACGTTTAAAAGAAAGAAAGAAAGAAAGAAAGAAAGAAAGGATCTACAAGCAAGAGAAATGCAGAAGAAAGAAGTTGACACCGGAAATGCGACAGTTCCTGCATATTCCTCAGTATCCTATGTTCCTTACAAATGACAGGAGGGAAAATAGGAACATGACAGGGGAGGATCTGGCAGACAGCACAAGCCAATAAAAGAAGTTCCCATCAGCTGAATGGAAACAAATTGCTATCGGCCCCTAATGCACATCAAAGGACACACCATCCCAGGTGCTTTCCTGGGGACCGAAAGCAGGAATGCAGAATGTAAATCTAATTTTGGAGATACAGTGGACATACATACACAGTTTAATCACTATAAGTTCTGTAGGGACTCCTTGAGCGAAGCAGTGAGGCCCCCAGGGACCCCCTGGCTGAGTCCAGACAAGCCCAGCAGGGCACCCACCTCCAAGTTCCCAAGGCCCTAATGAACCAATGGGCTTCTGACAACCAGGTACAGTGACCAGAAAGAAGCAAGTTCCACAGGTTCCCCAGAACTCCTGACCTTCCTCCTTTAAGAACTAACCCCTGCTCCTCGCAGACACGCTCTCCTGTGCCCTCCTGCCTGCTGATCTCTTAGATATTCAACAAACTTCTCCAGCCTATGTTCTGCCTCAGGGGAATTCCATCAGTGCTGCTGGATGGGCTTCCAGCCAAACATGGACCTATGTCTGGGGCCCCATGCAACTGACAGAGATACTACCCTGAGACGGCACAGCGTCCCTGTGCTAGTAATAGTTTAGTCCTTTTTAAATTTTAATTCGCAAAGATTTATATAATCTTCTTTTTAAAGATTTTATTTAGTGGAGTGCCTGGGTGGCTCAGTAAGTTGGGCCTCCACCTTTGGCTCAGGCCACCACGCAAGGTCCTGGGAAGGCCTCCCACATTGGGCGGGGGGGGGGGGGGGTCCTTCCTCAGCAGGGAACCTTCTCCCTCTGCCTGCTGCTCAGCCTGCTTGTGCTGTCTCTCACTTTTACTAACAAATAAATAAAATTTTTTAAAAAAAGATTGTATTTATTTATTTCAAAGAGGGCACGAGAGAGAGCACAAAGAGGCCGTACCAGGCAGATGGAGAGGGAGAGGAGAGGAGGATGCTGGCCCATTGGGGGCCCAATGTGGGGCTGGATCCCAGGTCCCCAGAATCACGACCTGAGCTGGAGGCAGAAAGCAGACTCTTAACCAACTGAACCACCCTCGGTCCCCAACATTTATTTATACTTTAGAGGAGATAGAGACCAGCAGAAGAGGGAAAAAGAGAATGTCAAGGGGACTCCCCTCTGGGCACAGAGCCAGAAGCAGGGATATCAGTCCTGGACCCCGAGATCGAGACCTGAGCTGCAATCAACAGTCCAACCTTAGTTGACTGAGCCCCCAGGCACCCTCCTCTAGTGGGTTTTAAGTAGAATATCTCTTTCACGTGCTAAAGATGGAGACACACACACCCCCTTTCTTTGAATGAGAAGTTTCCAAGTTTTTCTGGACTCATACCCACCGAGCTTCTGTCCGCACTTCCTTCCTCCCTGGCTGCACACAGCTGATCCAGAATCCAGACGAGCCCGAATGAGAAATGATTTCCCTCCCTGACATCCCAGGACCAGACCTCATCAGCCACAGGAATCTCGGACTCGACACCTTCCCCTCCGGATCTGCCACCAACGGAATATTGTCACTCCTCGCGGGGCTTTAATTCAAAGTGACAACGACTGATGCCCTATCGAAAGCCAGGTTGGGGATAGGACAGAAGGCTCTGGGACATGGAGAAGCATTCTAAAGACCTAACCGTGAGTATCACTTCTGACCAAATCTTAAAAACAGGTGAACGTGGAAGCGAGAAGCACCCGCACTGGAGGCATCCGCATCTGCAGCTTCTAAACGTGGGGATCTGCGGAGAAACAGAGGACACGGCTCCGCGGGGACACCAGACTCACCTGACAACTGGCCATTTCTGCCTTCGCCTCCACCTCTAGATTTCGTCCTCACAAGGGATCTGGGGGGAATCACAGCTGCATCAGGAGAAAATGCCCTGAAATCCAGCAACCGAGCTCCTTCTCCTCACACCGCTCACCCGCAGGCAGGACTCGGAGATGCAGAAAAGGCCCAACTTCCAGTCCTTTGTGTCCGGAGCAGCTCAGAAACTGTGAGCTCCCGTGAGGACACCCATCCCTGCATTTTCCTCACCTGCTTTGTGGGGAGGGAGGGGTCCCCTGCCACCGCCACTCACAACTTCAGCGTCAGCATCGGAACCGCGGGCTGCAGGGACCCGACCCTCCCAGACTCACGGAGCAGAGACCCTGTCACCTCTCCAGGACCAAAGCCGCAAATACACTCTCAGAAAACCACTGAAAGCCCTCGGGCTCCCCCCTGGCCTCGCTGAGAATCTCCTGGAGCCCTTAATTAACACAACAGTGTTGTTTTCGCCCAAACCAACTGACAGAATCTGAGGGGGAGGCCCGCAGAGAAGATCCTTTCTGAAACTCCACAGGTGACCCTGCTGGGACGGAACTGGGGAGGTGACCAGGCCAAGCAGGGGAACCAAGGCTGGGGCTGGGAGCAGAGTGCGAGCCCAGCCTTCTGCACCATCAGAGTTTCTGGAGACTGACACCTTCTCTCTCATTCTGCTACACAGAGGGAGACCCCTGACAGACCGAACTTTCCCGTATAAATGCAACTGTCTCTTTCAAGGTAAACACAGGATTTCAGAGCTCTTCCTTTATCTTCCTTTTATTTTACACAACCAGCCCAGCCCGGGTGGCACAGTCGTTGATTTTCTGCTTTTTCAGCTTAGGTTGTGATCCCAGTGTCCTGCTCCGCGGGAGGCCTGCTTCTCCCTCTCCCACTCCCTCTGCTTGTGTTCGTTCCCTTGCTCGCTGTGTCTGTGTTTGTCAAATAAATATTTAAGAATCTTTAGAAAAATAAAATAAAATAAGCAGCCTAAAATAATGCTCAGGCCAAAGAGACATATTTTCGGGTAACAAAATATTCCCCTTCAGGAGGTAGATGTTTATGTTCACAAGTAACTGCGACACAGTTTTCCACAGTGCATCTACCTTTTACCCTCCCACTAGCGATTTGTGAGAATTCTACTTCTCAGCATTCTCAGCAAAATTGGATGTTACATTTTTTCTTTATTTTACCCATTCTAGAAAACATTGAGTGTTTTCTCCCTGTAAAAAATGAAGTTGTTCTTGCAACAGTTGACCTGGTGACTGAAATGAAAACCACTTAAAGCATCAAGTACAACAAGTAAAGAAAAGGCAGCTAGATTAATCCCTGAGCGAGACTCCATTTCAAAAGAAGTAACCTGGGGGCACCTGGGTGGCTCAGTGGGTTAAAGCCTCTGCCTCCAGCTCAGGTCATGATCCCAGGGTCCTGGGATCGAGCCCCGCATCGGGCTCTCTGCTCTACAGGGAGCCTGCTTCCTCCTCTCTCTCTCTGCCTGCCTGCCTCTCTGCCTACTTGTGATCTCTGTCTGTCAAATAAATAAATAAATAAATAAATCTTAAAAAAAAAAAAAAAGTAACCTGGGCGCCTGGGTGTCTCAGTCCTTAAGACTCTGCCTTGGGCTCAGGTCATGATCCCAGGCGGGAAGCCTGCTTCTCCCTCTCCCACTCCCTCTGCTTGTGCTCTCTCTCTCTCTCTCTCTCTGTGTCTCTCTCTGCCAAATAAATAAATAAAATCTTAAAAAATAATAATAAGTAACCAGTCTCTTCTCCACAAACCTTTTCTCCTCACTTCTCAGCCCTTTGGTTCAGGAACCTGGTGCCACCCTGACAGCATGATGAACAGGGCTGGCAGCACAGACAAATTCCTCTGGAAATCAGCCATTATCCGGCATCTCCTGACAAACCCCCATTCCCTTCCTCTGGGTGGGCTTGTGGTTTTGAAGGCCCTGACTTGCTACAGCCTCTTTTGCTGGTGAAGCAATGAAGCTCCTGTTCCCGGATGCCTGCGTGGCTCAATGGGTCAAGTATCTGCCTTTGGCCCAGGTTCCGATCCTGGGGTCCTGGGATCGAGTCCCCCCAATCGACTCCCTACTCAGCAGGGAGTCTGCTTCTCCTCCCTTTGCCCCTCCTCTCTCTCACGTGCTCTCTCTCTCTCTCAAGTCAGTAAATAAAATCTAAAAAAACAAAACTACTGTTCGTCTTTATCCCCCACTCTGTGTTCCTGTTATATTTTGGGTCTGAATCAGGGAGTTCAGTTATACAACAGAATGAATATTAGGAGAGGAAAACATGTTCTCCTCATTCCACTCCCAACTCCTTGGGTCATCTAATAATTAAAATGATGTAAAACAGATTCACAAGAGAAAAAAAAATGATTTCTTAATTATGGGAACCTGAAAGACTTGAGGCTCAAGGATGGGTTACTGAAGCTTCCATGCCACTGTGACTTATCAAAAGTAGGGGAGGGATTTAGAGGGACATATATTCATAGGAGAATGGAAAGAGGAAATCTATGTCAAAGAATGCTTTGTCCTCCGGGCGGGTAACTCTTGATGTCATAAAAAATTAGTCTTTGATATCAGCTCTATTCCTGATAAAGCACCCCATCTAATTGATTCTTGGTATGTATATATATGTATATTATCCTCACAACAGAAGGAGATAATTCCATTGCAGCCATGGAACAAACCTAGAAGACATTTTTCTAACTTACACAGAAGCCCTGCTTCGCCCCTCTGGCCAACTTTGTAGTCTTTAAATTTCGGGGTGCACCTTTCCGTGAATGATGGTCTAAACCCTTCTTCATATGTCTAAATCCTTCTTTGTACATCACACATTGTTTCCAAGAAGGACTGGTATTTGCACCTTCTGGCACAACCACCCCTGCGGACCCACACACAACCTCCAGACACCTCCATAATGTCCATTGACGGCACCAGTGCGTCTGCAGCCTTTCAAGAACTGTGTCAGACTGCCCTGCTCCCCTTCTACTGATTCACTGCACTCAAGTTCCTTTAAAAACCTAAAGGCCTGGCAAAACCCTTAGAGTTAGGTTTCTTTTGGGTTGGGTTTTTTTTTTAAGATTTTATTTATTTATTTGACAGAGAAAGATCACAAGCAGGCAGAGAGGCAGGCAGAGAGAGAGCGGGAAGCAGGCTCCCCGCTGAGCAGAGAGACTGATGCAGGGCTTGATCCCAGGACCCTGAGATCATGACCTGAGCCGAAGGCAAGGGCTTAACCCACTGAGCCACCCAGGCGCCCCTGGAGTAAGTTTTTGGACATGCATCCATCTTCTTCTCAATTGGCTCACCTCCTGAATAATACTGATATTCCTTTCCAATCAAAACTCATTCTGTGGGCATTGGCTTTTCAAAGCAATTTAAGTGGGCTTGGGTTTTTTGGTAACAAAATTGTGGAATCCTTCACACAAACAGTAAGAAAGAATTCTTGCTGTGTTTTATGGTGCAACTTAGTTAGCTTATTGAAATAGCATAGGGAAAGGACTTGTGCTCAAAGACCTACACCTTTTTTTTTTTTTTAGTTTGATTTATTTATTTGACACAGAGAGAGAGGGAGAGAGCACAAGCAAGGGGAGCAGCAGGCAGAGGGAGAGGGGAAAAAGCAGGCTCCCTGCTGAGCAGAAAGCCTATCATGGGGCTCAATTCCAGGACCCTGGGATCATGACCTGAGCCATAGGCAGCCAGCTAACCAACTGAGCCATGCAGGCGCCCCAACAAACAGACTCTTAAGAAGAGAGAACTGATGGTTACCAGTGGGAAGATAGTTAGGGAGAAGGTTTAAACAGGGGTTGGAAATTAAGGAGTGCACCTGTACAGATAAGCTCCAGGTGACGAATGGACTGTGGGTTGATGAGGGAGCAGTAGGCTAGGAGAGTACAAAGTGCAAGCTGATACCTTCAAGCCCCCCATCTCCCTCCCCACCTCACTCCTGGGTGGGATATGTGTGACATTCCTTCAGCAAGTTCCCAACTGTCTCAGTGTTAATGCTTTACTAGAGGGAAAACCTTAACTTGTCAATGGCAAAGGCCTCCAATATCTTGTAGGTCCTTTTTAGCATGTGAAAGTTCTTTCGAAAACCTCCATTCTTCCGTACCCTCAACTCCCATAGCCCTGGATCAGCCATTCTTTCTGCCCCTGGGTCTTTCCCCCTGCTTTAATAAAACCACCATTTTGCATGGAAGGCTTCTCAAGATTTCTTTCTTGGTCATCACCTCCTAACCTCACCCTACCAAAACCTCACCTACACCCAAAACTACATCAGAATCACTACACCTGAAACTAAGAAAAACCTCTACACTAACTAACTGGAATGAAAATAAAATATTAAAAAGTTGGGGTGCCTGGGTGGCTCAGGTGGTTAAGCACCCGTCTCTTGATTTGGGCTAAGGTCATAATCTCAGGGTCATGAGATAGAGCACTTTGTTGGGCTCCAGACCTAGGGAGGAGTCTGAGGAAGATACTCTCCTTCTCCCTGTACCACTCCCCTCCTCCCCCGACTCATGCATGCCCTCCCTCTGTCTCTTAAAAAAAATTTTTAAGGACTTTATTTGTTTATATGAGAGAGAGAGAGCAGAGAGGGAGTGAGGAGGAGAAGCAGACTCCCCGCTGAGCAGAGAACCTAACTGAGAGCTTGATCCCGGGACCCTGAGATCATGCCCTGAGCCAAAGACAGACTTTTAACCAACTGGGCCTCCCAGGTGCCCCTAAAATTTTTTTTAAAAAGTAATTGTTGGGGCGCCTGGGTGGCTCAGTGGGTTAAAGCCTCTGCTTTCGGCTCAGGTCATGATCCCAGGGTCCTGGGATCGAGCCCCACATCGGGCTCTCTGCTCCGTGGAGAGCCTGCTTCCTCCTCTCTCTCCCTGCCTGCCTCTCTGCCTACTTGTGACCTCTGTCTGTCAGATAAATAAATAAAATCTTTTTAAAAATTTTAAAAAAATAAAAAGCAATTGTTCTAGGAACGACTGGGCAGGTTAGTGGGTTAAGCATCTGCTTTCTCTCAGGTCATGGTCCCAGTGTCATGGGATTGAGCCTGCAACAGGCTCCCTGCTCTGCTTCTCCCTCTCCCTTTACCCTTCCCACCCCCACCTCCACTGCTCCTGCTTGTGCTGTCTCTCTCTCAAATTAATTATTTTTTTAAAGTAATTGTTCTGTTTCAAACTTAAAAAAAATAAAATTTGGAATTAAACTGACATGAACCATGAATGAATGAATGAATGAATGAATGAATACATAAATAAATAAAATGTTATGGAACCTGGACTGGATCCTGATGGAAGAATCAATCAGTACTCAGAGACCTTAGAAGACTGGAGGTTTATTTAACACTGGCAGGCTGAGAGGAGAGTGATTTCCAAAGGTCTGAGCCCTGAGCACAGACAAAGAGGGTAATTCATACTCTTCTACTTTCGCATACTTGGTACTTCTGGTGCACGTGGGAAACGGGGTAGGAAAGAAGAACCTGGAAGGGCTTTGAGGCAGGGACTGGAATTCCCTTGCTGGTTTGGTAGGCCATCCTAGAATACAGTTTTTCCCTTATCATTTCCCCTTTAGATGCACTTTAAATACCAGATTTATAGGGCATCATTATCATCTACTATGGGCTGATAGCCCTGCAAGGCTGGTATCTGGGCAGCGACTTGCCTGGTAACAGTGTTTTCTATGAATTAAGCAATCTGTCTTAAGGTTCCTAAGGTTGCCCAATAAGCAATAACAATAACAAGTTTCTGGGAGAAAGTCCAATCAGAAGGGGCAGCAGCGTAAATTCTGACTCCTGAGGTGAGGGATATTGCGCTGATGATAACCCGGGACCATGGTGAACAGATGTCCATTAGTTGGTGGGGTCTCGCTGAAGGTGGAGCTGGGGCGGGTCCATAGGATCTGGTTGGGCTTTCCACTGGTGTGATTTATCTGACTGGAAAGCCTTCTTTACTCTAGAGTGGTGGACCCATTGGGTGACACCTGAGACCTTGAGTGCAGTAGGGTTGTTTAGAACAGTGTGGGGCCCTGTCCACTGCGGTTTGAGGGGGTCCTTTTTAAAGCACAGGAGATGCTCCTTAGAGTTTTTCCCAGGTCTTTCCCAGGTCTCTTCCCAGGTCTTGGATACTTCTAGGTTTCCAATATGTTCGACATCTCCTCTAAGCCTGCTTATTACAGGGGTGGCCTGTCTCGAGGTGAATTATAGCTACAGGAAATCCAGTTGACTAGAATAAACAAGATCAATGACATCCACCAGTTATGCTCTATAAGTATGATGTTCAGGTCCAGGCATAAGGGTAGATGTTCTTAAAGTTTGACAGGCGTTAGGTATTATTTCAGGCATATTTTTAAGTGTAGGCTGGTATTTCATAAGTCGGCCTCCATCATCCATTGGGAACCTTTGGTTTCTAAGACACTCTGGACCTGTGAAGTCATTACAGCCAGGGACTGTCCCATGGTGAGCTTTGAGGCTCTTTTACCAGGAACCCTGTTGTAAGCTTAGCTAAAGCCTTTGTTTGCAACTGTACCTCAATAGAGGTGGCTTCAGTGATAAATATGACTAAGGAATAATACCATCAAGAAGACCTCTTTGTTTGAGGTAAAGCATTAATATCCTAATTACAAAGGATCACTGGTAAGTGAGAGAAAACTTGTCTCAGGAGATAAGGGCATCCCCAAGTGCATCATCCAATCCACTCATAAAGAGGGGTCATCCATTATCTCCACAAGTCCATAGTTAACCCTATGGAGTGGGGTATGCTTTGGCTTTGAGAGAATGATTTCATTATCCAAGCCACATAGAATTGGTCAAAGTGATAAGTTATACAATTGTTGGGGAATCAATCCATTTTCCAGTTGCTTAATCATGTGCCATGGGATCCTGTTACTATCCGCAAAGAATAAAAAGCAAGATCATCTAAATGAGCTATTGTGCAACTTCTCTGACGTTTACCTCAAGTTGTCTAGCTTAGGGGCACCTGGGTGGCTCAGTGGGTCATGGTCTCAGGTCATGGTCGGCGCAGGTCATGGTCTCAGGGTCCTGGGATTGAGCCCCACATTGGGCTCTCTGCTGAGCAGGGAGCCTGTTTCCCCATCTTTCTCTGCCTGCCTCTCTGCCTACCTCTCTGCCTACTTGTGATCTCTGTCTGTCGAATAAATAAATAAAATCTTAAAAAAAAAAAAGTTGGGCGCCTGGGTGGCTCAGTGGGTTGGGCCTCTGCCTTCAGCTCAGGTCATGATCTCGGGGTCCTGGGATCGAGTCCCACATCGGGCTCTCTGCTAGGCAGGGAGCCTGCTTCCTCCTCTCTCTCTCTCTCTCTCTCTGCCTGCCTCTCTGCCTACTTGTGATCTCTCTCTGTCAAATGAATAAATAAATTCTAAAAAAAAAAAAAAAGTTGTCTAGCTTAGGTATACAACAAACATTTAAAGACAAATCTAGAACTTAACATCCACATCCACAGAGATGGGTTATTTAAACATAATTTTTCTCTCTAAAATAACCCTTCTTTCCAGGGATAGCCAAATCAGAACTAATTTATTTGAAAAGTCCAGTTTTAACAAACCTGGCCTAATTAGTTACATATGCTCAGCAAGAACAGTGAGTGATCATATAGATCTTTTAGAATCTGCTTTGCTGGAACTTCTTAGAAGGAATCTCTAGGCTTAATGTTTAGTAGCCTCTCCAGACCAGAAACCAAGCCAAGTACTTGCCATCAGACATGCCTGCAATACCTGTCCATTCAGGCAGATTCCTCTTCCTGAGGTCCCCAGAGTATCCTGAGCTTCCTGCACCTGCCAGGAAGTGACATTCTTTACTCACCTAGTAAGTGCTGCTGGGAACTCTGTAAGCAAGGTACCAGGCCAACAGTTCCAAGGGGCTTTATGGCTCTAGGTTTCACAAAGTCAACCTTAGCTCCTTAAAGCTGTCTGGTCATATCCGAATCTATGCATGTCTATCAAATAGGACATTCCAGTCAAAGTCTTAGTAAAATAACCCATGTTTCCCATAGTGAACTCTTACAAGAAGAACAGATTCCTATTGAACGTAGGCAAATGAATGATTGCCATGGAAGAAGGAATACTTACTGAGACCTTTTGAGTTTCAGAGGGTTCAGATAGAGAGAAAAGTTGAATACTTTAATCTGCTTACAAATGATTGTTTTATCATGTTTCTATTAAGTCATAGAAATCTTGTTTCCTTAACCAGGAAGAGTGAACATTAAGGAACCAGCAATGTTTTTCAATCAAGGATCACAAAACTATAATCGTCTTTTTAGTTCATTTAATCCCACATTACTGATTCTTGTTCAGTTTGAATGCAGCTTTTATTTAGTTCTGGAAGTTCTTACCCATTTCAGTTTTAGGATTTTTTAATAACCTGAATACCTGTATCTGTCCTAAAAGTCCTTTATATGAATCTCTTTGAAAATGAGATTCATTTTACAAGAGAATTAGAACAATTATAAATGACAAAAACTCAGAAGAGTCATGGTTAATGATCTGATAGAAGAGTTCACTATGATACGATTGACAAGGAAACTCAGTTATTCTGTGATACATAACACTTCCATAGCCAGAACCGGAATGTTACATACCAAACAAGCAAGCCTAATTAGTCAGGACTTTGTTCATGATTTAAATCTTGGGGAAATTTGTTAAAACCTTAGATAGTTTTAAAGTACGTGCCTAAATAGGATGAGGGATGTTAAAGATCTGATAAAGGCAAGACATAAAAACTGGTTTTTCTAGGTAGGTGGAGAGAAAACAACTATTTGTATTTTCTTATCAAGAGCAGACTGATGAGGCGCTTGGGTGGCTCAGTGGGTCAAGCCTCTGCCTTCAGCTCAGGTCATGATCTCAGGGTCCTGGGATCAAGCCCCACATCAGGCTCTCTGCTCAGCAAGGAACCTGCTTCCCCCTCTCTCTGCCTGCCTCTCTGCCTTTTTGTGATCTCTGTCTGTCAAATAAATAAATAAAATCTTTAAAAAAAATGTGGAACTCTAATGGGAATTTGGGTCATGGTAATAGGCTAATGAAAAGTAACAAAGTTTGTTCATGCAGACTTCTCAGTTCTTTTTTAAAAATTTTTTAAAAAAAGATTTTATTTATTCATTTATTTGACAGAGAGAGAGACTGCACAAGCAGGGGAACAACAGGCAGAGGGAGAGGGAGAAACAGATCCCGCTGAGTGAGGAGCCCGATGTAGGGCTCAATCCCAGGACCTTCGGATCATGACCTGATCCACTTAACCAGCTGAGCCATTTAGGTGCTCCCACTTCTCAGTTCTTAATTTCCTCTCCACAGAGATAAGAATACCTCTTTACCTCTCTGTGGAGGAAAGTTATCTATTGCATGGGAGATTTTCTGCTTCCCAGACACAAATGGAGGCTGGAGTGTTCTTTTTGCATTGGCTATTTCCTAAGTAACTTTTATTTCAAAATAATCAATATAGCAAAGGGGCACATTTTAGGGCAGCCTGCCATTGCCCCCAACACAAACTCAGGAAGATGAACTGCAATCGGTCATACCAAAGAGATCATAAGCCTAGAACCCTCCCCCTCCACAGCCCTGCCCAGATCCATCTTCTTCTGAAAATTTTCCAGGTGTGGTCCCATTCTGGGTTCTCTCCCCACTGAACAGATTGAAGGAGATCAAAATGTTGTTTGGCTGCTTATTCCCAATCTCAATCATAGGTGCTCATTTTTTGTTGAAACCCAAAAGCAGATATACGGGAGCAGAGAACTGCATGTTTAGGCACCCAAGTTTCTTTCTCATTGAAGTCAGTGCTTTTTACACATACTCATTCAGGACCTTGTTTTTGATTTATGAACATCCAGTTTTGTTTTTTTTTTTTAAGATTTTGTTTATTCATTTGACAGAGATCACAAGTAGGCAGAGAGGCAGGCAGAGAGAGAGGAGGAAGCAGGCTCCCCGCTGAGCAGAGAGCCTGACGTGGGGCTCGATCCCAGGACCCTGAGATCACAACCTGAGCTGAAGGCAGAGGCTTTAACCCACTGAGCCACCCAGGCGCCCCTGAACATCCAGTGTTTGCTCAAGGGTAAAACAGTAAATATCCATATTCATTGTGACTTTTTTTTTTTTAAGATTTTTTATTTATTTGTCAGAGAGAGACAGAGCCCACATAAGCAGGCAGAGTGGCAGGCAGAGGCAGAGAGAGAAGCAGGCTCCCTGCGGGGCAAGGAGCCAGATGTGGGACTCGATCCCAGGACCCTGGGATCATGACCTGAGCCGAAGGCAGCGGCTTAACCAACTGAGCCCCTCAGGTGTCCCTCATTGTGACTTTTTAACACCAAGCTGATTTCACCTCTTGGTGGATGTTGAGCCAAAAGATACTGCTAAGCCGAAAGGCAGGAAAAGGACAGGCTTCACTGGCAACAGGTGAAGACAACACCAAGGACATTTCCAAACCTAGAGACCAAAACAACAAAACAGGATTAATTTTAAGCTAAGGGCACGTGCATATTTATCAAGCTGCCTAGCAAAGGACATTTCAGTATAAAATCAGTCAAAAGTCATCCTAAATTGACAAAGTCTAGGTCCTAGGTGCTTGAAGTCACAGGCCCAGAAAGGGTGGACATCGTGATTTTTCTGTCTCCTTTAGTCCATTATTTGGGTGCTCATAGCGGTTTAAGTCCCACAAAACCCACTGAGGAATCTGTGTTCAGTGAGTCTTTACTTTGTCGACAGTGGCAGAAATTATACCATGGATTTATTGTCTTTTTTTTTTTTTAGATTTTATTTATTTGTCAGAGAGAGAGAGAGTACACACCAGCAGGCAGAGAGGCAGGCAGAGGCAGCGAGAGAAGCAGGCTCCCCGCCAAGCAAGGAGCCTGATGCGGGACTTGATCCCAGAACCCTGGGATCATGACCTGAGCCGAAGGCAGCAGCTTAACCAATTGAGCCCCCCAGGTGTCCTGAATTTATTGTCTCTTATATGGTTAGACTATCTCCTGGTCCAGGAGCTGCTGCTTGTGTTTACATTCTTTTCCTTCCTTAAAATCGTTAGCTACCGATGACTACTTTTCTGTAATTTTAACCTATCCCAAGAAGTTGTTGGGACAGGTGCTTAGGTAAGTACTGCTGGCATAATCATAAAATGGCTGGGAGCCTAAAGTAAGTTCTCTTATGTTAAGAAATCTGTCTTGTCTTCCCTGTCCTGTGGACCCCTATTGTTATTTGTCCACAAAATGATGACCACCATCAAGATAAAGAACACATTCCTCACCCTACATAATTAAGATTTTTGTGTGTGGTGAGCATGCTTTAGGTGCTTTCATGGAGCAAGTTTCAAGTTTACATTAAGTACAGTCACTGTCCTGTATAGAACTCTAGTGTTTATTCATCCTGCCTAAGTGAACCTTGTTATATTTAACCTTATGAATAAAAACTACTAGTTATGCTACCAAAAGATGGGTTTGTTCAGGAATAACAAAATTGCAATTAGGGACAAACAGGCTGCGGTAAAACCATGGCCAAGGCCAGGGAACAAAGAAGAGGCAAGCTCTTTCAAGAAGACAAGGGGTAAGTTGAGGTCTGCACCTGAGTAGAAATTTTTGGAGTAATTGGTAGTTTGAAAGATGGTAGGTTTTCCTTGGTTGAGCTGTTGCCTGGGAGGAATAAGAAAAGCATCTCTTTCTCCAGCTGGAACAGTAGAGTATTGGCATCGGATGTGGATTTTATCTCCAAATTTGTGTAAGGTCAAGACCTTCCCTTCCTGTTGGAGCTGCTGTTGACTATGAATGATAAGGCCCAAGGGTTCCCCCTGCTGAAACCTCCTGACTCCATTTTAGGGAGGGTTCCCATTACTGACTTCGTCTTATCATTTGATCAACGTCTCAACATGTCCTTCGCTCAAAGTTGCTAGAAGCAAACCGTCTAATCTTCACTTTGATGATTTTAACTTTGTTTAGATTCCATGTAATTTCACACAGTATTTTTTTTTCTTTCTGTATGTGTCTTATTAAATTCAACAAAATAGCCTACAGATCATATGGGCCAAGCCCAGGCTGCCCCCTGATGGACTACTTTGGCAGAAAGATTACTTTGAATTAAAAAGCAATCAAAATCAGCAGACTCTGGAAAAGTCTTTACTTCCCCCCTACTACCTAAAATTTTGAAGATGAAGAATGCCCCGGAATGAGATCTCTCACCATACATAACTACATTATGATATAAACTAGATTTGAGAAACAGGGAGGAACCTAGTAAGTTCTATTTGAACAAAGTACTCTATATCTTTTATTTTTGAGTCACCCAGGAAATATTTGTTTACCAAATATTTACTCTTTTTTGCTTTCTGTGACTTTCATTTCTTCCCTTGGAGTTGCCAGACTTCGACCTTCTTCTTCTTTTCCTTCTTCTTCTCTTCTCCTGAAAGACAAATATATTTTACTTTGCCAGTCTTTGCAAGTTTCCCATCTGTGTGGAGTCTCCATACATATGCTATTACATTTGATTTTTTCCTGTTTATCTCATGGCAATTTAATTCTTATTCAACAACGAGAACTTCCTCATACATTCCAGTTCATGCTTTTGTTATATATATTCCTCCAGTTTACATTTAGCTCCTCTTTTATACACTTCATGTTAAAAAAAGAAAAAGAAACAAAAAGGCAGGGCCCAGGATCTACATTCTCAGGGAAAATAGGGGACATCTAGTACCAACCCCTAAAGTATTATGAGGATTAACCCACCTACATGTTCCTGAGGTCCCAGCACAGCACCATACGTATTACAGACGTAATCAATAAATACGTAATAAATAAATAATCAATAAATACTGCATTAATAATGTATCAATGTTATTTTCCAAATACAGACATTGTCACACTATAACTGTTCCAAGAATTCTAGTGGCTATGTACGTCTAACTCACTGACCTATGGTCTCTACTTTAAGTCTTGACTGATTGCAGCTTCTTTGAGATTTCAACAGACCTGTGATATAGAGGAAACGCAGAACCCAGTGTTTCTAGAAAACCAAGACTAACTTTTAGAAAGTGACCTTCCTGAGGCTCGTGAGTCTCTTTGACATCACATCAGTAGTGATGAAGCCCTGGAGCACTGCTTCCCCTGCATGTCATGCTCACGATACCTGTGTGTCTGCCCCTTAAACACTTCCTGCTTGCTCGGTGACTTTGTAGATTGTCTTTGGACATGAATCTACCATGTTCCCCATCGGCCAGCCTCCGGAACAAAGCAAATTTTCCTTTCCAACTATGAAAATTAATAATGGGATACCTTGCTAAAATGAAGTCGGAGGTTTTTGTCCAGAGGAGCTCTCTTTTCCTATCACTGGTGGTCACTACAGACCCAATAGGAGGAGATAGACTTGGTCTTTTTTTTTTTTTTTCAGGTTTTAATAATTTAGGGATGTCTGGGTGACTCATTTGGTTAAGTATCTACCTTTGGCTCAGGTCAGGATCCTAGAGTCCTGAGATGAAGACCCATGTTAGGCTCTCTGCTCAGCTGTGAGTTTGCTTCTCCCTCTCCCTCTGCCTACTGCTCTGCCTACTTGTGATCTCTCCTCTGTCAAATAAATAAATAAAATTTAAAAAAAATAGATACTGCCTGTTCTCTACTCATGACAGCAACCTGCCAACCCCAAACTCAGACCTATCTGCCATTCCTTGAGTCATACAGTTTTATACCTCAATCCCTTCCTAAAAAAAAAAAAAAAAAAAAAATTTGTTTACTTATTTGAGACAGAGAGAGCATGAGAGAGAGCAGAGAAACAAGTGGGAAAGAGTTGGGGGTGAAGGGCAGAGGGAGGGAGAGAAGCATTCTTCCTGCTGAGCTAGGAGCCAGGTGCAGGGCTCCATCCCAGGACCCTAAGATCATAACCGAGCCGAAGGCAGACGCTTAACTGACTGAGCCACCCAGGCATTCCTGGACTTGGTCTTTTTTGGATTTGCTCTTGCTCCAGTATACTACTCCTCTATTCCAGCAGAAGGAAGAGATGCCTTCCTTATGGATAAAAAATACTTTCCCTCCTCATGGGCTTTTGTATATAAATGGACTGACTTAATAAGAGCTTTAGAATTTCAATGGCCATAAGTGGATTCTTTGACATTTCCAAGTCACAGTTGGACATACTTGGTTCTAACATTGACAAAAACTGAATGGGATTATTATTTTAATTGGTATTTTGAAGGTTCCAAACTCTATCAAGAACATATTGCCTTATTCCAACATATAATTTTTCAAGTCACTAAGGCAAGTGATTACAAACACAAAAAAGGGCTTCTGGGGCCTCTTCTTCCCTTCCTATACATTCTATGTCAACCAACAGACACTACACAGCCACCATGTGCTCAGGCCCCAGTTCCCGTGCCATCTTCCTCTGTTCTCTCCCTTTCTCATCTACACTCCCATTCTATCCTGTTGCTCTACCTACCTTTTCCTCTGAAGCTCCCTCTGCTACATCCTTTCCTGAACCTATTAAAACCTGTCCACTTGGGGCACCTGGGTGGCCTAGTCAGTTGAACGTTTGACTCTTGGTTTCAACTAAAGTCATGATATTGGGGATATTAATCTATCTCGTGTCCATGTCAGTCTTAGTCCAGCTAGAAGGACTTTGAGGAGACAGGAAATCTTGTTCCCTAACAACGGGCCTAGTTGGCAGGATATTTTTAACTTGCTAGACACTGCCTAATTTGGACACTGCTGCAGCAGACAGATCTGGCATAGCAGCCATACAGCCAGCAGAATGTAAGATTTCTTACCATTGTCAGCCTCCCAGAATCACTACCTGTGGCTTCTGGTGCACCAAGAGTGTTGGGAGTCCTTTTTCATTTTTTCTAAACTTAGAGTAACCAGTGAAAATATATGTAGATCTAGGTCCTTGGGGCTGGCAACTCTTTGGTTAAATTTGGTAGAGTACTCTTTGGTTACTGATCCATTTTCCCCCCAGGGATGTTCTTTGTTTTCTTTTGTCTGTCTTTATGTTGCACTGTTGTTGGTTCCTAAGGGACATCTTTTTTTTTTTTTTTTTTTTTAATTTATTTATTTGACAGACAGACAGAGATCACAAGTAGGCAGAGAGGCAGGCAGAGAGAGAGGAGGAAGCAGGCTCCCTGCTGAGCAGAGAGCCCGATGCGGGGCTCGATCCCAGGACCCTGAGATCATGACCAGAGCCGAAGGCAGAGGCCTTAACCCACTGAACCACCCTGGCGTCCCTGTAGTAAACTTTTAATAGCTTCTGAATCTTTGGTAACCCAAAATTTTCAAGTTTTGCTGTTAAATGATGATTAAACTTCAGCTCGTGGATAGTCCAGATCATTTCAGAATAAGAGAAAATATTAAGACATTAAGTACTGACCACGGTTTATCTACTTTTATCTTATTATAAAGAAACTAAAGGTAAATTTGGGTCTGTTAATAAACATATTTTTTGCTTTATTAAAAGATTGTACTATGAATATATTTATATATGTTTCTAAAATTTTTGAATTATATTCATAAATTGGCAATCTAAAGAATTCTGGTTTTACAGACATTTCACAATTACTTCCCACTTAGTTTACACTAGAAATTAAGGTTTCCAAGTATTAAGAACTCTAATCAATGTCATTAAGACTATTGGAAATAATAAAGGAAATAACTCTGTAGGCAAGGAAAGTTAAGAGCTGAGATTTGGTAAGAAAAATTATGAGGAATAAAAATACATATTCATTGAGGGAAAAGAAAATAGTTTTGTCCCAAAATAAGACTGTTTCTTTTTCTTTTTTTTTCTTAAGATTTTATTTATTTAGGGACATGTGGGTGGCTCAGTCGGTTAAGCATCTGCCTTCGGCTCAGGTCGTGATCTCAAGGTCCTGAGATGGAGTCCCGCATCAGGCTCCTTGCTCAGTGGGGAGACTGCTTCTCCCTCTGCCTGTCAAACCCCTGCTTGTGCTCTCGCTCTCTCTCTGTCAAGTAAATAAATAAAATCTCAGTTCCTTCCAGCAGCAGTCTAGGACTGCCATGGGGACTTGGAGCCCTGAATGATCTATCCTTATATGTGCAACCGCTGGTGATCCAGAAATCCGTTATCATGGGGGGATTTCCCTAGGAGACCGCTGGCATCAGGGAATAACCTCTGACACTTTCCCTTAGTTCTTAGTCACCTAAAAACACCTAAGAACATGCTTTTAGGTAGGAAGGAACAAGGGTCCCTTTTCTTCAGAGCTGAGGGATTCTCCCAACTAACAGCCTTGAAATTGTCCAGAAGTCGGGATAAAGAAAGTTTGCAGTCATTACAGTGAAAGTGAAGCAGCACATCCAGTCAACTAGCACAAAGGGAGTGGGGAGCAAGCTCCCGGACTGTCCGAGTTCTGGGCAGGGAGACAGATGAGTAAACCGAGGGCCCTGCCTCCAGGGCTGACGGGTGGGCCTGGGGAATTCCCAGGGGAAGAAGACACTATAGGGAGCCAGAGCCAACAGAAGCAATTCAGCCCACAAAGAGAGTGGGAAGTAAGAACAGGTTCCCAGGCCTGTTCTTCCAGTTTTCCTTCTTCCGTGGAGAACAGACCAGTGACACAGAAAAGCACAGACAGAAATTACGTCACTGGTAAAACAACCCTGTCTCCCAGACGAAGAGCTCAGCAGCTCCCAAAAGTCAAAATGCTGCACAGACTTCATTTGGTGGTCTAATTGCTGTTCCTCTGAATGTCTCTTCCTGGCCACCAAGAGGATGCAGGTAGGCTGGTCCAAGGACCCAGAGGGGGTCCCGCAGGACCAGCCGAGAGGGCCTCTCTCTGGCTACACACAGGATAGAAGTCAGATGTGAGCCAACAGGAGGTGAGAGCAGAGTTTACTGAAGGTAGAGAGAGAGGGTGCAGGTGCTCTTGGTCTGGGAGACTCAGAAAAGAGAGGAGAGAGAGTCTCATCTTTGCTTGGGGACTAGGGATTTTATTGAGGATCATGGTGGTCTGGACATAAATCCAGGAACTCTCTAGGACAAGGATAAGGACCCAGGTGTCCCCCATAAGTCATGATTTGTGTCCAGATGTCTAGTTTCCGTGGTCTCAAATATGTACGTGATGACTTCCTGTGGTTATTCTCACTAACTCCTTAGGTGTTATCTATTGAAGAAATCATTAGTTCCTTGTCCCATATGAGGAGGACGTAGCTGATTCGTTCTATGGGACTTGTAAAGTGAGGGTGCAGGTCCTGGAAAAATAGAATCAGGAAAAGAAGCAAGAAGCAGATTTTTACGGAGCCCTTCAGTTTCCCTGTCCGAGTACTACTTTTTCTATGTCAGTGACCAGAATGCTGGCACAGGGGCACACGAAGCAAAAATATGTGTCTAGGGGCGCCTGGGTGGCTCTGTCGGTTAAGCATCTGCCTTCAGCTCAGGTCACGATCCCAGGGTCCTGGGATGAAGTCCCAGATCAGGCTCTCTGCTCAGCAGGAAGCCTGCTTCTCTCTAAGCCCCTCCCCACTGCCTGTGCTTTCTCTGTCTCTCTCTCTCAAATAAATAAATATAAAATCACACACACACACATATATATATATATATATTTTTTTTAACCTAATACAGGGACATGTGAGAACACCATCGGGAGTGACTGACTGCTGTTACCTGCACTGTTCCACACACCTGACACAATGGCCATCACCTTTTGCACTGTAACAAATGGTTACAAAAAGACCCTCTAATTTAGACTGTGCTTTACCGAGATGCACAAGAGTTTCATCAGGTGTGCAGATAAATTGCTCATTCTTTGGAGGTGGGCGTGAAGAGCCATTAGCTCTGTAATTCTTTATGATTTTATAGTAAAAATGACTGTGGGGAGGAGCGATGTTCCTTGACCACTCGTGATTATGCTAGCTGGTCTGAGAATTAAAATGACTGAGACTGGTTACAGGAGGAAATGAAGTTCAATCACATGCACGTGAAAGCCCAGTAATGAAACTGAGACCCAAAGAACTGGTCAGAACAGACAGTTTTTATACTTAAAAAAAAAAAAAAAAGACGGTAAGTTTGTGAGGAATTGACAGGATAAAGAAAACTTATGTTTGGGCCTTCAATTAGTAAGGAATTCTTTTTTTGTTTCTTTGTTTAAGATTTTATTTATTTACTTGTCAAAGAGAGAGAGAGAGAGAGGGAACACAAGCAAGGGGAGCAGCAGGCAGAGGGAGAAGCAGGCTCCCCGCTGAGCAGGGAGCCCGATTCGGGGCTCGATCCCAGGACCATGAGATCATGACCTGAGCCGAAGGCAGACGCTTCACCCACTGAGCCACCCAGGCGTCCCAATTAAGAAATTCCTAAGAGAATTTGGGCTGGAGTCATAAATTAGCAAAAAGTAACAAGGTCTGTTCATGCAGACTTCTCAGCTCAAGATTTTCTACCTCTGGGGATAAGAATGTCTCTATCTCTTGGTACAGGGAGGGTACTGTTCACACAGAGATTGATTTCTTGCATTCTGGAGACTGATGGGGGTCAGAGTATTCTTTTTTTTTTTTTTAAGTTTTTTTTATTTGAGAGAAGAAAGAAATTGAGAGAACGTGTGGGAGGAGGGGCAGAGGGAAGCAAACTCCCCACCGAACAGGGAGTCTGATGCGGGATTCAATCCCAGGACCCTGAGATCATGACATGAGTGGAAGGCAGATGCTTAACCCACTGAGCCCCCCCAGGCGCCCCAGAGTGTTCTTTTAGCATTGGCTGTTTCATAAATAACTTTCAATTTAAAACAGTATCCCGAAGTGGCACATTTTAGGGCAGCCTGTCCTTGTCCCATACACAAACTTAGGAAGACAGAACTGGCAATACGCCATAGGCAGGGAGATAAGAAGCCTAGAGAACTCTCCCTCCACAGCCCACTCCCCAGATCCCTGCTCTTCTGAAGCTCTGTCCAGGCTTGGTCCCACCCTCATCTCTCCGGGACTGAACAGATTAGTGGCGATGAGAATTTTGGTTTGTCGCTCCTCCCACAGTGTAAGCAGAGAGTGTGAGGGGTTCCCAGCAAAAGAAAGAGGAGTCCTTGTAAGTCCTCAGCTATCTTCTGTGATCTATGCCTTAAAGGGCTCTGCTTGTCCTAGCACACTTCCTGCAGAACTTCCTAGAATATGTCAGAATTACAGAACAACGCAAAAACTTTACTAGTTCACGAGTTGTTGCTGTTTTTTAATTTTATTTATCTATTTGAGAGAGAGAGAGAATGAATGAGAGCATGAGAGGAGAGAAGTCAGCGGGAGAAGCAGACTCTGCCAAGCAGGGAGCCCCATGTGGGACTCGATCCTGGGACTCCAGGATTATAACCTTAGCCGAAAGCAGTTGCTTAACCAGCTGAGCCACCCAGGCGCCCCTGGTTCATGAGTTTAAGGGAACAAAGGGAATGAGAAAATGAACAGTCTGGCTTAACCGTATCAGAGACAATAAATCAGTGGCACAAATTTCCAGCGCTGTCTGAAAAGTAAACAAGGCCCTGCATTCCTGTCCTGAGATATGGAGCCTAAAGCCCCATTCAGCTTGCACGGGCTCTGAGAACTCGCCCATCAACCCTTCATCTGGGCTGACAGTTACCTCTGTTTCCTTATAAAGTTAACGTCTCCGTCCCAGGAGGAGCACAAGCCTCTAACATAACATAGGATACCTATAGACGCAGGCTCCTGTGCAACCTGATGCCTGCCCCTACCTGGGATGACAGAACTCCTCATCCTGAATATTCATCCTAACCCTAAATAAAAGGAACCCGCTCACCCCTGCTCAGAGATTCATGGCTTTGGAAGTTACTCCCTGTGATCTTTTCATTCGCTGTAAATGAACTTTCCTTCGTTTGACAACTCCACAAGGTGTAGCCTGGACTCTACCTGAAACTCACCAAGGAGTGAGCTCACCTTGGTTTGGTTAAAACATCTCCATGGCAGGTAATCACGTTTTGCTGAACCCCAAAAGCTGATATATGTGGGCTGAGCAAAGAACTTTGTGTTTTGTTTCCCAAATCCTGTCTTACTAGATTCTGTGCTTTAAGAGCCAACCCATTTGGCACCCTGTTTCCTACTTCTGAGCATCCTGTAGTTGTTCCTTTTTTTTTTTCTTTTTTTAAGATTGTGTTATTTATTTGACACAGAGAGAGCTTGCAAGAGAGGTGGGTGGAGGAGCTAGGAGAGAGGGAGAAGCAGACTCCCTGCTGAGCAGGAAGCCCAGAGGGACGTGGGACTGGTTCCCAGGATTCTGGGATCAAGACTTGAGCTGAAGGCAGACGCTTAACTGACTGAGCCACCCAGGGGCTCAAGTGTTAAGAAGTAAATACAAATATGCATTGTGAAATCACTACCACGGTCAAGCTAACGAACATATACCTCCCCTCACATAGCTAAGATTTGCGATTTGCGTGTGCGCTGAGAACACTTAAGATGCTCTCTCCTAGCAAATCTTAAGCATACAATACATTTAGCCAATGTTTAAAAAGATCTAGCAAATCTTAAGTATACAATACACTACTGTTTAGCTTCACTCCTAACTCAGGAAATGAACAGGTAAGCCCCGGTGCACTGCCTTGCCAAGGGCTCTGGCCAAGGGAATGAATCCCTAGGGGACTGGACAAAGATGAAAGGATAGTTCCTGGCTGCATTTGCCCACACTGTTGCTGAAAAAACTCCTATAAGCTCGTCACAAAAGATGCCAAGAACTCAAGAGACAAGGGATTGGAACAGCAAAGGGGAGAAATTTATTTTGGGGAGAGTACGTAGACTCAAGCCTTCAATAACCAATCTCCCTACCAATGGGATGGACACCTAGTGTTTTCTAGGGAGAGGTTAGGGTGGGGGGCACATGCGAGAGAGCAGGCAGGGAACACACGATCGTGTGTGGAGATTGGCACGCGTTCAGTGCACCACCAGGAGCAGGGAAGGTCCAGAGAAGGGGATGAGGTCTTACAGGCACTCTGCTGCTCTTAGGGTTTCTCTGGTCTGGCGATTGGAATGTTCTGGTCAAACGTCTTCATCAACGCCTAAAATGATGTGATAAAAAGTGACGACGATGGGTTTCACAGCATGAATCAAGCAGTCTTCTTGTCTATTTCTGGTTTTAATGCCTGGGGTCTACGGTTGAGCAAGAAGGTTAGTTGACAGACCTTCAGTAATTATTTATCTTCCCTAAGTGAATCTTTTTACCATTTGACTAGTATCTCAGCATTTCCCTCAACTTCTGCCCCTGACAACAAACATGCTAATCTTCACATTTATGATTTTGATTTTTTATGGATTCCACATATATGTGGATTATATGTGATTATATACAGAATTGATTTATTCTTGTGTGTGGCTTATTTAACTTGGCAAAATGTCCTCTGAGAACATCCTGTTGCAAATGGAAATATTTCCTTCACTTTTAAGGCTAAAATAGTTACATACACACACACACACATTACTTTTTTTCTCTCTTTTTTTTTTTAAGCTTTTATTTATTTATTTGACAGAGAGAGATCACAAGTAGGCAGAGAAGGGGAAGCAGGCTTTCTGCCAAGCAGGGAGCCCGATGTAGGGCTCCATCCCAGAACCCTGAGATCATGACCTGAGCTAAAGGCAGAGGCTTAACCCCACTGAGCCACCCAGGTGCCCCTTTTCTTTTCTTTTTTTTTAAGTAGTCTACATGCCCAGCATGGAGTCCAGTGCAGGGCTTGAACTCATATCACTGCGATCAAGAGTCAAATGCTTAACCCACTGAGCCACTTTTCTTCACTCATTTGGGAGAGAATATGTGATGTCAAAATAAATCACTTTGCATGTGGGTTGTTTTGAGTTGAAGGCAATTATGACCCAGCAGACTCAGGAAATGGTATTTTGCCTCTCATTTAACTGCCAAAAGAAATTAGATAGGGGACCTTAATCTGGAAGAGAGCTAATACAGAGTTAATTTTTTTTTGAGAAAGATTCATCTGCCTGTTGTGGAAAACATTTGCCAACATTTGCTCTTTCCTTTTTCCTGTGAATATACTTCCCCCTTTTTGAAATTCTAAATTCTAAATTCTACCCCCTTCTCCTTAGGTCAGAATGGCATATGAACATCATTTGCTTGTCTTTGAGTCTATAATATTTTTGAGGTTCTTATAATGAAGAAATTAAATTTGTTTTTTTCCTGTGAATAATCTGTATAATGTCAGTTTAATTATTACACCAGCCAAAGAATCTAGAAGGAAAGTTTTCCTCTTCTACGCATTCAGTAGGACAGTCAGTAGGACAATTGTAGTAAGACCACTTCATATTTTATAGTGAGAAACCAGTTACTCTTATCTAGAATGGCTAACACAGAGACAAAAAGGATAACATCAAATTTTAGTGGAAATGTTGAGCAGTTAGAATTCTCATATATTGCTGATAGGAGTGTTAAAAGTGCATTCACTTTGGAAAACTGGCGGTTACCCATGAGAATAAACATTTACCTACTAAAGGGTGATGTAGAAAACATGTTAGGGTTCAGAGCCCACGGCCAAGAAAGAATTCTTGAGTCGTCTTTGGTGAAAAAAAGGTGATTTTATTGCTATTTTTATTAATGGGACAGGACCCCTGGGCAGAAAGAGGTGAACTGGGGTCATGAGGAGAGGCCGATTACATACTTTCAAGTGGGGAAGAGGTTAGGGATAATGTAAGTCCCTAAGGAATTTTGGAAGAGAGATTTCAAGGATCTTGAGGGGATAAGTAAAGTCGATTATTACTATCTAATAAGACTTTAGTCATGAGACCCTTCAGATGCGTATCAGTGGGCCATATGCTTGGAGGATGAGTGCCAACATGTATCTTGGGGGGGTAGATATAACAGAAATTTCCAAAAAAATTTTTATATGCTAAAGCAGACTTACAGGATCCTGGGGTGGGGGTGGGGGATGTTTGGGATAATGTTAAGCTAAGATTGCCTTTTGCCCTTAGCAAAGTATTAACATCAAGGTCGCTGAGCTTCACTCTACCTGTTTTAAGGACTTGTCAATAGGCTGTAGGAAGTAAGGATATTTAACTTTCTTCTTGCTTTTTCTTCCACATCAAGAGGAGTACTTTGTCACCCCAAAATATGTCTTTTTTGGAAAAAGGATCATTTTACTTTATTTCTTTAAGATTTCATTTATTTATTGGACAGAGAGAAACACAGCAAGAGAGGGAACATAAGCAGGGACAGTGGGAGAGGGAGAAGCAGGCTCCTCATCCAGCAGGAAGCCAGGTAGGGGCTAGATCCCATGACCTGGGATCATGACCCAGTCCGAAGACTGAGCCACCAGGCGCCCCTAAAAGGATGATCTTAGACTGGTTATTTTAAAGTTGCGGCAGATGAAGGTGTCTGGTCACCTCCCCAAATGCTTTCCAATGGGATCAGTTGGGGAGTTTCAAAAATGGTCGGTATCTGCAGCCCTCCCATTCAGGTTCTGTCCGTTGGTTTGGGTGAAAACAACAGTGTTGTGTTAATTACGGGCTCCAGGGGATCCCAAGTGAGGCCAGGGGTAAGCAAGAGGGCTTCCCATTGTTTTATGGCCGAGCGCAGCTGGGTCAAGGTAACAGGGTGCCTGCAGCACACAGTTCCTATGCTGTAGAGCGCGTGGGCGTGGGGGGGGCGGGGAAGGCCCCCTGAAAGTGTTGCTGGGTGGACGGGGTGGGGATGGGAGGAGACCCTGGGGTCCCGATCCAGCCCATCCCAAATATGTTGCTCAAGTGTCACAAGAAAGAATTCGGGGCCATGCAGGGCCCAGCGAATGAGGGACACAAACAGGAAAGTTGACCCACACCAAGTACACTCTCAAGATGGGGGAGCAGGAGATCCCCAGGGAGCGCGCGGGAAGCCCAGGGCTTCGGGTTTCCCCGTGTGAGTGACAGCTGTGGACCAGGGGGAGGACTAGTCAGGACTCGGGGTGGGAATCGGTGGAAAGTGGGGTTTCCGCGCCTTTTCTTCCTTATTTGGTCAGGCGCTTCCGGTCATGGCACCCGCCATCTTGGGCCCGGCTGGTTTGCTCTGGCTTCTGGGGGCCCGCGGCCCGGACGGGCTTGTGACTCGGCTGCCGGGCGGCCGCGGTGCCCGCCGCGCCCTTGCGCAGGTGTCCGGGAAGGACGGGGCTGCCCGCCCGCTGTGAGGCGGGCGCGGACGGAGCCGCTCCGGGCCGGTCCCCGCAGAGCCGCTCATTGTTTCCGCGAGGCTCCCACACAAAGGACCAGGAAGTGCGGCCTTTCCTGCATTTCGCGGTCCCGCCGGCAGGCGAGCGGCGGCGCGGGGAAGCGGCTCCGCGGCGGCTCTGAGGGCACGTCCCCCGACGCGGCTGGGGCTGCGCCTCGACGCTCCTCCGAGAAGGACCTCCAGAGCCTGAGGGGAAGGACAGCGCGATGGCTGAGGCTCAGGTAAGCGTGGCGTCCCCTGTCACTTGTGCCCCCGAAAGTCCCCGCAGGGAGAAGCTGCGGGTGCGCGTCCCGCTAGGCGCCGTTCCTGTCCTCCAGGAGTGTGCGGCGGTTTTCGTGACACCTTTTTATAAAGGATTCTGAGGCGGGGGGCGCCTGGGTGGCTCCGTGGGTTAAAGCGTCTGCCATCGGCTCAGGTCATGATCTCGGGGTCCTGGGATCGAGCCCCGCATCGGGCTCTCTGCTCAGCGGGGAGCCTGCTGCCCCCTCTCTCTCTGCCTGCCTCTCTGCCTGCTTGTGATCTCTGTCAAATAAATACATAAAATCTTAAAAAAAAAAAAAAAAAAAAAAAAAAGAAAAAAAAAGATCCTGAGGGGCGCCGGCGGCTCAGTCCATAAGGCCTCGGACTCTTGTGCGACCTCGGGGTGGCGTGGGGCTCCCGGGGGTGTCTGCTTTCCCCCTCCTCTGCCCCCTCACCCCCACTGCTCCCCTGCCCCCGAGCGCGTGCGCGCACTCTCTCTCCGCCTCTCTCCCTCTCTCTCCGACAAAATACCTAAAACCCTTTTCTTAGAGGACGCGGACATGCAGCTCTTTAGGACGCTGGCCCGCGCGTTCCCTCTCCCTCCCGTGACCCGGCTCCCGGTAGCACGGGGACAATGGTCTGCGCGAATCGTGTCGTGCCCCGCTCAGAAATGTTCCCCGCGGGACGGTTCGTGTGAAGATCGCTGTCGTGGGCCTGGTCGCGTCCTGGGGTGTCATTTCAGGTTAGGTCCCCGCCGGATCCCTGAGCGGCTGCGGGCCCACCAGGGTTAAGAAAAAGCGCAAGTCAGCAGGATGCACCGTGTCCCCGGTAACTCCCAGGTTCCGGAAGACAAACAGCCCTGCGGTTTGGAGTGGGACAGAAGGATGCTCTGTGTAGAATGCACCAGAAGGGCGCCTGGGTGGCTCAGTCGGTTCAGTGCCCGGCGTTTGATTTCGGCTCAGGTCGTGATCTCAGTTCGGGGTCGTGGGACTGAGCCCAGCGCCTGTCGCCCACGCTCAGCGGGGAGTCTGCTTGAGATTCTTGCCCTCTGCCCCTCCCCCGCTCGGGCTTTCTCTCTCTCTCTCTCTCTCTCTCTCTCATATCTTAAAAAAAAAAAATTACGCTGGACATTACAGGACGCGGGCTCTACACGTGGCTTGTAATTTGTATAAACCCACTGTTTTCTCATCATTAGATTGGTAATTCTGATTTACTGTTCTGATTTCCTTTTGGGGGCCGTTATGGTATGTCCTTCTCGGCGCTGCGGGCACTGACACCAATTTGCTTCCCTGCCGCTGGTGCTAACTTCTTCCACTTGGCTTGGTGCCCGCTGCCAGAAACCTCCTGTGTAACGTAAATATGTCTTCGTCATCCGTCCGGGCTGCACGGCTTTGCTGGAAGCTGTGCGGGAGCCGTCGCGTTCAAACCGGAAGCCCCCTCCTCTGAGTTTCTCTTTGCTTGTAGTTTCCATTGGAAAACGAAGGCTCCCTCCTTTGTGCGCTGGAGATGCCGCCTCCTGGGAGTGGTGTTTGTAAATAATTCAGGCCCTTGTCCTGCAGGTTTCTGTTTTACTCCACACCCGTGTGTCAGACATACTCTATTTCAGAAAAAGAAACCCAGAATCACGTAATTAACATGTTCGAGTATCTTAAAATTTTAAAACCTAACATAGCGTGAATGATGATTGGAAGAAAATTTTCAGTGAAATACTAGACCCAGAAAGGTTAGAGGTTTTCTTTTTTTCCCCAAATGTTTATTTAAATTCTAGTTAATATACATATAGAATGTAAAGCTGTTTTCAGAGCTTTCTATGTGTTTATCTTTATAGTGTGATTAAAAGACAGAAGCGGCATCGTCCGCACAGGGATGTTTATAAGTTTTATGTCATTGAAAATGTTTCTTCAGTTACCTTGACAGGTTTATATTCTGTCACTTTTAGTGTGTATATAATTGCTTTTTACATGGGTGGAGGTGTGCATAAAATGTAAAAAAGGTACATCGATTTTGTGTCGATGCCTTCTGGTTTCCATCACTCATCTCAGATTGCTGCAGGCTTGTCTCTGTATACTGTTCTGTCCTTTTAGATTAATTCTCGATCAGACAACCTGGATTAAAAGCTAATCCCTTCCATGTACTGGATGTTTGTCAAAATAGTCTCATAAAAAGAAGAAGAATATGTTCTGTTAGATTATTACTTACTTGTGCATTAATTTATGAAAAATCATTAGGATGCTATTTAGTAACCAGTAAATGCTCAGAAAAGTATTGTTGTGCTGTTCTTGCTAATATAGTAGAACCTGTAATTGTCATAAAATGCCTCAGTTCTAAGTCCTCCAAAAATCCTGAGTTCTACCTCTGTTATTTATTTATTTATTTTAAAGGTATCCCTTGGCCCATAGGCTACTATCTTCTGTTAGAAATTCAGGCTCCGATCCTACTCCAGAAGTCTGGAACAGAGTCTGCATTTTCACAATATCTACAGTTCAGTGTTGTGAAATTCCAACTCACACTAGAATCTGATAAGTACGTTTGTAAGCCACCACTACTTTCCACATAAGAAATGGACACGACTTATATCGTTATATATATTATATGATATAAATGCAGTTCTTGGTAATGTATATGCCTGTGTCGATGCGTTCATTTGACAAGAAATCTTGGGTAAACACACAATATTTATAATGGTTTGGGGTTCATATGCCATCCTCTTACCTCAGAGCTAGAGAATGCATGTGAGAACATTAGTGTATTAAAAGTTATCTTCTGGGGGCAGCTTGGTGGCCCAGATGGTTAAACATCTGCCTTGGGCTCAGGTCATGATCTCCAGGTCCTGGGATAGAGCCCCACTGCAGGCTCCCAGCTCAGCAGGGAGACTGCTTCCTCCCTCACCCTCCTCTTCTCCCCCTGCTTGTGTTGTCTTTGTGTGTGTGTGTCTCAAGTGAATAAATAAGATCTTTAAAAAAATTATCTTACGGATATAGCAGGAAACACACCTAAGCAAGAACCAGTTCTCTTTAATGTAAGCGAATGAACACGAGTTCACGCCTTGGTGAGTCATAGATAGAAGCACACCAGGTAAAGGTGTGACACAAAGGAAATTTTCTTTGCAGCAAACAAGGCGTTCATTGGAAATAATTTCCGAAGCCTTGACTCCCTAAGCAAGGGTGAGTGGGTTCCTTTTACTTAGGGTTAGGATGAATATCTAGAAAGAGGAGCCTTGCCGTTCTTGCGGAGGCAGGCATTAGGTCGTGCACATGCCTTAAGAAAACTGGTGTGTACATAGTTTGGGTGTTACATAAATGAGCGGAGGTTTAGTTGTAGCATGAGGTAAACGTAACTGTCGGTCACCTCATGGTCCATGTGCAGGTGTGATTTGGAGGTTAAGCTCAAACTGGTCTGGGCCACTGGAGCCTCTGTCAGAGCAGTCCTTATTGCTTGAGGAAGTTTCCATTATGGGGGACTGTGCCCATCAGGTCTTTTGCTTGAGTCGAAGGATAAGCTGGGAAGAAGAGCTTAAGGAAAATGGGGGACACAGCTCGCTGGGTACAGGCAGGTGGGCAGTAATGGTCCAGTTTTGGGGTGTAGCTGGAACAAATCCCTCCTCTGGTTTTACTCTCCTCATTCTTGAGGGGCTCAAGGAAAAGGTCCATCTTCTGGAGCTACTTTCCTGCCAGACGTGGGCATATCATAAGGACTGACTGCGGTGCAGAATTTTTCCTCAGCTGGTTTTAGATATGCTTGTGGGTCCCCAGGTTTAACCCCAAGCTGCTCATATCTACCATTCGTAATTTTATAGCCTTTGTGTGTTTTGACAGAAGTCATGCCAAGCAGTTAAGCATGCAGGGTCCAAATAGCAGTAAGAGCAGTTTGGTTAGTTTCTCTTTTTATAGTCATGCTGACATTTACTAGGGGAATTTATCCCTCAGGGACGGCCCACTGTGTGTATAGCTTTTAGCATCTCTAGAATAATAGTGATAAATAAAATTAAGAAGGTGTTCTTTGTGGGGCGCCTGGGTGGCTTAATTGGTTAAGTGCCTGGCTCTCGATTTTGGTTCAGGTCATGATCTCAGGGTTGTGGGACCAAGTCCAGCGGCTGGCTCCCACGCTCCCTGGGGAGTCTGCTTTAGATTCTTTCCCAGTGCCCCTCCCCCTGCTCACACTCACTCTTCCTCCCTTTCTCTCTCTAAAATAAATAAGTCTTTAAAAAAAAAAAACCCAAACAAATAAAATATACTAGACATCACAGGACATGGATGCTACATACAGCTTATAATTTTTACAAATCCACTGTTTCCTGGGCAGAGATCAAGCTCTGTGCGCTCAGTGCAGTCTGCTCAGATTCTGTTCCTCCCCCCCACCCTCATTTGCTCACTCACTCATAAATAAATAAATAAAATCTTTAAAAAAAAAGCTGTTCATTGTGAAATCAGACCAAGTCAGAAGGGTCTGGGACATCTATCTTGCCATGTATTAACAATAAATTGTGGTATTTATTACTCAGCAGTCACAGAGAGAGTGATTTAATCTGTTAAAGGGGCCTGGCAGCAAACAATAAGGCTGAAGAAACCAGAACAGCAGAACTAGTGTCCTACAGATAGAGATTGCTATGGTTTAATTTGAGAGCCCTTACGTACTGAGGCTCTCCTGACCTTCTGAGGCTCAGGTCAGTGAACCGCTCACAGGAATGTTGTTAACTGGTGCTAGTAGCGTCTCCCCCGGGCCTTTGCGTAGGGGCCTGTTTCACTCTGCTGGGGTGGATTCAAGGTAGGACGCCCTCTAATTTGAAGGAAGAGCATGTGCTTAGTAGCACTGGGTGGGGCCCTATCTGAATAGAGTAGAGTTGATCTGGGGGTGACCCATTTTTCCCAGTTTGGAGGTACATCGGTCCCTAGTTTCATTTGGGTGAAGCTTAGTTTCAGTGGATAGAGGGAGGAAAAATGTCCTTACCTGTTGCGTGCATCCTTCACCTGTCAGATTATTTGTATGCTTAATGGCCTGAGAAGCCTGTGGGTCTGGAGATGAGAAGGAGAGCATTTTGGAAAGCCCTCCCATTGGGGGCCAAGATTTTAGTTTGCCCTTTGGGGGTAGCTCTCCCTCTGGTGAGAGCTATTGGTGGTAACTTCAACCAGTGTTCCTGTTTCCTGGCACAACTTCACCAGAGTGTTTTAGGGTTCTGCTTGCCCATTCTGTCTTCCAAGAAGACTGAGGCTCCAGGCAGAGTATAACCTCCACTTGATAACTCAGAAATGGTTTTGGATATAAAGGCTGGTCCATTGTCATTCTGGATTGACATTGGCAACTGAAATTGAGGGATTTTCTCACCTTTACTAAAGCTCTTGTTACTTCGTTCTTTCTGTGTCTCAGGGAAAGGCCTTAGTGTTGTCCCCCCCCCCCCAACCCTGTAAATGTATCTACAAGCACCAGGGGCCGTTGGCATTACAGTAAAGTCTGTTCACCAGTCCTTCCCTGGCACTGGCCAAAGACAGGTCTATTTTAGTTAAACCAACAAGCTTAAACTTTAATTTACAAAGATAATCTCAGATACATGGATGTGAAAAAAATTTGGGTTACTTCATATTTTTGTGGATTTTAGAATGCCTTTTTTTTTTTTTTTTTTAAAGCATTTGTCTTTTAACCAGCTAAATACAACTCTTACCTGTTCCAAGGGCATGCTTCCAGTGACCCAGGGAGTTGCTGCCTCTTTTTTCTCAGGTTTATAAGGGAAGGAGGAAGTGCTCAAGGACCAAGCAGCCAGGGGGGACATTTAAACTGGGAACAACAATCAGACCAGCCAGCCAGGTGGGATGGAGGTTTCAGTCTCACAGACCTTACACTAGTCTCTGTTAGGTCACTCCCATTTTGCTAGGTTAGATCATCCAAAGCCTGTGAAAGGCTGGGTCCTGTGATCTTCTGTCATCAGGGATGTCTAGACTCACGCTGAATGAGTAATTAGTTCCCCCAGAATACTCTGACCTAATATGCTGGCTTATTCAGACTCTGTGAAACAATTCTAGTTTACCTCTCAAAGCTGTGCCACAGGGGCGCCTGGGGGGCTCAGTCATTAAGCATCTGCCTTTGGCCCAGGTCATGATCCCAGTGTCCTGGGATGGAGCCCCACGGCAGGCTCCCTGCTCGGCAGGAAGCCTGCTTCTCCCTCCCCCACCCCCTTTGCTTGTGTTCCCTCTCTCACTGTATCTCTGTTATAAATAAGTAAAATCTTAAAAAAAAAAAAAAAAAAAAAGCTGTGCCACAGGGTGCCTGGGTGGCTTGGTTGGTTAAGCGGTTGCTTTCAGCTCAGGTCATGATCCCAGGGTTCTGGGATGGAGTCCTGTGTCCGGCTCCCTGCTCAGCGAGGAATCTGCTTCTCCCTCTACCCTTCCCCCCTGCTCGTGATACATGATCTCTCTCTCCCACTCTCTAATAAATAAATAAAGTCTTTAAAAAAAAAAATGCTGTGCCACAAACCTGGTGTAACTTATCCCAGCAGAAGTCCTTCTGAGTCATAGTAGGCAGAGTGGGTGCTGCATTTCAGGGGATGTCAGCGCACCAGGCTGGCAGTCACAGCCGTGCAGAGTGAGTGAGGGAGCCCTTCCTCCCCCAGGGAATCTGCTCCCGGCCCCGGTAACTTAAACAGGTTAGCCAGGGTGAGCTTGTGGTGCCCACTGCTTCATCTCTTGGAAGCCAGGGAACCAGAGGCCAGAACCTGGCAAAGACACCTGTCCCATCTGGATCACCCTATTTGTAGCTGAACTGAAGCGAGTTTGCTCCTTGGTGAGTCACAGACAGAAACTACATGGTGGAGTTGTCACACAAAGGAATATTTATTTATAGCAAATAAGGAGATCACAGGGAATAATTTCCAAAGTCAAGACTCCTGGAGCAAGAGTGAATGAGTTCCTTTGATTTAGGCTTAGGATGATTATTTAGAAAGGGTAGCCTTGTCATCTTACATAGAGGTGGCCAAAAGGTCATGCATCAGACTGAAGGAAACCATTCTACACATACTTTATATGTCATGTAAATGAGCTTTGTGCTTCCCTTGGGGGAGAATTTACTATGTTAAAGAGGTAAAGGTAACTAGGTTATTCTGTGGGTCCGTGCCTGGTGCGTCTGCACAGATGTGAGTTGGGAGTTAAGCCGGGACTGGTCTGGGTGGTCTGGGTACTGGAGCATTTAGTCAGGGCAGTATTCACTGCTTGTGTAGTAGTTTTTGTTGCCATTATGGGAAACTATGTCCCTGGGGTTTTTTGCCTGAATTTAAAGCTAGGCTGGAAAAAAAACAGCTTAAGGAAAATTTGGGACAAATTCAGGGGGTACAAGCAGGTGACATTAACTGCCTCTTTCATCTTAGGTACATTATGAACTCTGCCGGTGGCCACTTGGTGACTGTGGTATTTACTGCAGGGACTGCTGACATTCAGGGATGTGGCCATAGAATTCTCTCAGGAGGAGTGGGGACGCCTGACCCACACTCAGTGGGAACTGTACAGGGATGTGATGTTAGAGAACTATGGAAACCTTCTCTCCTTGAGTGAGGGTAACTTCCTTCCAGATTTCCCAAACCACCCTCAGGGTTTTCTTCCTTCCCTTGAAGACCATCTATTGGAGGATTCTTCTTTGCACGACTGGAACTCAGATCGCTGCAATAAGGAAAGTAAGTAGGGGTTTAGAGATGGAGAGAAAAATCTTCATGATGTTTCCTTTCCAGCTTTAGCTTCCCCTTCCTTAGGAGAACGTCATCATTTCTGTAGATAGTGGCAGTTTGAAATTCTGAGGGACGTAAAATGTTACTGCCCACATCTTTAACTCCAGTTTCCACTCCTTATTATTGTAGTTAGTGCTTGGAGGTGGTATCCAAGATCTGAATGGTGGAAATCCCTCCTTCATGTTCTCAGTGGGCTGTTAGACAACAGCTTTTGGGAAGTCATTTTCTAGAATTCTACAATGCATTCTCTTCTCTACTGAGCATAATAATGGATTGAAAGCTAGAATCTCCAGCAATATTTATCCCTTTTTTCTAATAAACAGGTCTTGTTGTGTCAAAGCCAGACCTGGTCATCTTTTTGGAACAAAAGAGAGAGCTCTGGGATGTGAAGGGAAAGGAGACAGTAGCCATCCACCCAGGTAGGTGGGAATGAATTAAGCAGATGACAGAGGTGAGGCCCACAGGTCAAGGAGGAAGGTAGACCTTACGTTGTGGTGTGGGTAGCTTTCTTTGAATAGAAATGAGTTTGAGAAGCCTAGGTGTGTTTCTCTTGCTGTCAGAGGGACACCCCCTTCCAGTACTCATCCTGTTCTTAAGTCCTGTGAGGATTCTCCTTCAGCTCTAACGGTCTTCCAACACAGTCACAGCATAGATAACATCCTCTGCTTGGATGGTGAAGGCCTCCAAGATCTGAGTCCTTTTCCCTTGCATTTGGAGGCCTGGGGGAATCTGTGCCTATTTCTGAGGAACTCTGTGTTAAGCGCCCCCCCTTTTTTTAAAAATTTTTATATCTTTGTTTCACAGAGAGGCAGTGAGGGCGGGGACACAAGCAGGGGAAGTGGGAGAGGGAGAAGCAGGCCACCCGCTGAGTAGAGAGTAGGACGTGGCGCTCCATCCCAGGACCCTGGGTTCATGACCTGAGCCAAAGGCAGACTCTTTTTTTTTTTTTTCCCTTTTAAAGATTTTATTTATTTATTTGACAGAGATCACAAGTAGGCAGAGAGGCAGGCAGAGACGGGGGAAGCAGGCTCCCCGCTGAGCGGAGAGCCCAATGTGGGGCTCCATCCCAGGACCCTGAGACCATGACCTGAGCCAAAGGCAGAGGCTTTAACCCACTGAGCCACCCAGGCGCCCCTGCTTTCTGTACTTTTAACAGGAGATTCACTTGATTTTTGAGATAGGAAGTTCTGCTGTGACAAAGGCATGTGCTTTATGAGGAATGAATTACATAATTTGTAAAAGTGCCATATTAAAAAAAAAAAGTTTTGCTCATACATGTAATTTATTTCAGGGGAAATTAACGCTCTGGTTTTTCTTCTACTTTTCTGAGAACATATTTGAATTTAATCTCAAATACTTATTTTATGTAAAGGAATTGTGAGCATTTTTTACAATTTCTTTGTTTATTTAGACATGAAGGGCTTTTGTTTGCTTGGTTCTGAAGAATGGATCACAGCTTTACATTCTTTGTAAGAGTAAGAGGAACATAATAATAACATAATACATTTCTTTAATGTCTTTTAAATGCTTTTTTATAACATTTTCCATTAGAGGTTTTCATGATTGATCATAATGAATTTCCTTCACAGTTTGACTGCCCTGTAACATATGGCAATGATTCAGAATGCTTGTTTTTCAGACTTGCACAGTCACAGTTTAAAATTATAGTAAAAGAGAAAAATTCTTTTTTCTTAGAATTTTTAAAAAAGATTTTATTTATTTATTTGAGTGAGAGAGTGAGAGAGAGCACAAGCAGTATGTGGAGAGAGAAAGGGAGAAGCTGTCCTCCCACTGAGCAGAGAGCCTGATGCCGGGCTCGATCCTGGGACTCTAGGATCACCTGGCAAGCCACCCAGGCACCCCGAAGAATTCTTTTTTAATAGTACATGTTTTCATTTGTTTTCTGTTTTGTTTATGTGTTTTTTTTTTTTTTTTTTTTTTTTGAGAGAAAGAGATAGGATAGGTGAGGGGCAGAGGGAGAGTGAGAATCTCAAGCAGAATCCCTGCTAAGTGCAGAGCCCAATGTGGGGCTCTCTCCCAGGACCCTGAGGTCATGACCCAAGCTGAAATCAAGAGTCAGACACTTAGGGGACTGAGCCACCCATGTGTTCCAATAATACGTGTATTTTTGTGTAACAATTTTGGGTTAAATTTTGTCTTACTCTGGTTTTACAATCCCATTATAATGTATTTTCTTTTGTATGGTACTTTTTTTATGGGACACACATTAGTTAGTTGTGTTTTTGCTTTTTACCTATGTGTTATGTTTTCAGGATGACAGTTTTCATTTCAGTATATTTTAAGACAATGTGGGCATAACTCATGGATCAGCTGTATGTCCATTGCCAAGAAAATTATGTACCTATTTCTCTGTCTAAATATTACCCATACATACTTTGCTGTGACTCCCTTATTCTTTCCATAGTTAGTGGTCAGTGGATGTTTTATCATGTCTGGGTGAGTTGTCCTAGTAAGAGAATTAATTTCATCAACTATTTATTGATGAAATTATATTCTCTCTGCATGAGGGAAACACTTTTTTGAATTGAAGGGAACTTTTTTTTTAAGATTTTGTTTGTTAGAGAGAGAGAGCATACACAGGGGGGCGTCAGAGGAAAGGGAGAAGCAGGCTCCCCACAGCAGGCTCCCCAGCCTGACAAGGAGCAGGGATCCTGACTCCGGGTTCGATTCCAGAACGTGGGATCATGACCTGAGCTGAAGGCAGACGCTTAACCAACCTGAGCCACCCAGGCGCCCCAGAAAGAATCAGACATCTTGGGACACCTGAGTGGCTCAGTTGAAGCATCTGCCTTCAACTCAGGTCATGATCGCAGCCCTGGGACTGAGTCCCGCATCAGGCTCCCTACTCAGTGGGGAGCCTGGTTCTCCCTCTGCCTGCCACTCCTCCTGCTTGTACTTTCTCACTCTCTCTCAAATAAATAAATAAAATCTTAAAAAAAAAAAAAAAAAAGGATGTCTCTGATTCTTTCTTCTGCTTGATCAAGTCTGTTGCTGATTCTTCAGTTTATTTTTAAATTCAGTAATTGTATTGCTTCGCTCCCAGTTTCTGTCTGGTGGTCTTTTATACTTTCTACTTCCTTGGATCTTTATTTTGATCATTATAGTTTTCCTGATGTCATTTACTTTCCCGTCGTTTTCCTCTTCTTCCTCCATGAGTATCTTTGTGATAGTTACTTGAATTCTTCATAGGCATTTAATAGTTATTTAGGGCCAGTCTGGGGTCTTTATTTGGTTCCTTTGATTGGGACATATTTTTCTGGGTTCGTTTGTTTGTATGCCTTGTGATCCTTTGTTGAGATTTGGGAATTAAAACAAACAGAAGAAACAGCCTCGGGTCCCAGGCTTTATGTACTTTGTACAGGAGAACACTAATAGCAGTCAGCTGTGCTACTAATTCTGGGGCTTGTCAGACATGTTCTGGGCATATGTAATGTCTGAGTTTTTGTAATTTTCCAGTTAGAAGAGTGTTTTTTTCTTCTTTGGAGCCCGTGATGCCTTCCTCTCCCTGCTGTGTGCTTCAGCTCTGCAGTTTCTCTGCTGTTTGAGCAAGCACTCGGGTTTTCTCCGAGCGGCCACCACAGGGCATCCAGAGGCTGCTTCCGTCCTGTCCCCTCTGGCCCCCTCCGTGTCCTGCACTAGAGGAAGAGGTCTGTCGGGCAGCTGCCAAAGCCAGATCATTAAACACAGAGGTCACTTCTGTCTTTCTCCCCCAAGGAGAGGTGAGGGTTTTCTCACAATCTCGTTATGGAATGCTAGGCCGCGTGAGCAACTCGTGTAGGCAAGTGGAGCGAACTCCTTGTCTCTTCAGTGTGACTCTTCTTCACACTGTGCCTGCCTGCGCTGCTGTGATTGAACTGGCTTCTGGAGCACTGAAAAAGGTAGTTTGGTCCATTTTTGTCTCCATGGAGGAAGCAAAGTCCTGGAGGCTTCCTGTTCCTCCATTATGCTGATGTCCTATGATGGGTGTTCATTTTGTACATTAGCATCTTATGCATAATGCACTTTTTTTAATTAAAGATTTTATTTATTTATTTGACAGACAGAGATCACAAGTAGACAGAGAGGCAGGCAGAGAGAGAGGAAAGCAGGCTCCCTGCTGAGCAGAGAGCCTGATGCAGGGATGGATCCCAGGACACTGAGAATGTGACCCGAGCTGAAGGTGGAGGCTTCACCCACTGAGCCACCCAGGGGCCCCAGCATTTTAATGCGTATTCACGCAAGTGTAGTAAGTGGGATAATTATTTGGTATCTTTCAGGTATGTCTTCTGACACCCTAGGCTTATGGGCAAAGACAAAGAGTATTCTTTCCGTAGAGTGGTATGGAAAAATATGAAAGCTGTGGCCCTGAGTATTTATACTTAATGAATGACTGGGAATGGGATGGGGAAGGGAGGAGGGTAGAAAAGGGCAGGAAGAATTTTATGATGCATATAACCAAACTGGGACAATCACTGTAATGAAATTTGAGTGCTGGAAGAGACTGAGGATACGAAACATCTTGAGGAAAGCCCCACTTTAAGGCAGTGCGTCTCTTTTTTCTTTTGACCAAATTTGAGTATTTTTGAATGGCAAATATCATTAAATTTACTCTTAAATTATTTCATGCCTTTATTGCTAGTGTGTCTGTAAAATCATTTGTTTGCTGCTGTCTCACAGACATGCGGGGCACCCGTAGAGTAGGGAATCCATTTGTACCTATTTTTCCATGGAAAGTTAAGGACACTGTGATGTGCGGTGTGTGAAGAAAATCTAAATGGAGATGCTGTTTGTGGCCTAGAACACTGATGTAAGTCATGTTAAAGGTTATTCTGTATGATATTCATACTGCCATTTTGGTTGTTGGATTGGTTATCACTGCATTAAAAACATGTTTGTTTTTCTTCACTTTAATCCTCATGTTCTAGGAATATTCCAGTGGGATATATTCAAGCAAAGTTTGATGGTACTGGGAACATTTGGTTTATTTATTTATGTATTTATTTATCTGTTCGTTTATCTATTCTAGTGGATATAGTGGGGTTAGGTTCTATCCATCTTTTATGCTTTTCCTTATGCCCAGTCTATTACTTCTTTCTTGACTTTTCCTATGTGTGTTTTAAGAAAATAATTCTACATTTTATTCTGTTACTTGGAATGTTCTATTCTCAGTGTCTCGTGATTTAAGCTAAAAATTAGCATGCTTAGAAACTAGTCACAGTGTGAAGTTACAAGTGACTTCCTATCTTTTTTTTTTTTAAGATTTTGTTTATTTATTTGACAGACAGAGATCACAAGTAGGCAGAGAGGCAGGCAGACAGAGGGGGAGGCAGGCTCCCTGCTGAGCGGAGAGTCCGATGTGGGGCTCGATCCCAGGACCCTGGGATCATGACCTGAGCAGAAGGCAGAGGCTTTAACCCACAGAGCCAACCAGGCACCCCATTACTTCTATCTTTAATTTCTATATCGTCTATGTAAGTATATTGTGATACTAATCTATTCACTTCCAGTTGTTTTTTGTAATGATGAGTATGTTTTTTAAAAAAATAAAGGCACTTGTACGAATCATAAGTAAACAGCTGAGTGGAAAATTGCAACCTGATTACATCTCCCAAAACCACTGAGATCAAGAAAGAGAATATTGTTGGTCCTGTAATACTTTTCTTTAGCTCCTTAGGAACTTTGCCCAAAGCTCAGCACTCTTAATGTATAAGACAATAGGTTGCTATCTTCTTTTTTATACTTTGTATAAATGTAATCAGGCAATGGGAACTCTTATGTTTGGCTTTTTTTTTTCCCCTTTCCATATGTTGTTTGTGAATTACTGTATGTTATTGTGCATCATCAGGATGGATGGATCCACTTCCATTGTGTGACTATCAAACAATTGATGGCATCATTTTACTGTTGATGGGCATGTGGGTGGATTTCAGTGTAGACTATCATGAGTATACTAGTATAGAAAATCTAGAACTTGTCTTTTAGGGGATCTTGCATTATAGGTTGGGAGGGAGTTAGTTGCAATTGTAAAATCTCCCCTTTGACAAAATTTTTCTTGGAAAAACATCATAGATCAACATTATTTCTTTCTAGCTGGAGTTTAACTGTTCTGCTCTGAGTCTTAGGTAAGAAGTTTGATTACTATTTTATGAACCAGTCTTAGTCTTCAGAATAGGTTAGTTCAGTTGAATAGTTGTCTCATTTCAGGAAGCGGTCGGGCAGGCGGGTTCTTTTTTTTTTTTTTTTTTAAGATTTTATTTATTTGAGAGAGAGAGTGCATGAACAATGGGGAAGGACCGAGGGAAAGGGAGAAGCAGGCTCCCCACTGAGCAGGTAGCCCTATGTGGGGCTCAGTCCCAGGACCCTGGGATCATGCCCCAAGCCAAACTGACTGGGCCACCCAGGTGCCCCATGCGGGTGGATTCTTAGAGGTAGGCCTGTATGGTGCAAGCGATCAGGTAATTATTAAGAGGCATTTCTGTGGAAACAAAAGAAAAACACAGGTTAATGGTTGGAGCAAATTATAAACCCAGTGTCTGGGCCCCGAGTGCTGCCAGTAAGAGGATTTTTATTTATTCTTATCTATCTATCTATCTATCTATCTATCTATTTATTTATTTATTTGACATAGAAAGAGAGATCACAAGTAGGCAGAGAGGTAGGCGGAGAGAGAGGGGAAGCAGGCTCCCTGCTGAGCGTGACATGGGGCTCCATCCGAGGACCCTGGGATCATGACCAAGGGCAGAGGCCCAACAGTGTCTTTCTAACAGGCTGAAAAGCCAAATGTTTATTTTATACTCGTGTACTTTTAAAACTCTTTAAGCCCAATCTTAGGCCAGAGAACACACAAACTTTTTTCCAAAAAAAACACAGGCAGGGGAGTAACAGGCATAAGCAGGAGATTGCAGGACCCTTGCATCATGACCTGAGCCAAAGGCAAGTCGCTTAACTGACTGAGCCACCCTGGCGCCCTGTCTTTGGAGGAGTTTAATACATTTACTGTCAGAGTAATTCGTGAAAGGGAAGAGCTACTATTGCCATTTTTAAGTAGTTTTCTGTACATCTTGTAGCTATTTTAGCCCATGTATCTTCCCTGACTGTGTTCCCTTATGTTTCTTTGATTTTTGTGATGAAATGCTTTGATACCATTCTTTTTTTTTTTTTTTAGATTTTATTTATTTGTCCGGGGTGGGGCACAGGCAGGCAGAGTGGCAGGCAGAGGCAGAGGGAGAAGCAGGCTCCCTGCTGAGCAAGGAGCCTGATGTAGGACTCTATCCCAGGATGCTGGGATCATGACCCGAGCGGAAGGCAGCCGCTTAACCCACTGAGCCACCCAGGCGTCCCTTTGATACCATTCTTATGTCATTTTTGTGTCTTTTGTAGATGTTTTCTTTGTGGCTACCATAGAGATTACTTAAACCCTCTTAAAAGTGTAACAGATCATTAAAACTGATACTGTCAATTGTGTCCAAAGTTCTAGTACTTAGGATCACCAGCCTGTACACACTTTATGTTACCGATACCCCAGAATTTATCTTTTATGTTGTATACTCTGTAACCTAGATTTATGATTTTTTTTTAAAGATCTTATTGATTTATTTGAGAGAGAGACACAGCGAGTGAGGGAACAGAAGCAGGGGTAGTGGGAGTGGGAGAGGGAGAAGCAGGCTTCCCGCTGAGCATGTGGGGCTCGATCCTGGGACACCGGGATCATGACCTGAGCTGAAGGCAGACACTTAATGACTGAGCCACTCAGGCGTCCCTAGATTTATGATTTTTATACTTTTATTTTTAAAGAAGTTCTGTAGTAGAAATAAAATTGATTTGTGTTACCTTATTATAGTACTTTACATTTCTGTAATTGTGTAAATATTTACATTTACAAAAAAGCTTTATATTTTCATGTGGTTTTAGTTAGTGGTTAGAATCCTTTTACTTCAAGTAGAAGAATTCCCTTTAGTGTTTCTTGGAGGGCAGATCCAGGGGTAAATTTCCAGGGTTTTTACCTGGGAAAGCCTTCTTTCTCCATATTAGAAGGACGGTTTTGCCAGATAGAGTATTCTTGGTATATATACATGTATTTGTATTTCAGCGCTTGAATATATTCTCCCATGCAGCTCTCTGGTCTGCTGAGAATCCCAGTAATAATAGAAGTGCTCTTGTATAAGATGAGTTGCTTTTGTCATGCTGTTTCAAAATTCTCTTTTCACCTGTACCTTTTGGTAGGTTAATTATGATGTGTCACTGTGTTCATGTCTTGACATTTATCCTACTTAGAATTCACTGAGTTACTTGAATTTGTCTTTCTTTCCATAAATGTGGGAAGTATAAGCCCTTAGTTCTTCATGTAAGTTTTCTGCCCCCCTTTCACTCTCTTCTTTTTATGGAGGCCTCCTTAATATGTCAATTGCCTAAATGTCAGTGTCCCATGAGTCCCTTAGGCTCTGTCTTTTTCCATATTTCCTTTGTTCCTATCAGTGGGTAATTTAAAACAAGGGGCCTTTAAGATGTCTGATTCTTTCTTCTACTTGGTGAAATCTGTTTCTGACCCTGTAGTGTTCTTTTAAATTCAGTTATCAGCTCCCAATTTCTGTTTAGTTGTTTTTTTATACTTTCTCCCTGTTTGGATTTTTATTTTGGTCATCTGTGGTTTTCCAGGTACCATTTATCTCCCTAATTGTTTTCTCTTCTTTCTCCAGGAACACCTTAGTGATTATTACTTTGAAATCTTTGTCGGGTAATGATTATTCCTAATTAATTTCGGGTCAGTCTTGAGTTTTAGTTTGGTCCTTTGATTAGAACACATTTTTCTATTTCTTTGTATGCCTACGATCTTTTGCTGAGATTTGGGGAATTAAATAAAAAACAGCCCTCTGGCCCCAGGCTTTATAGACTTGCTTTGTACTGGAGAACAAAAATAACACTCAACTGTGCATTAGCCCTCATAATCCTGCATAATCCTGGGGCCTGTCAGACATATTCTGGGGATGTGTAATGTCTGCGTTTTTTTAATATCCCAGTTAACAAACGCTCTGTTGTTTCTTTAGAGCCCATGATATATGACTTTCCCTGGTGTTTGCAGCTATGCAGTCTCTCCAGTGCTTGCCTAAACAGTCAGCTTTTTTTCTGAGCAGTCACCACAGTGCATCCATCTCACCTCAGTGGAATCTTACAGACTGTCTTTTTGTGAGCCATTTATTTCACTAAAAATAATGTTTTCAGGGGTTACCCAGGTTGTATTACATCACAGAATCTGTTTCTTTTTCAAAGTTGAAAAATATCTCATGGTATGTGCATGTTACATTAACTTTATCCATCCTTCACCCAACCATTAGCACTTGGGTGGATTCTCCCTATTTCTGGCTTTTGTGGGTCAAGCTGCAGTGGACATGGATGTACAAATATCACTTCTAGATCTTCCTCTGAATTCTTCTGGATATAAACTCAAAAGTGGGATGGGTAGATCATAGAATAATTTTGTTTTTAATTTTTTGATGAATCTCCATGCTGTTTTTCCTACTGGTTCCACCATTTTATGTTCCCTGCAACAGCGTGTATGAGTTCTAACTGCTTCACGTTATTACCAGGCCATGTGAATTTTGGTTTGTTTAACAATGGTCGTCCTGATGGGTGTGAAGTGATACCCAGTTGTTTTTCATTTGTATTTCACTAATCATTCGTGATTTTGAGCATCTTTTATATGCGTTTTGCCCGTGTGTGTTCCTTTTGGAGGTTAATGTCTATTCAGTGCTTTACCCATTTATCATCCAGGTTGTTTCTGATGTTGTGTTGTGTATATATATATATATATATATATATATATATATGTTACAAATTCTGGATATTAACCTTTTTACATGGAGGTGCTTTGCACAAATTTGTTCCCATCTGTAGTCTCTGTTTTCACTCCATTGATTCTTTCCTTTAATGTGTACAAGTTGTTATGTTTGTTATAATCTCATTGGTTTATTTTTAATTTTGTTGCCTCCAACATAGGTATCATATCTAAAAAAAAAAATCATTGTCAAATCAAATGTCATGTAGCTTTTTCTCTTTTTTTCTAGGAGCTTTACATTTATATGTTTATGTTTAATTAGCTGTTCAACCCATTTTGAGGTAATATTTGCATATGGTCTTGAGTCAGAGTCCATCATTCTTATCATGTAGGCATCTGATTTTCTCAACACCATTGTTTTAAGATGATGTCTTTTATCTATGCTGTGGTATTGGCAGCCAATCTTTCTTTCTTTCTTTTTTTTTTTTTGAGATCTTTATTTATTTATTTGGGAGAGAGAGAGAATGAGAGAGAAAGCATGAGAGGAGAGAGGTAAGTGGGAGAAGCAGACCCCCTGCGGGGAGCCGGATGTGGGACCCGATCCCTGGACTCCAGGATCATGACCTGAGCTGAAGGCCGACGCTTAACCAGCTGAGCCCCCCAGGCGCCCTAGGGAGCCAGTCTTGTTGAAGTTCCTTTAAAGTGAGCGTTTATATCTCAGCTCTTTGTTCCTTTCCAATGTTCTATAACTGTCATTCTGCCTCTTACTTATTTTGATTACTCTAGCTTTATAATATTCTTAACATCAGGAAATGTGATGTCTCCAAAGTACTAATCATTTTCAAGATTATTCTGGATGTCGGATGCCTGGGTGGCTCGGTCTGTTAAGTGTTTGCCTTCGCTTCAGGTCATGATCCCAGGACCTCATGATCCCAGGTTCCTGGGATTGAGTACGGCATCAGGCTCCTTGATGTGAGCCTTTCCCTCTGACTGCTGCTCCCCCTGCTTGTGCTCTGTTGCTCTCTCTCTCTCTTTCTCTGTCTCTCTCACAAATAAAGAAATAAATAAAATAAAATCTTTTAAAAAGTTATTCTGGATATGTGATGTCCTATGACATTCTGCATGAATGTTTAAGATGGCAAAAATGTCGTTGGGATTTTGAGAGAGATTGCGTTGAATCTGTACATCACTTTGAGTGTTACTGACATTTAAAAAAAAAAGATTTTATTTATTTATTTGACAGAGAGAGACACAGCAAGAGAGAGACACAAGCACGGGGAGTGGGAGAGGGAGAAGCAGGCTTCCCGCCGAGCAGGGAGCCCGATTCGGGGCTTCATCCTGGGACCCTGGGGAATGACCTGAGCTGAAGGCACAGACGCTTAATGACTGAGCCACCCAGGCGCCCTGTTCCTTCTTACTGTATCGCTAGTACTTGGAAGTGGAGATCATAATGTGAATATTTGAAACCCCTGCTGTGTGTTCTAAAAGGGCTGTTGGTTAACAGCATTTGGGGAATCACTTTCTAGAATTGTACAGTGTCCTCTCTTCTCTACTGAGCACAATCCTGGATTGAAAGAATCTCTAGCAATACTTCTTTCTGTTAAACAGATCTTGTGTGGAAGCCAAACCTGGTCATCTTTTTGGAGCAAGAGAAGGAGCTCTGGGGTATGAAGAGAAGGAAGAGAGCAGCCATCCACCCAGGTAGGTGCGACTGAATGCAGCAGGTGACAGAGGTGAGGTCCACATGTGAAGCAGGAAGATTGACCTTAGAATGTGTTTTAAGTAGCTCTCCTGGAATGGAAATTAGTTTGAGAAGCCTAGTTTTAGTTCTCCCCCTCTCACAGAGGGACATCTGCTGTGCAATATTATCAAGCTCTTACATTCTCTGAAGATTCTCCTTCAGCTCGAGTGATGATCCACCACATCCACAGTGAGGGCCAGGCAACTACCGTGGGAGCGGGAGGGCCTCCGTGACCTGAGAGCTTCTCCACGGCCGTGAGGGCCCTGGGAAAATCTCCCTATTTCTGGAACTCTATGCTAAACCTTTTCTGAGTTCTTTTTTGCCTTGTGTGAGAAGTGTGTCATGATAACAGTGGATGTATTGGGGTTTTGTGCAGAAATCCTGGGGACACTGGAGATTGATATCCGATGTTTTCTGGTTTATGCTTTCCGATGTGATGGAGGCTTTAATTTTAATTGAACAAAATTGAGACTCAGTAATCTTACCAGATAATAATGCACCTCCCTAAAATGAGAAAATATAGTCCTTTATTTCCCTTCAAAGGTTCATTCTTTTTTGTACTAATATTAGAAAGTTCCATTCTATGTTACATTCCTCAGTAGTGAAATAATGTGATGTATCTATTTATATCCTAGAATTCCTACATAAACCACAAATTAATGCCGTAAGAGAGCTAGAACATTTAGAACTTAGAACTTATAGCCTATAGTAAAAAGTCTCAGTTGTTATTTTATTTCTTAATAATTGCATCATTTTATAATTTTGTATGATATAAAGTTCTTGTGATTTTTGTCATGTGTTTTCACTTTCTTATTCGTTATATATCAGATTCATCTCTGATTTTTTTATATGAATAGTTGTGATATGACATGGGTGTATGCTGCTAAGAAGTGAGGTGGATAATTAATAAAATTCCCATATTGAAAAAAAAGTTTGTTAATAAATGTAATTTTACTTCAGGAGAAGTTAACTGTTAGGCTTTTCTGCTTTACTCAGATGTATCCAAATTTAATTCCCAATATTTATTTTTTGCAAAGTGATTGCCAGCCTGTTTTACAATTTTGATATTCTTTTTTTTTTTTTTTCCCCAAAATGAATGGTATTTCTTGGGGTGCTTGGTTCTCTTATTTATTTATGAGAGAGAGAGAGAGCGTGCACACAAGGTAGTCAGCACTAGTGGGGGGAGGGGGAGGGAAGGGGGAGAGGGAGAGAATTCTAAACAGACTACCTGAGGGGCTCAATCCCACAACCCTGAGATTGTGACCTGAGGTGAAATCAAGAGTTGGACGTAAACCTGCTAATTCACCCAGCACCCAAGCCTGCTCGTTTCTAAGGAATGGGTTAGAGCCTTGCATTCTGCATAAGAGGAGGGACATGTTAATAATATTAAACGTTTTTTAGTGTCTTTTAAGTGCTCATTCATAAAATTTTCTGTTAGAGCTATTCATGGTTGATTTTAATGAAATTCTTTACAATTTTACTGTCAATGAGGGCATGCCAATAATTCAAAATACTCATTTTTCTGGCTACATAGTCACAGTTTAAAATTAAACAGTTTACAATTACACTTCTATAGAAGAAGGTTTCCTTTCAGACATTCATGTGTTTTTATGTACACTTCTTTGGGTTAAATTTTGTCGTATTCTGCTTTTGCAGTTCTATAATAATGTGCTTCCTTTTGTACGGGACCCTCCATATTATTTAGTTGTAATATTGTTGTTGCCTATTTATTTTATTGTAGGATGACAATTTTCAACTCAGTAGATTTTAAGACAATGTGAGTTTATCTCCTATGAATCAACTTTATGCCTTTTACCAATAAAATTATATATGTATTTGTCTGTATAATTGCCACCCATGCATACTTAATGACTCATCTTGTGTATTTTTTTTTAATTGGTTAGTGTTCAGTGAGTGTTGTATTGAGTTGTTATAATAATAGAATTAATTTCATCATCTTTTGGTGAATTTATAATCCCTTTGCATGAGAGAAACACTTTTCATGAATTTAGTGTAATTTTTAAACATTTTATACCTCTGTATCAAGTTTTGGTATTACATTATATTAATTGTGGTGTTATACCCATGATATGCTTTGATACCATTCTCATTAATTTTTGTGTCTTCTCTGTACTTATTTTCATAGAAGTTATGTTAGAGTTTACTTGAAATATTTTAAAGGTATAACAAACCATTTTAAAGTGCTATTATGAATTGCATACAGAACTCTTCTACTTATCATCTCTACCCCTGCACCCACTTTGTTACCAGTATCACATTCTTTCATGTTGTAGACTTTGTTGCCTAGATTTATGATTTTTATGCTTTTATATAATAAAGTTCTATAGCAGAAGTAAAAGTGACATGTGCTCCTTAATTACAACACTACAGGTTTCTATAATTGTGTAAATACTTGTATTTAGTGGAGAGCTTTATGTTGTCATGTGGTTTCAGTTACTATTTCGAATCCTTTTATTTCTCCTACAAAGACTTCTTTTATTTCTGTGGGACAGGTCTACTGGTAAACTTACAGGGGTTTTTACTTGGGAAAGTCTTAATTTCTACAGTTAAGAAAAATAGTTTTGCCAGGTAAAATATTATTCTTGGTGGCTGTTTTTTGATCTTTCAGTATATGAATATATTTTCCCATGTAGTTCTTCCTATCTGGTCTGCTGGGAATCCCACTATTAATCTTACAAAGCTCTCTTGTACAAGATGGTTGGCTTTGTCATGCTGTTTCAAAATTCTCTTTTCACCTGTGATTTGTGATAGGTTAATTATGATATGTTGCTGTGTTCCTGTATTGAGATTTATCCTAGTTTGAATTTACTGAGCTTGTTGAGTTAGTCCCTTTCCACATATGTGGGATGTACAGACTTTTAGTTTTTCATGTAAACTCTCTGCTCCCTTTGACTCTCCTCTCCTTATGGGGTCCCCTTAATGGATATATTGGTCCACTTGTTGGTCTCCCATGAGTCCCTTAGACTGTTCTTTTCCACATTTTTCTTTGCTCCTATCAGTAAAGAATTTAAAGTGTCTTTAAGATGTTTGAATCTTTCTTCTGATTAGTCAAGTCTATGGCTGACCCCTTGGTGTATTTTTAAATTCAGTGATTGTACTCTTCAGCTCCCAATTTCTGATTCATTGTTGTTATGCTTTCTGTCTGTTTGGGCTTTCATTTCGGTCATGCATAGTTTCCCTGATAGCATTTAGTTAACTATCTGTTTTCTTCCTCCATGAACATCTTTATGATGGGTATATGAATTTTTTGTCAGGCAGTTAATAATAGTTCTTAATTAATTTAAGGCCATTTTAGAGATATATTTCATTCCTCTGTTTGAAACACATTTTCCTGGTTTCCTTGTATGCCTGATTGCATTTTGTTGACATATGGGAATTTTTTAAAAAGTAGCCTCTGAGCCCTAGATTATGGACTTACTTTGCAGAGAGGAACACAAATAATAGTAATTCTGGGACCTGGCACACATGTTGTGGGGATTTGTCATGTCTGAATTTTTGTAATTCCCCAGGTATAAAACTGCAGTTAGTACTTCATGTCCACGATAGCTTCCTCTCTCTCTTTGTCTTCAGCTCTGTAGTCTCTCCATTGGTTGAACAAGTGCTCGTCCTTCACTGAGCAACCACCATGGTACTTCCAGAGAGAGCTCATTCCTTGCTCCTTCCATGTCAGGCATGACTGGAACATGTCCTCAGGCAGCGGCAAAGTAGTGAGAGCACTGAACGAACAGGTCACTCAGTTGTTTCTCTCCTGAGGAAGGTGAGAGTGTTCTCACAGTGTTGCCATGGAGTGTCTGGGAGGGTGAACGGCTGTTGTGGGCAAATGTCACAAACTCCTTGTCTCTTTCATGTGGCTCCTCTTCCTTTGTTCTTGCCTGGGGGAGCTGTGTTCTCCTAACTGCTTCTGAGCTCTCTCTAAAATGTAAGTCCTTCCATTTTTGTCTCCATGGAGGAGCACAGTCCTGGTGGTTCCTGTTTCCCCCTTTGGCTAATATGCTATGATGAGTATCAGTTCTCCACAAGAGCATTTTAACATACATGCATGTCATTGTACTTAGTGTGGTAACTTACTTTGTATCTTTTAGTTGTGTCTTTCCATAACAGCCAAGACCTCTTGGCAAAGACGGGGAAAGGAGAATCAGTTTGTAGAGTGATACGGGAAGCTGTGGAAGCTGTGGAAATAAGTATTTATACTTATGAATGACTGGGAATGATGGGGGTTAGTGAAGGACAAAAAGGACATTATGATAGATAGAACCAAATTGTGACAGTTACCTACAATGAAATCCTTAGTGCCAAAAGAGATGAAGGATATAAAAAGTTGGGCGAAAACCTCACCTTAAAAGTCAGTTATATTTGCAGAAGAATGTCTTTGAACCCAGGGATGATAATCAATTTTTTAAACATACATATTTCTTGTTTTTTTGAGTGATATTTGGAAATTCTGGAAAATCACCTGGTCCATGCTGAAAGTAATCATGCAAATGATTTCAAACTTAAGATTGGTTTAATCATTAACTGATACATTTCAGAATGTTAGACATTTAAAAATGAAGATAAAATGCCTAATGTGATTGATTTGAGAAGTGCTTTCCAGAGTGTTCACTATACTTCCACCAACACATAATCCTTCCTTATTGCAAAGTCCAAGTTTGATACACACCGTAGGCTCCTTATCCAGACACCACTTTGCAATACTTACCACAGAATTATTAATTTGAGCTAGGTTTCTTGTGTTGAGAACTTAGGAAGATCTTAGGGCTTTAACTTTCATAATTATGGAGGTGTTTATAATAGAGGCAAAACTTACCAATGCAATGAATCTGGGAAAAACATCAGTCAAGGGTGAAATCCTATTAAAAATCAGAGAGCTCAGTTTCTATAGAACTAGTATTATAGTAATAAATGTGGGAAAGTTGTTTATAAAAGCTCAAATCTTAATGTACATCATTGTACCCTTACTGAAGAGAAGACTTAAAAATGTAGTAAGGGCAGCATACCGTTTAGTCTTCAAGACTCACTCAACAGCAGACATTTCATAATGGGATGAAATGTTACAAATGTAAACAATGTGCAAAACCTTTAACTTTCACTCAAAACTTAACAATATAAGGTAATATGTAGTGGGGACAATGCCAGCAAATGTGAAAAAAAATTGTGGCAATGTCTTTAAGCAGAACTACACACTTTCTGAACATCATAGAGTACATACCGTCTAAAACCCTACAAATGTGAAGAATGTCGAAAGGAATTGAATTCATAATCAAATGTATTCAACATGAAATAATATATCCTGGGGGAGACCTTACACATGTCAACAATGATGGCATGGTTGTTACCTGGAACTGAACTCGTACTCAGCATCAGAGAATGTATAGTGGATAGAAACCCAAAAATGTAATGATTGATGAATGACCTTTGTTTTTTAATATACAGTTCAAAAAGAAAAGTGTCTTCATAAAGGATTAAAATATTAAAGATGTAGACAATTTGCAAAGTATGCAGTAGAAAGGGAATCTAAGTAGGAACATTCACAGTAATTAGCGATAAGTCATGACCACATTTTAATATTTTTTTTAAAGATTTATTTATTTATTTATTTGTCAGAAAGAGAGAGAGAGAGAGAGAGAGCACAGGCAGACAGAGTGGCAGGCAGAGGCAGAGGGAGAAGCAGGCTCCCCACAGAACAACGAGCCCGATGTGGACTCGATCCCAGGACGCTGGGATCATGACCTGAGCCGAAGGCAGCTGCTTAACCAACTGAGCCACCCAGGCGTCCCATGACCACATTTTAGACATTATAAATCAGAATATTTATTACAGAGAAAAATTCAGAGTTTAAACTCTTAGATCAGTGACATTTTAGCAGTGGACAATGCAGGTTAGAGGGGCTCCAACTGCCTCCAGAAGGGGAAATCTGTGTGTAGCTTTTTTTTTTTTTTTTAAAGGATTTTATTTATTCATTTGAGACAGAGAACACCGCGGGGCAGAGGGGGGAGCACAGAGGGAGAGGGAGAAGCATGCTCCCCACTGAGTAGGAACCCAAAGCCTGCTCCATCCCAGGACCCCAGGATCATGACATGAGCCAAAGGCAGAGCCTTAGGTAGATGCTTAACTGACTGAGCCACCCAGGTGTCCAGCGTGTAACTGTTGAGTCCCCAGAACTCAAAACCATACCTACTTTTCCATAGAAATAGTCTGTTATGGATCAGAAACCTTACCTAGAACATTAACAGTTAATCATCCCCTTTTTATGTTGTCCATATACTATACAGTATTTTTATAATAAAGTAAGGTTAATAAAAGAAAATATTAGGGAAATCATAATGAAGAGAAACCATGTTTACAGTACTACACTACATTCATAAGAAAGAAAAAAATCTATAAATTGACCCGCATTGTTCAAACCCATGTTATTCAATGGTGAAATGTATCTGTTAATATGCCTGAAAGGATCAAGGTGGGGGATGGATTTCTGGAGAAGGATAATTCGTTTCATTGTGTGTCTTTTTTCTTTTTACTATATTTGAGATATTTTGCTTGGCAAATATTACTAATTTTATTCTGAAATCATCTCATGCTAAGCCTTTATTGCTTGTGTGCATACAAAATAATTTGATTCTTGGTGTCTTACCGACATGAGGGCACTGTGATGGGGAATTCATTCATAACCTCCTTTTCCATGCAAAATTAAGGAGGCTATAAGAAGAAAGTCCATATGGAGATGTTGTGTGTGGTTGACATACAAGAGTGAAATAATTCCCAATGAAGTAGGGAATGAGGGCGTTATTATTTGCATTAAAGTGAAACACAGAAACATTCTTTTTTTTTTTTTTTAAGATTTTATTTATTTATTTGACAGAGAGAGAGATCACAAGTAGGCAGAGAGACAGTCAGAGAGAGAGGAGGAAGCAGGCTCCCTGCTGAGCAGAGAGTCCGATGCGGGGCTCAATCCCAGGACCCTGGGACCATGACCTGAGCTGAAGGCAGAGGCTTTAACCCACTGAGCCACCCAGGCACCCAGAAACATTCTTAATTTTAAATAGTTTTGCTATTTGCTGTTTAAGGAGAATATAGTGGTAGGTTATTTAAAGCTGGATGTATCTTCATCATAGCATTTGATACTAGTAAATATTTGTTACTTGGTTGAAATAAAATAAATATTCACAGATAACTGAGGAAAGTGTAGCTAACTCTTCCCTAAAAGGGTATAAAATTATAGTAAATCCTCACATACTCAATAATTAGCCTCAGTTGAAAAGCATGGAGAGCACGACACATAGATCCTTGTATTGGGGAACGGGAATGGTTCTTGAATGATGTAATAGGCATTTTGACCAAGGATCATATAGTGATTTTTTTTTTCCCAGTGGTTTGGTTACAGTGTTTTTGAACTTAATGTATTTTAATTGATAACACCAAACGGATTTTAATGTGTTAATACTGATGTGTAATAAAAAAAAATGTTATTTGACACTGCCTTAGCCACCCCAATTTCATTAAGGTTGCAGGTAAATAGTAACACAAAGTACATTTGACCCTTGAACAACATTTATTTGAAGTGTGGTGCACTTGTGGTCAGATATAATATGGTATCAGTAAATATATTTTCTCTTCCTTCTGATTTTCTTTTCTTTTCTTTTTTTTAAGATTTTATTTATTTATTTGACAGAGAGAGACAGTGAGAGAGAGAACACAAGCAGAGGGAGTGGGAGAGGGAGAAGCAGACTCCTGCTGAGCAGGGAGCCCTATCAGGGGGCCCGATCCCAGGACCCCAGGATCATGACCTGAGCCTTAGGTAGACACTTAATGACCGAACCACCCATGCACCCCTTCCTTCTGATTTTCTTTTCTTTTTTTTCTTTCTTTTCTTTTTTTTTTTAAGATTTTTATTTATTTATTTGACAGAGAGATCACAAGTAGGCAGAGAGGCAGGCAGAGAGAGAGGAGGAAGCAGGCTCCCTGTCGAGCAGAGAGCCCAATGTGGGGCTCGATCCCAGGACCCTGGGATTATGACCTGAGCCGAAGGCAGAGGCTTTAACCAGCTGAGCCACCCAGGCGCCCCTCCTTCTGATTTTCTTAACATTTTCTTTTCCTGAGCTTCCTTTATTGTAGGAATAACAGATAACACATACATAAAATGTATGTTAATTGTTTTTGATAGATTAAATTTACTGTTCTTGTCAGCAGTAGTCTATTAAGTGTTGAGGAGTCAAAGTTACACACAGATTTTCATGTGTGTTGGGTATGCTGAACCCCTGCATTATTCAAGGGTCACTTGTACTTGTGAAAGTAGTGGGTGCTATCACTCATAATCTTTTTTTCCCCAGTGACCTTAAATAACTCAGATTATTTGTGATTAATTTTCCCCACATTTATATATTACAGCTTTTCTTCCTTTTTGTAACTGCTGGGACATATGGTGCTTCTGGTAAGGATAGTAGAGAAATGTTAGTGAGGGTGTAGCTAAAGCAATGCGTGGAACTGCTGCTGCCGTTGTACACACTGTGAAGACGAACGTGTCAGACTTCAGTGAATATTTTGGATTTTATTTTTCATGAAAAGGTAGCCCATAAGTCATGTTTCATGCTGAATCCTCTCCATTTGAATGTGAATATTGAACTTTGAAATCTAACCGAATAGCCTGTGTGCATTTGAAAATTGAAATGATTTCTCTGGTCAAGATTTTCCTTGCAGTCCATATATTCTGGTTCACGGAGAGCAGACATGTGTCCATTGGCCCCTGTGGGGCCCAGTGCTGGCACATCTCTGGCCAGGTGGCATCGGCGGTGAAGGCCATTCTCTGTTTCTGGGCAGTACCTTAGCTTTCACTCTGAGACCGCCCTGGTTTACTGCTCAGGCTCCCTAGTCCTGCAGAGTCAGGGCTATGCTCAGCACTTGGACAGTGTTGCTGGCTTGGCGCTCTCCCCATAGGCCTGTAAGATGGGCTCTGTGGTTGTCCAGGGTCTTCATTCATGCTTTCTGGGGACTGGAGGCTATGCTCGGCAGTGGTCCCACGGTTGTGGGATCCCCCTGGAGTTGGGCTCCCTGCTCAATGGGGCATCTGCTTTTCCCTCTGCCTCTCCGCCCCTGTGCTCACATTCACATTGTCTCTAGGTAAATATGTAAAATCTTTAAAAAAAAAAAAAAAAAGTAGGGTAGGGGGGAAGAAAAGTATTGAAGTAGGAACTAGGTGTGTCACCATCTTTTTTTTTTTTGAGAGGGAATCATGATCAGGCTCCATGTCCAGCTCAGTGCAGGATGTGGGAACCACACTGAGATCATGGTCTGAGCTGAAGCCTAGAGTCAGACACGTACCTGACTGAGCCACTCATTGGACCTCATTCCACCATGTTGGTAATATCAGCTGTCTGTGATGACTGTTTTAATGTCTCATGAGCGAAAAATCAATGTTTCTGTGTGTGTGTGTGTGTGTGTGTATTTTTATATATATGTGAATAAATATGCATACATACTAACACAGATTATGTTTGTTTTAGTGTAGGATCTTGAAATGGAGTGTATTTAGGTATCGAAACACTGAATAACAGTGACAGACTCCTTAGTGTTAGAGATTATTCTGTATGATATTGATATTGCCAGGCTGGTGGTTTGATTGGTTCTTACCGTATGGGGTGTTTTTTTGTCACTTTCTTTGTTTTTGTCCCCCCCCCCCATTCTTTCGTCCTGTTTTTGTTATAGCTCTAGAAAAATTCCAAAGAGATATATTCAGGCAGAGTTTGGCCTTACCAGGAACATTTGGTTTATTTATGTTTAGGGTTACAATGGAGATAATGGGGTTTGGATTTAGCAAGTTTTTTATGTTTTTCCTTATAACCTACCTATTTTTTAAAGTATTTGTTAAAATATTTGTTTCTTATGTTTTCCTGAATAGATTTTATTAAAACAGCTCTACTTTTCATCCTATTTCTGTGAATGCATCCCCAGTACCATATTGTTTTAACTAGAGATTAAAGGATGGTTAAAAAAAAAAAATGCTTTTTAAATCTAGTCCCTGTGAAATTATATCCTACCTTTAATTTCAGCTTGTCACCATATACATTATAATTTAGTTATTTACATCTATTTTTTTGATGATGAATTTTTCTTTTTCTTTCTTTTTTTTTTTAGATTTTATTTATTTATTTGACAGAGGGAGAGAGATCACAAGTAGAGAGGCAGGCAGAGAGAGAGGGGGAAGCGGGCTCCCCACTGATCAGAGAACCAGATGTGGGGCTTTATCCCAAGACCCTGAGATCATGACCGAAGGCAGAGGCCCAACCCACTGAGCCATTAAGTTTTCTTAGTAAGGTCACATGTGGAAATCACAAGTAAACAGCTCAATGTAATTTCCATAAACTGATCATATCTCTGTAAGCCAGTGAGATCAAGAAACAATATTATTTATCCTATAAAATTCCCCTTGAGCTCCTCAGTAACTTAACTTTCCCCAAAGTTCAGCACTCTTTTGACCTGTAAGGCAAGAGATTGCTGTCCTCATTTTTGTACTTTATATAAATGTAATCAACAACAGGAATTCTTTTTTTTTTTTTTTTTAATTTTTTTTTTTTTTTTTTTAATTTGACAGAGATCACAAGTAGTCAGAGAAGCAGGCAGAGAGTGAGGGGGGGAAGCAGGCTCCCCGCTGAGCAGAGAGCCTGATGCGGGGCTCAGTCCCAGGACCCTGGGATCATGACCTCAGCCGAAGGCAGAGGCTTTAACCCACTGAGCCACCCAGGCGCCCCAGGAACCTTTTTATATTTGGCTTTTTTTTTTTTCTTTCCAACTATTCTTTGTGAGTTTATCTGTATTTACTGCATATTACTGTGCATCATTTATTAGAATGGAAGGTTCCAATTCCATTGTGTGAATATCCACTAACTGCATTGTTCTATTGTTGGACAGGTGGGTGGTTCTCAGTGTACAACTGTCATGACTAGTACTGACATGTAGAATCTGTAATTTGTCTTTTATTGAAACATGCACACTTATCTCCTTGCTATATATATGGGGGTGAATTGTTAGTAAATATATTTAAATGCATTATGCTTTAATAAATACTCACAAACACTTTGCCAAAATACTTGTAATGATCTTCACACCCACCAGCAGTGTATAGGATTTCTGGCTTACCGCAATCTTTCCAAAACTTGGTAGTTTATGTCATTTTCACTGTAGCCTTTTTTTTTTTTTTTTTAAAGATTTTATTTATTTATTTTTCCCAGAGAGACAGAGAGAATGAGTGGGGGGAGGAGCAGAGAGAGAAGCAGGCTCTGCCCTCCACAGGGAACCCCATGCGGGACTCGATCCCAGGACACCTGGGATCCTAACCTGAGTCGAAAGTGCACTTAACCAACTGAGCCACCCAGGTGCCCCATCACAGTAGCCTTCTGGTTGGTGTGTGATGTAACCAAGTCTTAGTTTTATTTCCTTTTTTTGTTTTTGTTTGTCACTTCCTGTTAGTATGATGTTGGGCATTAAACTTTGGATACCGGTCTTTTTTTCAAAGTGTTTAATTGGTCGTTGTGCCCATTTTTACTGTGTATTTTTCTTCAGTCTTTTTAGTTTTATATATATGATGAGGGTTAAGTCCTTTGTATTCTCTCTATATCTTTCTTTTGTTCTCTTGAGCTTGTGATGCAGAGATGTTCTTAATTTTAATGTAGCCAGTTTATCAGTTCACCCTTCATGGTTAGTGATTTTTATCATTTTTAGGTATCTTTCCTTATACCAAGACCACAGAAATAGATTCCTTTTGTGCTCTTCTAAAAAATCATTATCTTTACAGTTCTGATCAAAAATCTATTAAAATTGAATGTGTTGTGTGGTTTATGTAGTGACTGACGTTTTCTATTCTTTTTTCCTTTTTTCCCTATCATATTTAATAACAAATTGAAATATATTTTGAAAATGTCGTATTTGTGCTTTCTTTCAATTTGCTTACCAAAGTCATTTCTTGACATCATTAAAAGTCACCTCAGTCTTGGAGCCGACTTCTCCCACGATATCTCTCCATCTTTTCCTGCCTCTAGTTAGGTTTACAGTCTCGTAGCACCATGGTACTCAATGTCAGTTTTGAGGTAAAAAAACCTCCATGGGGGCGCCTGGGTGGCTCAGTGGGTTAAGCCGCTGCCTTTGGCTCAGGTCATGATCTCAGGGTCCTGGGATCGAGTCCCGCATCAGGCTCTCTGCTCGGCAGGGAGCCTGCTTCCCTTCCTCTCTCTCTGCCTGCCTCTCTGCCTACTTGTGATCTCTCTCTGTCAAATAAAATAAATAAAATCTTAAAAAAAAAAAAAAAAAACCTCCATGGGTCTCTTTGCTCAGGTGAATTATTCCTGTATCCCCATAGCAAAATGACTTCCAGGGTCTTGGCAAATGAACATGCATCTGCTTGTTATACACTGTAGCAGGAATCTTGACAAGTTGATAGCTGTTATATCATTATCTCTTTAGTTCAGCGGGTGAAGGTTAAATTCTACAGATTTTATTGCCAGACATGTGAGTATATACAACTCAGTGGTCATTGACTCTAAAGTAAATTCCCACCAACGATGACAGCTTTTGGGTGAAATGATTTCTCCGGTTGTTTTGGGTGGATACTTGTTTTGCATGTCTACATAGTGGCCAGGGGTGTGTGCAGTGTGGTACATACGGTGTGGGTCTCCGGTGTCTTCCAGATCATTAACATTAGCCCTCTGGATGCTTGTTGGAAGGAGCTTGAAGTAGAAGCTTCCAAGTACAAGAGTTTTTAATTTTCTGTTGTATGTCACTGTCAAATTAGCAGTAAAATATGAAGGAAAATGTATTTTGGATACTGTTGTACATATCAGAACCAAATCATACCTTTGCTGTATACGGTATTGTTACTGTTCTTGAAATCATATTGCGAGCTCGTGATTGGGACCAGTGTGCTTACATGATGTTGATCCAGGAGAGACACAAGCCGTGTGTCAAGTGCATTCATAGAATCAATGTTCTTTACCTAAGTTCCTCCTTTTGCCCTTGTGACCACCTTTGTTTCATTTTGCACAATCTCCTACATCTTTTAGGTCTGTGTTGGTCTTTTTAGTATTCCCTGTTGATGGTTGGTGAACAGCTTTGCGGTACTCCTCTGCACTAATTCCTGTGTTTTCGAATTCTCATCCCTTTTATTGAAATAGCCATGATTCTGCTGTATCTAGGACCTGCTTTGCCTGGTTAAGAGTACAGACACTCGCATCTTTTCAGATACATGGAAATTGTATGCTTTTGCACAGTTTTGTTCTTCCTTCACTCATCTCCCTTAGAAAGATCGAGACGGAAATTTAAGGTAGACCCTCATGGGTATTGTGATTTCTTCACCTGGTTGAATGCAGAGCCCACAGGGACATTGTAGAAGGGAGTGTGACAGCTCATCCGATTCTTCTGCATTGTATCCTGAGGATCATAGCCTTGAAAAATGTTTCCTGGTATAAATTGTACACGTTTATCCTGGATGCTGTGTAAGATTAATGAGTGTTTCATGAGGCGGTATACACATGGGAAAATGAGGCAGGATCCAAGCTGGGATTAAACTGAGTGGTGGATACTGTTGGGATGTGATTTTCGATGGGTTTCAGTTTCTGCAGGTGTTCTGGATAGAAGCACTGAAAGTTTTATTCTCATTGTTTTTCCATTGATGTGTGTGTATAAAAAGGCTTGGGAAAATATGATACTACCTTGCTCGTGAGTAGAGGACTGAATTTGTTTACTGCATAGGTAAATGGAGAGGGCTCCCTCAAATGAAACGGCGCAGTGTGGGCAGATGTGCTCTTTGTTCCTTAAATATGTTGTTCCCTATGCTCACAGTCTCACAGATGTGACACAGACCCACTACATGTGCAGTGTCCACATGTATGAATTGTGGTTGGGAGGCTAGTAAGTGAAATTCGTGTGAGCAAGATGACGGTGATTGCCGTGACCTGAGCCGTAAGATCCTTGGACTTTGATCTAGGATCTCTTGTCTTCTGCCAGCGCTGGAAAATTGTTAGAAGCCAATTTGTCACATTCTAAAATGTGTGTAGTCTTGGAATTTTTATAGTTTTCAAGGTTATCCATGGACTTTATTCAAAACAAAATAGATACTCATGGGTATGTTTCTGGTTTTGTGTGTTCATTTGTTGTTTGGATTGTAATATAAGTGAAACCATACAGTGTTTTTTCTTTGACTTATTTCACATAGCATAATACCGTCTAGGTCTATCCACATTGTCATAAGTGGCAAGAAACAACCAAAAAGCAGAAACAGACCCATAAATAACGTTTAACAATGTGCTGGTTGCCGGCGTGAAACGCAGAGGGACGATGGGCGGAACGGGTGACGGGGGTGGGAAGTGTAGGCTTCCAGTTACGGAACGAATAAGTCATGGTGATAAAAGATCCGGCGTAAGGAATATATCCCATGGTATCAGAGCATCATACCGTGACAGACAGTAGCTCACTTGTGAGCGTGGTAGAGCCTACAGAGTTGTCAAATCACTGTGTTGTACATCTGAACCAGCGTAACAATGTCAGTGATGCCTTAATAGAAAACAAACCAAACAAAGATGCGCATATACATAATAGGTTCCAACTACCTTCTTTAGAACTTGCATGTAAAGAAAGCTAACCTCTTCCAAATGAAGCTAATCCTATGTATTCATGATAGGACATAGACTTGGGAAAGCAAATTTTTCTGTAATGCAATGGAGATAAGGTAAACTGCTGGAGGAGACGGTCCCTAACAGAGCGGAGCAGTGAGTCAGACATGAAGAGCCCGGAGCCCTCACACCTGAGCAGCCTCTGAGTGCTAGGTGTGAGGAAGCACATCCATTTCTGAGAGAGCTTCTTGACTAGTTTTCCCTGCACTGTATATTTTCTGTCTCTCATCTCTTGTCATTAACCTTTATATAATAAGGGCCAAATACCTACGTAAGTGGATTCTTTTGAGGATGCTGGAAATTGCAACAGATTTTATTTCCTGTTAGGCAAAGTCAGTTTTTAGGAGGAAGCCTGATGTGAAAACAGAAGAGATCCCATAGCGTGAAGCACTGAAGATTAGTAAAAGTATAGAGAAACATTGATATTTTTAAAAATCTGTGTCATCTGTGGGGTCCAAGCTCAGAAATCAGCGTTGTACCCAGATTGCACCTGTGTGAGTTGTCCGTGTGGGAGCTGTTTGCACAGATGCTTCTGGCATGGGAACGTGAAGAAGGAGAAATAAAAAAAAGAGGCCCAGAGAAGGGTGGCTGATGATGTCCACCATGCAGGGGTGGAGCTGGCTCGAATGAAAAGTGAAGGGAGGGAAGGACTCCAGGGTTAGCCTCTTCCCTGTGTTTAGGGTCCCTTTAAATTGCTCATCTTTGGTCATGCAGACCTGCAATTTTGTCCGGAGCCTACATTCTCAAAGTCTGACTGCCCAGATGCAACGGTGTGCTTCAGATTCTAGAAATAGTGTTTGGTTTGCTTTTGTTTTAAAAACACACTTAGTGCCCTTGACTGAACTTAAGCTGGATTCCACTCATCCTTGATTCAGTCTCCTGGTTCCCATGTGAGATGTGCCTCTTTCTTCTATTTTTCCACCACCTAGAAAGGAATTAATTTTTGTCATTCTTTGGTTAAACCTGAGAGATAAATGAGCTAAGGGAGCCAAAGATTCAGCCCTGGCATTGAATGAACTTTGTTCCCCGTCCACTTGACTAGATCAGTGACATTTATACACAGAGGTACCATGCTATGGGCATTCTCAGGAAAGACTAGAACATTATTCTTGAGAGACAGAAATTGGACAGGACATCAGTCAGTATGAGGACTGGGACTGGACTCTGAACTCCCAGTCCATCTGAGTTGCAGTAGAGAAAGCCTGCAGTGTTTTGGGGACCCCGGCGGACATCATGAAGTGAGGGCAGGGCACCTGCTGGAGGCGAGCGGGCCACGATTCTTACACATCGGTTAGCCTCCCAAGTCTGGATCTCTGGACCAAGTCTTTGTGCTTCAGCTGATCAGAATGCCAGGAGGAGCCTGTGAAGGCCCGTGATCGCACACGAAGGACAGAGCTTATATACACTATTACAGGCAGTATATTTGGCTTGATACTTGAATAAAAGGGGAACTTTCATGTGTGTGTTTAGCTTATGATGCACTTGCTATCCTGGACATTTATTTCCCGGTAGTTACTACGTGTCCTTTGAAGATTGTTAGGCACTGTCACCAGTGTGACCCATTACAGATTCGTATGCTTCATTTCCTGTGTCCTCTGCTGGATTCCTCCACTTGGAGGTTAATAATTTTTCTCATTTGTTATCATGGGCTTTGGGAGAATTTACTGAAAGATGTGCATAAGTTGTCTTACTTAATCAGGGGAACTCCCTTCTCTGTTTTGCTTTGTAGTCTGCTTTGAAAGGGAAGGCTCTCTCCTGTGTTGGCTGAAGATACCATTGTTTGAAGTAGAGATTATAAATAAACAATAGCTTGGCCCTGTGTATTTCCATTTTATTCCACACTCACGTCGCAGACATAGCATTTCTTATCACTTCTCTGTTGCTCTAGAGAAAGAAAACATGCATCCTGAATGTTCCACTGCCTTAAAATTGTAAAATAAAACTCCGCACAAAAGCTACATGAGACAGATAATTTGAATGCTACACGAGACTCAAAAATGATAGTAATTTTACTCCTATTGTGTGTTTGTCTCTGTGGTGTTTTCACAAGACACAGAAACCTTCATCCACAAATATATTCAAAATTTCTATCACTGAAAGCATTTCTTAGTTTCTTTCTTTTGATTGTTTTTTAAAGATTTTATTTATTTATTTGATAGCAAGAAAGGGAACACAGGGAGTGCCTGGGTGGCTCAGTGGGTTAAGCCTCTGCCTTCGGCTCAGGTCATGATCTCGGGGTCCTGGGATTGAGCCCCACATTAGGCTCTCTCCTCAGCAGGGAACCTGCTTCCCCCTCTCTGCCTGCCTCTCTGCCTACTTGTGATCTCTCTCTCTCTGTCAAATAAATAAATAAAATCTTTAAAAAAAAAGAGAGAGAGAGAGAACACAAACAGGGGTAGTAGGACAGGGAGAAACAGGCTTCCTGCTGAGCAGGGAGCCCAATGCAGGCCCCCAGCCAAAGGCATACCCGATCTGAAGGCAGACGCTTAATGACTGAGCCACCCAGGTGCCCCAGCATTTCTGTTTCAATGACAATAAAAACAAAACAAAACAAAAAACACTAGTCTATCATTTTTATTCTTTTTTGTTGAATTCGTAATTAAAAAAAAAAATTATTTATTTATTTGACAGAGACCGAGAGATCACAAGTAGGCAGAGGGAGAGGAGGAAGCAAGGCTCCCTGCTGAGCAGAGAGCCCAATGCAGGACTTGATCACGGGACTCTGGGATCATGACCTGAGCTGAAGGCAGAGGCTTTAACCCACTGAGTCACCCAGGCGCCCCTATAATTTTTTCTTTTATGTTTTATCCTTACTTACCTGTTTTGTTGATATGTTCTGTGGTTTAGTCATGTTTGCATTCCCACTGTCACTTTGAAACCTGCTGTGAGCCTTCTTTGCGGGATGCTTCTGTCCTGTGGTCTGTTTGTCTCAGAGCAGTTCAGTTTCAGACGATCTGGGGTAAAACTCAGGATGTACTGTAACTGAAGTTTTGCCACAATATTTTTTGAAAGGTGAAGAACAACTCTACTGTTCGCATAGGTTAGTGTGGATTCATGGGTGAATTTATGAAAACATGTTACCATGTGATGTAGTGAGTAGTAAATGTTGAGGAAGAATTGTTGTTTTGTTCTTGGTATTAGAAGTTGTAATTTCCAGGGGCGCCTGGGTGGCTCAGTGGGTTAAGCCGCTGCCTTCGGCTCGGGTCATGATCTCAGAGTCCTGGGATCGAGCCCCGCATCGGGCTCTCTGCT
>NW_019154161.1:120633-151586 GCF_002288905.1 Enhydra lutris kenyoni
GGCTTTGGTTGAGGTGTCCTATCAGAAGTTCCATTAATGTGTGACTCTACGGGGCTTTGTTTAGAGAACGTGCTAGTGAGAAGGGCTGGTGTTAGTTCAGTCCTCTGTAACCCAACTGACCACACCACATGGATGCCAAGTAGCACCATCATGGAGTTCGCCTCAACTGTCATCCATCCCCTTATATAATCTGTAATATATCCATGTTGATGTCCCAGGAGTTCAAAGGGGGAGAAACCAATGCAATAGATAAATTGTTGAAAATAAAACCACACATTATTTAAAGTCTGAGTCTACTGAGAAAATAAATTACTAGTTATCAAATGTGTGCTAGATATTATCTGTTGTCTACATTCTTAATTAAGGTGAGCTAGGTTAATACTGGTGGTGGGATAATGCATCTTTCATTATCAATCAGCGTTAACACATTAAAAACCAATGTTCTATCATTAAAATATCTTAGGATCACACATAGCCTAAGTTATGCATTTCAAATCCACTGTATGGTCCTTGTTGAAGATACAGATTACAAGCATTCAAGAAGCATTCTTATTCTGATAAAATGACGTAGGAGTCATAATTTCAATAATTTTCCGGTCTGAAGTAATTGTTAAGAAACGTTGATGTACAATCAAATGCCCTTTTATGGAAGAGTTAGCTGTCCTCTACAGGTATCTGAGGTTTCTTCATTTCAGTCACATCAACTAATATTCTGTACATCTGTCTGTCGCTATTATAAAGACGTCAGTATTTTAATGGAGTGTCACCACTTTTTCTTTGTTTTGGACTTTTTAAGATTTTAATTCCAGTTAACAAGCTGTTATGTTAGTTTCAGCTGTACAATGTAGTGGTTGAAGAATTCCATACATTATCCAGTGGTTGTCGCAACGAGGGCAGTCCTGCATTTCCAAGAACCTCTTTAACACTTCTCCCCACCCACCTTCCCTCTGGTAACTACTGGTTTGTTCCTTATAGTTAAGAGTCTGTTTCTTGATTTATCTCTCTCTCTGTCTGTCTCCACTGTCACTTAAGAATTGATTAAATTTCTCATGGAGAAGTAGACTATGGTCACCCTAAATGGTCCTCTCATTGCTTTTCTGGCTTTTTATTATAATAATATTCTAACATGTTTTCTCTTTTGCTTTGTTCTCTCCTATTGTTGAGATATATGCGAGCAGTTCCTGACTTTTTTGCCCAGCCAACAGATCATACCGACTACTCAAAGCTAATTCACCACAGTGTCCCTTCTGGACTCTACAATAATGGCCTTCTATAATAGTTACACGCAGGGACAGGGACCAATTTCAATGCATGGGTAGGGACATCTCTACAACCCCTGTCACTTTGAAGAAGTTATGGAATATGAGCCCTTCACCCTTCAACAACCTGAACAATTAAAGAACCAATAATTGGTCAGGAGTGAAGTGATGAGGGAAAGAAACAGACAAATGTTCCCCTTTAACCCAGAAGGTTGACCTGCGTAGTTGTGATAACGATCAAATATGTGCTGGTTGGTACATTCTTTTTTTTTTTTTTTTTTTTTTTTTTTTTAAGATTTTATTATTGGACAGAGAACACAGCAAGAGAGGGAACACAAGCAGGGGGACTGGGAGAGGAGGAGAGGGAGAGGCAGGCTTCCTGCTGAGCAGGGAGCCCGATGCAGGGCTGGATCCCAGGTCCCTGGGATCATGACCTGAGCTGAAGGCAGACACTTAACTGACTGAATCACCTAGACATCCCAAAAAGTAGTTTTATAAGTAGAAAATTGAAGATAGATTTATGAAGATACTCCCTGCACGTCCCCTCCCCATGAGCACTAAACATATAACCACAAGCTTCACGTGGCCAAAGTGCAACTCTTTCTGCTCAGGAGTCTTTCTCCAGGCTACTTGAATAAACCATAAAACATCTCAAGAATTCTTTCCTTCTGGATGGGGTCGACAATCCCACAACAGCTTTGTTACTGCAAACTCCATTTTTGGCTGCTGGTGGCTCAAAAAGCCAATACTCAAGACACAGTTTTGACTGGGAAGGAATGTGAGCTTTATTCAGGAGGACAGCCACTTGGGAAGAAGGTGGAGTCTTGTCCAAAAACCAGCTCCACAGTTTCAGCCTGGTCCAAAGAGTTGAAAAGGAACTCGAGGCCAGTAATTAGTAAAGAGGAGTGCGGTAATCTGTAACACTTCGTGCTTGCCTCTTCGTAGCCACAGACATTACTGAGATGCTGGAGATTGTGTATTGGTGCCCCAGGAGAGGTTGTGCAAGAGGGTTCCGATCCAAGTCTTTCTAGGAAACAAGGTACAATCTCTAGATATACAAAGAGGTTTGATTTATCAATCATTTGGGCTAAAGGTGCGTGCTAAAATTTAAAGACTACTAAGTTGGGCAAAGGGGCACTGGCTTGGCTTCTGTAATTTAAAAAAAGGTCCTCTAGCTTTATTGTGTTGCTACAAATGGAAGGATTTCCTTCTTTTGTGAGGTTGATTGTATACCAAGAATAAATTAGATGGTGGAACTCTATCAGTAATATAGCTAGTATCAGACTTTAACTTTTTATATTATAAAAAGTTGCCTGCCTGGTGTGGCAAACTGTTGTTTGATAAACATTTGCTCTTTCCTTTTTTTTTGTGACTATGCTTACCCCCTTCTGAAATTTTAAATCCCTACCCCTTCTTAAGTCACAGCTGCATGAGGTGTCAATTCCCTGTCTTCGAGCCTTATGTTTTTAAGGTTCCCATAACTAATTTTTTTTTCTCTTGTGAGTCTGTCTTACACCAATTTAATTATTAGACCAGCCAAAGAATTGAGAACAGATGAGGAAAATGTTTTCCTCTCCTACACATTCAGTCTGTCGTCAAAAACAGACCTGCTCCGTGATTCAGAGCCAATATATAACTTGAAGATAGAGTTGGGGATAAAGAGGAACAGTAGCTTGATAGCTTGGCGGGACAGAGGAGGCTGCTGGAAGTCGAGGCCTTCAGAGCTACAAGCCCACCCAGGGGAGCGGGCTGGGGTTTTGTAGGAATATGCAGGATCCGGCCTGTTTCAGCAGGAGTTGTGTCTGTGTTGCCAGCCTTGTTCATGTTTTCAGAGTGGTACTGGATTCCTGAAAACAGAAAACAAAGCCTAAGAAGGGGAAAGGGAAACTTGGGGAAGAGAGGGAGGAGGATTCTTATTTTTAGCTATCCAGCCTTGCTACGGTTTAATGCAGCCATTTGGTTTTTGTTCAACTTCCTGCGCTCAAGCAGTTTCAGTTTGAGTCACCAGGGCACCTGAAGGAAGATCACTTCATGTTTTAAATTTGAAGCCACTCGTTATTTTCTAGAATTCCAAAAATAAAGAAAAAGTGTAACACCAAATTTCAGTGGAAATATTGAGGAATTGGAATTCTCCTATATTGCCGGTGGGAAAGTAAAAAGTACATTCATTTTGGAAACCTGTTTTACAGTTTCGTATGAAAACAACCATTAACCTACTGAAGGGGAGCATGTTCTCCGCGCAAAATGTATCGCTTTGTTTAAGGGTTATTTTAGGCTGATTAGGGGTGTGTGTGGGGGGGTGTTTTTTTGAGGGAGAGAGAGCAACTGAGCATGCGCACGAGGGCGCGCGGGGGGGGGGGGGTTTGCAGGGAAGGAGGGGCAGAGGCAGAGTGACAGAATCTTAAGCAGGCTCCTTGCTCAGCGGACGCTGACCTCATGACACTGAGATCACGACCTGAGGTAAATTCGAGAGTCACATGCTCAGCCTGCTGAGCCGCCCCTGCGCCCCTCCGCTTGTTATTTCAAAGAAACAGCAGACAAAGGAAAAGCCCTGCAACCCAGTATGTTTACTTTTGTAGGAGATATTTGCTCCACTTAGGGAAAGAGGAAGCTCCATTCGTAAGGGTGTCTCTCTCTGTGTAGCGGAAAGAGGGAGAATGTCTGAATCTCCAGAAACTCCGATCAGTGGAAAAAGCATCGATTTCAGTCTGGTTAGCAACCACAGCCTTGGTTACTGGGCTTTGCCTAGTCACCTCCCCAAATGCTTCCCAATAGGATCACGCGTGGAGTTTCCAGAATGATCCTTGCTGGTGCCCTCCTCCTCAGATTCTGTCAACTGATGAAAACAACAGTGTTGTGTTAATTACGGGCTCCAGGAGATTCTCAGTGAGGCCAGGGTTAAGCACGAGGGCTTTCCGTTATTTTATGAGTGGAGAGCAGGCTTTGGCTCAAGGAGAGGTAAGAGGGTCTCCGCTGCGTGAGTCTGGGAGGCTGAGGTCCGTGCCGCACGCGGTTCCTATGCTGTAGCTGAATGTGTGATAGTCTGTGGGAGGGGAGGCCCCCTGAAAGCCGAGAAGGAAAAGTCAGGGATTGGTCTCCACGTAGGAGGTCATGGTTTCTGAAAGGCTCCTGACACAAAGGACTAGGAAGTTGGGCCTTTTCTGCATTTCAAAGTCCTGCCTTCAGGCCGAGCAGTTTAGAGGTGCAGACGCTCTGTTGGTGGCTTTAAAGGCATTTTCTCCTGATGCAGCTGTGATTTCTCCACGAGTCTCTTCTGACAAAGAAATCTAGAGGACAAGGTGAACGACGAAGAAATGGCCAGTTCTCAGGTAAGCCTTGGCGTCTGAGGTCAGAGGCTATCATCTTTTTCTCCTGAAATTCCTTGCACTTAGAAATTGCAAATGTTGATTCCTCTAGTTCTGATATTTCTGCTTTCTGCTTGTGTTTTATGTTTAAAATCTTATCAAAAACGATACTCAAGGCTAAGTCTTTAGAACAATTCTTCCTTATATCCCAGAGCCTTTCTCTCCCTTCTCTCCAACCTGGCTTCCAATGGGCCATCAACAATTGTCACATTGAATTAAAGTCCTGCAAGTACTGAAAATACTCCCTTTGTGACGGACTCACAAGGGAAGTCTTTGAGTTCAGGATTCCTGTTGCTGATGGGGTCAGGTCCTGGGATATCAGTCAAGGAGAGCAGTTCTCATTTAGGTCCCATCTGGATGCTTTTTCAGCGTTCTGTAGACCAGGAGTCAGAAAATGCATAAATAAACATGATGGATATGAGGCTCAAAATCACTGGGAAAGTTCTTGCATGGGGGGGAGGGGAGAGGGACGGATTCCTGTTCTTTAGATTGTGAAAAAGATACTCTGTTTAAACTATAATAGCTATTACAGGACTTGGAAACTATGTGTGATTGAACTTTGTATAAAGGTACTGTATTCTCATATTTCAATTTATATTCTTGATTTAAGGTTTGATGACCATAAGAACATACCAGGAATAATAAATAGGTCCTTCGGTGTGCTTTAGGCACTGATATCAGTTAGTTTCCTTAGAGCTCATGTTACCTTATTTTTCTTTTTTTTAAGATTTTATTTATTTGTTTGAGAGAGAGAGTGAGAGACAGAGAGCAGGGAGCAGGGAGGAGGGGTAAAGGGAGGAGCGGACTCCCCACTGAGCAAGGAGCTGGATTCCAGGGCTTGATCCCCGGAGTCTGGAGTCACGTCCGGAGTGGAACACATGTCCTTAACTAACAGAGCCACGCAGACGCCCTCAAGCTACCTTCTTTTACTTGGGTTGGTGCTCTCTGACAGATTTCTCCCCTGTAAAGTTCGTATTTTCCCCCTTAATATTCATAAGAATCTTAGATTTACTGAGTGGTATGCAGAAACCCATTTAATGTGGAAACTTCTTCCTTCTGAGTTTCTCTTGCTTCTAGTTTCTGTTGAGAACCGAGGTAGAAGAAATGTAGGTAAACTGAAATTCAACTTGCAGACCGTTGATAAATACTTGAGACCGGCAAGAGTATGACATTGCATCAGGAATTCCCAACTGCCTTAATGTTAATGCTCTGCTAGAGGGTAAAAGCTACCAGCTTGATAATAGCCAGACCTCCAGGATCCTGTAAGTCCTCTTTAACATATGAAAATCCCTGCAGAAACTTCCTTTATTCCTACCCCCAACTTAAAGCTGTTTTATCAATGGCTTCTCACAAGGACCATGTAGATGTTTCTGCCCAGGGGTCCTGTCCCTGTGCTTTAATAAAAGCAGGTTTTTTGCACCAAAAATGCACCCAAAATGTCTCAAGAATACTTTTTTGACCCTTAGCTCGAAGGCTCCTTCAGGTCCGTTTCCACTGGACAAAGAAGACTCTCACCCTCGTGTAGCAGAGATAATGATTTCTGGGACGGGAGGTTCTAAGTCAGACCTCCATTTTGTAGTTTTTTTTTACTCCACACAGAGTTCACAGAGTGACCCTTCTATTTACTTCTTTGTATTTTCAGGGGAAAAAAAAAAAGAATCAATTAACATGTTTGAGTGTCTTAAAATCCTGAAATAGAATAGAGTCACAGATAGAAATTTTATCAGGTAGGCTTATGACACAAAGGAAACTTGATTTGCAGCCAATAAGGAGGTCACAGGGAATAACTTCCAAAGCAGAGACTCCTGGAGCCGGGGTAGGGGGCAGTTTCCTTATATTAGGGTTCAGATGGAAATTCAGAAAGATGGGCTTCATCATCTTGTATAGATCTGGGCATAAGGTCAGACAGGTACCTGAAGACACTGCCATACATACTTTGTATGTTGTGTAAGTGAGTTTGTGCTTCTCCTAGGATTGAGATTTTCATATTATAATGAGGTAAAAGTACCATGGCTTACTCTTTGGTCTGGCTACACAGGTGTGAGTCAGGGATTAGGCTCAGACTGGGCTGGCCGAATCTCATCATTTGAGCGGTCATTACCTTTAGTTGGATGGCTTCTGTTCCTGGACAGGAGACTAGACCATGGGGTCTTTGCCTGGAGTAAAAGATAAGGTAGAAAAAGAGGTTAAGTAAAATGTGGGACAAAGATCAGAGAGTGCAAACAGGTAACTGGGGAGGGTCAGGTCTTGGGTCTAGCTGGTGACATTAACTCCCACTTTAATCTTAGGAAGCATCGTAACTCTGTCAATGGCCACTTGGTGACTGTGGTATTTATTTCAGGGACTGCTGACATTCAGGGATGTGGCCATAGAATTCTCTCAGGAGGAGTGGGGATTCCTGAACCACACTCAGCGGGAACTGTACAGGGATGTGATGTTAGAGAACTACGGACACCTCCTCTTCTTGGGTGAGGAAGACTCCTTCCAGATTTCCAAACCCCACTCTGGGTTTTCTTCCTTCCTGTGAAGACTGTCTCTTGGAAAATTCCTCTTTGAATGACTGGAATTCAGATCAAGGCAGAGAGGGGAATAAATAGGGGTTTGTAGATGGAGAGAAAAATCATCATGTTGTTTCCTGTAACTTTAGCTTCTTCTTCTTTAAGGTAATATCACTTTTGTAGATGAGTGTCAATTGTAAATAGTGAGTGTCAAAAAATGGTACTGCCCACATCTTAAACTGAAATTTTAACTTCTTATTATTGTATTGTTAGTATTTGAAAGTGGAAGTCATGATGTGAAAATTTCAAATTTCTCCTGCATGTTTAATGGCCTTTTGGTCAACCGTGTTTGGGAAATCACTTTCTAGAATTCTGCAGTGTCCTCTAGTGGATTGAAAATTAAAATCTCCAACAATACTCCTATTCATTTTTTCTAATAAACAGGTCTTATTGTGTGGAAGCCAGACCTGGTCATCTTTTTGGAGCAAGAGAAGCAACTCTGGGATGTGAGGAGAAAGGAAACAGTAGCCTTCCATCCAGGTAGGTGGGAATGAATGAGGCAGATGCATGCAGAGGGGAGGTCCAGGTCTGAAGGAGGAAGACAGACCTTAAATTCTGATTCGAGTAGCTCTCCTTGAATGGAGATTAGTTTTAGAAGCACAGTTGAACTTCTCTTCCCTGTCACAGAAGAACATCTGCTCTCCAACATTATCAAGCTCTTAAATTCTCTAAGGATTCTCCTTCAGCTCCAGTGATGGTCCATCACATCCATTGATGGAGACCAGGAGACTTCTCGGGAGAGGGAGGGTCTCCATAATCTAAGAGCTTCTCCATTGTTTTGAGGGCCTTGGGGAAATCTCCCTATTTCATAGGATCTCTTTTCTAAACCTTTTGTAAGTTCTGTTTTTCATCATGGGAGAAGTATGTCAGGGTGGTGGTATGCGCATTGGGTTTGGTACAGAAACCCTGGAAACACTGGAGACAGATATCACATGTTTTCTGGTTTATGCTTTCCAATGTCATGGTGGCTTTAATCTTAATCATATAAAATTGAGAATCAGCAATTTCATCAGATAACAAAACACCTCCCTAAAATGAGAAAAACTAATCCTTTATTTCACTTAAAAGTTCACTTTTCTTTGTATTAAATAATACTAGAAATTTCTACTCTATGTGTTCCATTCCTCAATGGTGAAATAATTAAATGTATCTATTTGTTTCCTGGATTTCCTACCTAAAGAGTGCCATAGGGTAGCGGGAACATTTAGAATTCAGAATTCGTAGCCTGTAATAAAGTCTTAGTTGTTACTTTATTTATAATAATTGACTAACTTTATAATTTTATATGGTATGAAGTTCCTGTCACTTTGCCATGTGTGTTCTCACTTTCTTATTACTTACACATGACATTCATCTTTTTTTTAATATCAGAAGTTGTGATATGACATGAACATTTGCTTATAAAAAGTAAAGTGGATAATCAGTAAAATTCTCATATTTAAAAAAATTTTGCTTATAAATTTAATTTACATGGAAAAATTAACCATTAGGCTTTTCTTCTACTTTCCTCAGAATATATCTGAATTTAATTGCAAATATTTATTTTTTACAAAGTGATAGCTTGCTGGCATATTTTACAGTTGTGATAGTATTTCTTTATTTCAAAATGAAGGGGGTTTTTTGGGATGCTTTATTCTTATTTTTTTCTTTTTTTTTAAAATATATATTTATTTATGAGACAGAGAATGCACGAGCTCAAGTGGGGTGAGGGGCAGAGAGAGAGAGGGAGAGGTAGAAAGAAAGGGAGAGAATGCTAAGCAGACTCTTTGCTGAGGGTCAGCACCCTCAAGGGGCTCCATTCCACAACCCTGAGATCATGACCTGAGCCAAAATCCAGAGTCAGGTGCTAAACCAACTGAACCGTGCAGGTGCCCCAGGGTGCTTGATTCTAAAGAATGGATTATAGCCTTACATTCTGTGTACAGGAGGGATATGTTAATAAGAATACAGTTTCCAATGCCTTTTAAGTGCTTATTCATAAAATTTTCCGTTAGACCTTTTCATGGTAGACTTTAATACACATTCTTTACTATTTTACTGTCAATGAAGACATGCCAATAATTCAAAATGCTTGGTTTTCATGGGTACACAGTCACAGTTTAAAGTTACATAAAAGGTTTCCTTTTAAAAATGCATTCATTTTTTTCTATAGATTTTATCTGTCAGGGAGAAAATACGGAGAAGTGGGGGGTGGGGCAGGGAAAGAGCGAGACAGGCATACTTCCCACTGAGCAAGGATCCCACACTGGGTTCCATCCCAGGACCCTGAGATCATGAGCTGAGCTCAAGTTAAATGCTTAACAGCCCGACCCACCCAGGCACCCCAGAATTCATCTATTTGTATGTGGAATTCTTTGAGTTACGTTTTGGCTTATTCTGGTTTTACAATTCTGTAATAACGGGCTTCCTTTTTTATGGGACCTTTCACAACATTGTTTAGTTACCTGTGTATTTAGTAGGAAGACAGTTTTCAACTCAGTAGATTTCAGGACAGTGTGAACTCCAGTATGAATGAGCTCCTCAGTCTCTCCAGTGTTTGAACAAGTGCTCAGCATTCGTCTGAGCCGCCAGGTAATGCATCCATAGGGAGCTGTCCTTCCTTCGGCCCCTGTGGCCTACATGACAGAAACAAGTCCCTCAGGCAGCAGCCACACAGCCACATCATGGAGCATACTGGGCACTCATTTGTTCTCTCCTGAGGAGAGGTGAGAATTCTCTCACGGTGTTGCCGTGGAGAGTCAGGGAGGGCGAGCCCCGGTTGTGGGCAAGTGTTGCAAACTCTCCTTGTCTCTTCGTTGTGCCTCTTCTTCCTTCCTACTTGCCTGGGGGAGCTGTGTTCTCCTAACTGGCTTCTGGAACATTCTAAAGGGTAATTCGGTCCATTTTTGTGTCCATGGAGGAGCACAGTCCTGTGCTTCCTATTTCTCTATTTTGCTCATGTGCGATGATAAGCATTAAGATTGCACATTAGCATGTTAACGTATATGCATGCGAGTATGGTGAGTGTGATAACTTACTGTGTATCTTTTAGTTGTGTCTTTCCCTAACACCCAAAGGCCTGTTGGCAAAGACGGGGAAAGAAGATTCACTTTTTTTTTTTTTTTTTTAATAATTTTTTTTTTTTTTAATTTATTTATTTGACAGACAGAGATCACAAGCAGGCAGAGAGGCAGGCAGAGAGAGAGGAGGAAGCAGGTTCCTTGCCGAGCAGAGAGCCCGATGCGGGGCTCGATCCCAGGACCCTGAGATCATGACCTGAGCCGAAGGCAGAGGCTTTAACCCACTGAGCCACCCAGGCGCCCCGAAGATTCACTTTTTAAAGTGACATGGGAAGACGTGGAAGCAGCGGTCCTGAGTATTTATATTTAACGAGTAACTCGTCAGGTGGCCGAGGGTAGTAAAGGGCAGGAAGGAAGGACGTTATGATGGGTATAACCCAAGTGGGACAGTTAGCATAAAGAAATCCTTCCCACCAGAAGAGATGAGGTATAGAGCACATTCAAGGAAAAGCCCCACCGTTAAGACATTTATATTTGCAGAACAATATCTTTGAACCTGGTGATAATAATCCATTTTTCAACATACATATTCTCTGGAAGGACATTTGGATATTTTGGGAGGTCACCTAGTCCATGCGGAAAGTGTCATTCAAACCATTTCAAGTTTAAGAGTGGTTTAATCATTCACTGATGCATTTCTGAATGTTAGACATTTAAAAATGAAGGTAAAAATTCTAAATGTGATTGGTTTAAGAAGTCCTTTTCGGGAAGTTCCTTATTCTCCCACCAACACATAATCCCTCCTTGTGGCACACTCTCTAAATCTGATAAACACAGGAGGGTCTTTATCCAAACATCACTGTGGAATACTTACCACGTAATACTTAATTGGAGTAAGTTTTCATGTGTTGTGAACTTAAGAAGGCCTTTAATGAGAACTCTATTTTCCATAATTACCAAGTTGTTTATAAAGGAGGCAAAATGTACCCATGTAATGAGTCTGGGGAAAATGTCAATCAAGGGTCAAATCCTAATAAACCTCAGAGAATTTAGTTTCTAGAGAACTAGTATTAGAGTAATAAATGCGGAGCTTTATGAAAGCTCCAGTCTTCTTGTATATCATTGTATCCTTACTGAAATGAAGACTGAAGAAGGTGTAAGTGTGACAAACCTTTTAACTAGTCTTCAAGACTCACTCAACAGCAGACATTTCATAATGGGAAGAAATAGTACAAATATAAACAATGTGGTAAAGACCTTAACTGCCACTCAAAACTTACCAATATAATGTAAAATACAGTGGGGAGTGGCAAAGTCTTTAAGCAGAGCTACGATTTTGCTGAATATCAAGGAGTGCATAATGTAAGGAATGCAGTAAAGCATTTCATTCATAATCATAATTCAACATAAGATAATGCATCCTGGGGCAATAACTTAAAATTGTCAAGAATGGTGGTCCGGTCTTTACCTGGAACCCTTACTCAATATAAGGTAAAACACACTAGATGGAAACTTTAGTGTAATGACTGATGAATGACCTTTGTTTTTCATATACAGTTCAGAAAGAGTCTTTATAAAGGATAAAAATATTAAAGATGTAAACAATTAGCTACGTATGTACAATAGAAAGGCAAATCTAAATAAAGTCAGAATTAACAACAGAAATCAATAAGTGCCATTTCAGACATGACTCTAAATCAGAGTATTTATTACAGAGGAAAATCCAAATTTAAATGACCTAGATCAGACATGAGGGACACCAACCTCCTCCAGAACTGAAAATCTGTATGTAATTTTTTTTTTTTTTTGAGATTTTATTTATTTATTTGACAGAAACACTTCGAGAGAGGGAACAGAAGCAGGGGGAGTGGGAGAGGGAGAAGCAGGCTTCCCGCTGAGCAGGGAGCCCAATACAGGGCTCCATCCCAGGACCCTGGGACCATGACCTTAGCCGAAGGCAGATGCTTAACGACTGAGCCACCCAGACACCCCTCTGTGTGTAATTTTTGAATCCCAAAAACTTAAAACCATTCCTTCCTTACCGTGGAAATACCCTATTATTGAAACCTTACCTAGAGCATTAATAGTTAATCATCCCCTTCTTTTTATGTGGTCTGAGTTCTATATTTTTATAGTAAAGTAAGGTACAGAGAAAATATTAAGGATTGTGGTAGTGAAGAGAAAACACATTTACAGTACTACACTATATTTATACAAAAGAAAAAAATCTTTGTATAAGTAGACTCACACTGTTTAAACCTGTATTATTCAGTGTTCAACTGTATTTGTTAATATCCCTGAAAGGATCAAGATGGCATGGCTATTTGGAGAGGGATAATTAGTTTTACTATGTCTCTTTTTTTCTTTTGGCTATATTTGAGCTATTTCCAATAGCAGATACTAATTTTACTCTGAAATTTGTAAATACATAAAATCTTTTAAGGAAACAAACAAGTTTATTAGGTGAAAACTTGGAGACTTCATAAGTCATGGCTTGTTTTAACATATCTTTGAAGGGACCAAACATTGGGACAATGCTGGGTCTTAGCAGATGTTCTAAAGATAGGAAGAAAACAGTCTTCTATTATGAGAGATGTTGCAGCCCAAGGTCGGAGATAAAAAGCATCTAAGTCTGAAGCATTGGCATGAATTCCTCATGTGGCGAAAGGATATCTGTCCAAGCCTGCGCTCTTGACTCTGAATCTAGAAAGATAAATTTTACTTGTTTTCTTTCTAAATCATCTCCAGTCCTCTGTCTCCTTATTTCTGTTCCAGTGATGTAGGCATCACAGCTGTCCTTCCTTCCTGTGTTATGGAGACCCCACTGTCCCTGCTCTCTTCCTGCAACATAAGTCATTCAGGCCCTTGTAGGTTCTTAGGAGTAGCTTGGAATTTTCAAATTCAATGGTAAATGGTTGGTAACAGATCATTTGAAGCCATATTTGAGATTTAAGTACTATGACGTCACCACATCACTAGAAGAGCAAGAAAATGCCATCAGTGGTCTGTAGGCTTAATTTAGACCCTGGCACTGAGAGAGTTGTGAGGACAGATAAAAAATGATGTTGATACAGTTTGAGAGGAAGACAAATCCTACTAAAAGCAAATATGGAGACTCTTGAAATGTGAGGAAATCTGGTAAGGAGCTCCTTGTAGTCACTGCAAAGTCTTAAGAAGTTTCTTGTGGTGAACAAATGTGACAGAGACAGGAACTTGGGAAATGTGGTTTTCTGGAATTGAGGGAAGTCATAATTTCCTGGTTGTCCTGAGGGCCAGTTGCTGCTGGACGGCAGGGAAAGTACTTTCCTAGGCCCAGTTGTGTGGTGGTGGATGGAGAAGGGGTATTGGATGAGTTAAATATTATATATATAGCTCTAAGATGTCACATGACACAGTAGATCATGAAGATGATGAAGGCTGCTGGACCCTAGTAGTCAGAACCAGCAAGGTGTGTGTTGTGGTTCCACAAAGCACTGGTGTCCCAGGTATATAACCCCAACAGAGATCTGATCCAGTGTAGATGGGTGACCTTCCAAGGATGCTGACCCACACCTGGCAAGACCCTCCCTCACTTCCACTCAGCCCCATGATGAGTCTGTCCTGTGCTCTGGACTGTGTGCAAGGCACTGATTTGTTGGGAAGCTGGTCTGCAGTCACTGGCAGTGAGTTTTTCTGCTTCAAACAGTCTACCCAGTTTCTAGACTAGATGTCCCTATGTTGTTTCACAGGACATGCTGTCTTTACACCCATCCTGACCTGAGCAGAGAAAGGATTTTTATCACTCGTAGAAATTGATCAAATAAAGTTGTGTAGTTAACGTTTGTTCAACTCAGGGACAATAATTCATTTTTTATTAGCTGTTACTTGGTGGTCAGCCATATTACGAGAAGACTGCTGGGTATGTATAGAAAAGAAGATGTACTCACGTACACAGTGAGTAGTAGATGCTCAGATCTGATAAAATGGCTTAGACATCCTAGAGTATTCTCTGATTTTCCATTTGTTCTTTCTGGTACCGTCTACCCGCAGACATTGTGTTTATACGTGCTCCCTCATGGCTTTGAGATACCTGTCCCCCGACCAGAATTCCAGCCATGACCCAGGCAGCAAAGGAGGCAGTATAAATCTGATAGGACTTTAAAATTTTGAGGAATTTTTTTTAATTTACTTGAATGAGAGAGAGAGAGCACAAGCAGTAGGAATAGCAGAAGGAGAGGGAGAAGCAGGCTCTCCGATGAGCAGGGAGACCAACCAACCAAGTGGGGCTCCCTCCCAGGACCCTGGGATCATGACCTGAGCCGAAGGCAGACGCTTAACCAACTGAGCAACCCGGGCGCCCTAGGACTTAATAAATTAAAGTCCTTAATAAATTTAAAACCTTTCTGGTTTGCTCAGGGAAGGTCATCCTCACCAGGGCACTACTTCCTCCATCACTGACCAGCACTCTGTCATGGCTGCCACTCTAAGTACAGAGATACAACTGTAGCACAGGTGGACATGTTTGCGAATGGCTCTTGTTCTCAGAACTGTTTCCCAGCATATGACAGAAAGGCAATCACACTTTTCCTTGAAACCATGTGTTAGAGAAATACCTCAAAATTTACAGTATCCTTATCCTTAATGCCCAGGTGTTTTATTCTGCGTGTTAATGGCGTGCTGATGAGGACCTGCTTAAGCCACAATTACTTATGGTTTTAGGGTAAAAGTCATCAAATACAGCATTATAGTGAGAATGCTCTCTTCAATCCCATTTTAATATATAACATGTATTAATGTCTTGATGCTTTTCATAACTTACTTGATAAAATATTTACGTGCGTTCCGAATCACTTTAATTTGGATTGTTTTCATTTAGGAATGTGAACAAAAGTATATTTGGGGTGACCCCAGGAAGCTCAAGGAAGGTATTGAGAGAAGCGACAGGTGGAAGAGGAGGAAGCCGAGATAGACTCTGTTAGCTTCAGATTCATTTATGAATAAAGAAAATGTGTGTTGTGTGTGTTGTGTTTGTGTGACACAACAGTAACATGACCACAGGCTTGGAGGGTTTCTGAGAGGGACTTCGGTGTGGATGACTCAAGATTGACCTGTGACTTAGTACCTGCAGAGGTTGTCAAATTTAGCCCGAGTCAGGTACCGGGAGCACTTGTGAATACTGGATTTCTGTGCCTGTCCCCACACTAACCATGTCAGTGGTTCTGAGGTTCAGCCCCCATATTTCCTTTCCTGTGTGTTCTCAGGTGCCTGTCTAGGTAACATGTTGGGGACCCATGTCTGGGGACACAATTGTAGTTGTGTTCTTCAGGAAGGGTATTGGCCTATTGCAAATGCTGTCGGATAACAGGTATGTAGTCATGGTTTTCCAGGTGTGAATATGGACTCTTGGGTGCTGGACCTTTCCTTTGTTTTTGTCTTGGATACCTGATCTGTGTTTCTGGTTCTTTGTACTCATGTGAAAGCTATTCAGTTTACTTGTGTTTGGTTTGGGCTGGAATTTTCACTCTGAAGTCTCATGGAGGCCTTTGTGTGTGAAGACTTTTCAGTGAATCATTGAGGGACAAAAAGGAAAAAGAATCCAAGCACAGTCACCTTCTGGAAGGGCATCTGACCTGCCTACCTCATGTTGATGGGTGGAGTGTCCATGTTGCAACCCTGACTCTACCAATATTGAGATGATCACAACACCTTCTTTTAACTTAACTATTTTTGTCAAAAAGAGGAGAATAATATTAGCAATAATACACAGAACCAAGAACATTAAATACGTGACAGTTTATAGAGCACTAATAACCATGGGACATACATTGTATGTTCACAGAGGGCAGACATGTGTCCATTGGGAACTGCAGGCTCCTGAGTGTTTTCCAAGCCAATGCTGGCAAGCCCCTGGTCGAGTGGTTCCACGGGTTATGTTCAAACATGTGGCAGGACTGTAGGCCGTTCTCTGCTTCTGGGCAGTACCACGGGCTAGGCTCTGAGTCTAGTTCACTGTCCTAGTCCAGTTCACTGTTCATGCTCCCTGCTCCGGCAGAGAGAGGTTATGCTCAACACTTGGGCAATGCCACTGGCTTGGTGCTCTCCCTAGTAGGTCTATGAGCTAGGCTCTGCGGTTACCCAGGGCCTTTGTTCAGGATTGCTGGTGGGGGGACTAGAGGCTATGCTCAGCAGTGGAAAGTGACTTCCAGTTTGCATACTTGCTCAAATAGAGCCCCCTAGAATGGCCTCCATGCTCTAGTTCACCCTGTTGACTGGAGACCCAAGTCAGGTACAGCTGCTGACGAATCTTCTTAAGCAGGTGGGTTCATCTCTGTTCTGCAAGTGGACAGAGACTGTGTGATCTCTGATTGGGTGTGACTGCAAGGAGGACTACAGTCTGGTATGTCAGTGTTCCAAGATCTGAGCACTCGTTGCTGTAAGCCCTGCCTACCTTGTCCATGTCTCAGTGATTGCCGGTGGTCCACACCACAGATTGCTCCAGGGATCCCCATGAGGTCAGACCTCAGTGGGCCTCCCAGGAAGCAGCTTGCCATTTGGAGAATGCTGGATGCCCACTGCTTTCTCTTTCTTGGTACAGGAATTACAGTTCCAGGTGATGAGCCATGGTAGGGCACTGTGCTGGCCTGGGGGCCGTGGGGGGGCAGGTGCATTGTGGTCAATGTGAAATTAACCCTTAATTAACCTAAATTAACCTCTTAACCCTTCTAATGCTGTGCTTGTTGATCTCTGTGGTCCAGAAGGTGTTTCGGCCCCACCCCTGAGCACTGAGATTTACCCGGTGACATCTTATGTGAAGAGTTGCTACTTGAGCTTATTATGAGAAGAACTGAAGTGGCCACTATTTCAGCATCTTTTTTCTTATTTTTTAAGAGGAGGAGAGAGACATGTGGGAGGGACAGAGGGAGTGAGAGAATCCCAAGCAGGCTCCATTCCCTTCGTGGAGCTGGATGTGGGGGCTCCATCTCGCAACCCTAAGATCATGACTTGCACTGAAATCCGTGGTCAGACTGAGCCACCCAGGCGCGTCTGTTCTCACCATCTTGGTGATGTCAACCCTTTGTGATGATTTTTTAATGTCTCGTGAGCTAAAAATTTTCCCCTATATACCTGTATTTATAGATCTATATTTTATCTATGTGTGTGTAAAAATATGCACACACAAAAATATAGATTGTGTTTGTTATCCTCTAGTCAAAATATTGAAATGCTGTGTATTTAGATACTGAAGAATGACACAGTAAGTAGCAGTGACAAAGCCCATTAGTGTTAAGGATTTTAATATATGATATTTATATTGCCGTGTCAGTTTGGTTGGTTATCACTGCATGGGGTGTTTTTGTTTGTCTCTCTTTTTTTTTTTTCTAGTTCTTTCCTCCTGTTTTCAGTATGGCGTTAGGGAAATTCCAGTGGAATATATTCAAGCAAAGTTTGGTGTTACCAGGAACATTTGGTTTATTTATGTTTAATATCCTAATGGAGATACTGGGGCTTCTATTTACCAAGTTTTTATGCTTATCCTTAAACCCTATGTATTTTTTTCATGATTTGTATGCTGTGTTTTCCTGTGTGTATTTTAAGGAAATAATTATACATTTCATTCTTTTTCTGTAAACTTTGTATACATGGACTATATTGCTTTAGCTAGAAATTAAAGCACACTTAAAAAAAAAAAGGCTTTTTAGGGTGGCTCAGTGGTTTAAGCCTCTGCCTTCAGCTCAGGTAGGGTCCTGGGATCAAGCCCTGCATGGGGGGGGGGTGTCTCTGCTCAGCAGGGAGCCTGCTTTCCCCCTCTCTGCCTGCTTCTCTGCCTATTTGTGATCTCTCTCCCTCTGTCAAATAAATAAATAAAATCTTAAAAAGTATAAAAATAAACTTTTAAAGGCTTTTTAAATATAGTCACAGTGTGAAACTACACCCTAATTTCAGCTTCTTAGTATATGTACATTGTGATACGTATCTATTTACTTACCAGGTTTTTGATGGCACTTTTTTTTTTTTTAAGTAAATATGAGCAAATCATAAGTGAACAGCTCAGTGGAATTATACAACCTGATCACATCTCTAAAAGCCACTGAGATCAAGGAATAGAATATTATTTGTCCTCCGAAATTCCCTTTGAGCCCTTCAGTAACTTTCCCCAAAGCTCAGCACTCTTTTAACATGTAAGGCAAGAGAGTACTGTCCCCATTTTTGTACTTAGTATGAAAGTAATTGGGCAACAGGAGCTCTTTTGTGTTTGGCTTCCTTTCTTTCCTTCTGTCATTTGAATTATCTGTATTCCTGCATGATGCTGTGCCTCATTCATTGGAGTGGATCGGTCCAGCTCCATTGTGCATATCGAATGACCGCGTCATTCTGCTGTTACTGGACGGGGGATGGTTCTCCGGGCAGGACTGTCACGACTAGCACCAGCACGTGAAACTGATAATTTGCCTTTTAGTGAAACACGTACACATACATGCTGCCTATATTTGCGGGAGTGAATTACTGGTAAATATGTTTAGATTTGTTCACCTTTTAGAGATACTCCGAAACACTTTGCCAAAGTCTTTGTACCAGTTTTCACACACACCAGCAGTGTATGGGATTTCTGGCTTATCCGCAGACTTTCTAAAACGGGTAGCCTGCATCATTTTCACAGTCGGCTCCTGGTTGCTGTGTGATGTTACCAAGTGGTGGTTTTATTTGCTTTGTTGTTGTTCTTGCTTCCCGCTAGCGTGGAACTGGGTTAGCGATAGTTTCCTTTTCGAAGTGCCTAGTTAGTTCTTATCCCTTTTTACTGTTGTGATACTTTTGTGTGTGTGTGTGTGTGTGTGTGTGTGAGATTTATTTATTTTTTTAGACAGTGTGAGAGAGCCAAAATGGAAGGGACAGAAGGAAAAAGACTCAGGAGAACAGTCCACATTGAGCGTGGCGCCTGACACAGGGCTCAGTCTCATGAGTCTGAGATCACGACCTGAGCTGAAGCCAAGAGTCCCACGCTTAAGGGACTGTGCCATTTAGGCACCCCAGATGTTGTGATGTCTTTTTCTTCAGGTTTTGTAGTTTTATATATACGCTGAGAATGAGACCTTTGTCTTCTTTATTACTCTACCTATGTTTTTATCTTTTGAGATTGTGATTCAGAGTTCTTTTTTTTTTTTAAGATTTATTTATTTATTTTAGAGAGAGCATAAGGGATAGTAAGGGGAGGGTCCAAGGGCAAGGGAGAGAATCACAAGCAGACTTCTAGCTGTGCCTAGATCTGGGTATGGGGCTCTATCTCCTGACCCAAACTGAAATCAGGAGTTGGATGCTTAATTGATGGAGCCCCCCCAGTTGCCCTGAGTTCCTAATTTGAATGTGACCCAATTTTTCATTTCATCCTTCATGGTTAGTGATTTTTCTCATTTTTAGAGATCTTCTCTTCTACCGAGGCCACAGAGATAGAATCTTTTGTGTTTTTCAAAAAAAAAAAAAAAAAACCATGATCTTTACAGTTTCAGTCAGAAATGTATTAAAAATCAATGTGTTGCATGGTTTGTGTAGTATTAGAAGTTTTATATTCTTTCTCTTTTTTCCCACCCAACTTGAGAACAGATTGAAATGTATTCTGAAAATGTTCTATCGTGCTTTCCTTTCATTTGCTTGCGCAAGTGTTCACGTGGATTAACATCATCACGATATTGGAGCCAGCTTCTCCTGTGATGTACCTCTATGTTTTCCTGCATGTAGTGATGGTTAGCCCTCTCCCGGGACCGTATATGTCAGTTTTCATATCATAAACCTTCCATGGGCCTCTGTGCTCTGATAAATGATCAGATATTTCCCCTAGCAGATTGGCCTCCAGAAGCTTGGCAATAGCAAAAATTTACTTGTTACAGATTGTAGCTGGAATCTTGGCCAACTGATAGCTGCTTTACCATTATCCCCATCCTTACTTCACTGCAGATAGGTTGAGTTCTATGGATTAAATTGCCAAACACAGGAGTACAGTCAGCTCGTTGGTCTTTGTCTCTAAAAACAGATTTTGCATAAAAATATTCCTGCCCCAAGTCCAGATACACACTTACTTGGCATGTGTACAGAGCAGCCAGGGCTGTGTCCATTGGGGTACAGTGTGTCCTCGGGTGTCTTCCAGACCATTAAGATTAGCTGCTTATTAGAAGGAGCTTAAAGTAGAAGCTTCCAGGTATGGTGAGTTTCTCATTTTCCTGTCACTGACAAATGGGCAGCAAATCAGCACACGAGAATATGCATTTTGGACGCTGTCGTGGATATCAGAAGAAAATCACACATTTGGTGCGTACAGCATTGTTATTCCTTGAAATTGTGCTGCAAGCTGATGATCGGGACCAGAGGTTCCTTGATTTTCATCCAGTAGAGGCACACGCAGTGGGTCAAGTGTATTCACAGGGTCATTTCTCCAGACCCCACCTGTGTTCAGGTCCACCCAAAGTATCTTTCCCTTGTGACTACCTCTGTTTTGCTTTACACCATTTCCCTCACCTTTTAGGTCTCTGCTTTAATATTCCCCCAGTAATGGTTGGTGAACACCTCCGCCCCAGTCCTATGCCCTAATTTCTATGTGTTTTCATTTTTCAACCTTTTTACTGTAGTAATCCAGGATCTCAGTGTATCCATTGTGTACTCTGTGTCATTAAGTATGAAATCCTCTCATCCTTGAAGATGGATGCTTTCACACTGTTTAGTGTTTCTTTAACCGTGTCCTTCAGAAAGCTCACTATAGAAGTGGAAGGTCGACCCTCAGGGTATTGGGATTTCTTCACCTGGTTGAATGCAGGGCCCACGGTGACATTGCAGAAGTGAATGATACAACTCACCTGATTCTTCTGCATTGTATCTTACCAGTCATAGCCTTGGAGAACGTTTCTTGATGCAAACTGAGTGGGTGTTATCCCAGACCCTGTGTCAGATTAATGGATGTCTAAGGAGGTCGTATATCTATAGGAAAACTGGGCAAGAGCCATGCCAGGGTCAAACTGACTGGTGGATATTGTTGGGAGATGATTCTCTACGGGTTTAAGTTTCTCCATGTGTCATGGATGGAGGCGTTGAAAATTTTTATTCTAATTGTCATTCCATTGACGCTTGTGTATAAAAAGGCTTTGGAATACAGTGATAGTGTCTTTCTTTTGGGTAGAAGACGGATTTGTTTATCATACAGGAAAATAGATGTCTCTTTCCATGGCAAAAGTTTGGGCAGATACGCTAGACATTTTTCTAAGATATTGGGGTTTCCTCTGCTCAAAATCTCACAGATATGACCAAACCCACTACATGCGCAGCATCTCCCTGTATCAGTTGGGGGTGGGGAGCTGGGTGGTGGAATTAGTGTGATGAAGACATTTCTGGTGTTGGCTGTGTCATGAGCCATAAGATGCTTGGACCTTGATCTAGGAGTCTCCTGCCTTCTGCCAGCACTGGAAAATTGTTAGAGTCCAACTTGTAACATTACAGAATGTGTGTAGTCATGAAATTTTTATAGTTCTCAAGGTTATTGATGGACTTTATTCAAAAGGAAACAAATATCTGTTTCTGGTTTTGTTCATTTGTGTTGTTTAGATTGTACATAAAAATGAAATCATATGGTATTTGTCTTTTTCTGTCTGTTTCATATAGCATAATACCTTTCGCATCTATCTACATTATCACAAATGGCAAGGAACAACCCAAAAAACCAGAAACAGACCTATAAATACAGTGAACAACCTGCCAGTTACCAGAGTGAAATCAAGCTAAAGGATGGGCAGAATGAGTAAAGTGGAGTGGGAAGTATAGAGTTTTAGTTACGGAATTAATAAGTCATGGGGATAAAAGATATAGGGAACAGATTCAGTGCTATTATAATAGTGCTTTGTGGAGATGGACGGCAGCTCACTTGTGCTGAGCATAGTAGAACTTACGGGGTTGTGAAATCACTATGCTGTAAACCTCAACTAATGTGACACTCCATGAAATGCACTTGCATAGAAAACAAAATAGACACAGATACACATGCACACACACACCGTTCAGCCACTTTCTGCAGAACTTGCATGTAAAGAAAGCTAATCTACTCTCCAGAGGAAGCCAACCCTAGTTATACATGGTAAAATAGAGATTTAGGAATGCAAATTTATAAATAACACAAGGAGAAAATGTAAATTGTGGAGAAGGAGAGTGTGTCTAGCAGAGTGGAGAAGTGAATAGGAGGACATGGGAGAGTGTGGAGTCCCCACAGGCTGAGCAACCTGGGAGGTAAATGGAAGAACAGTAATTTTTTTTTTTTTTTTTTTAAGATTTTACTTATTTATTTGACAGAGTGAGAGAGCACAAGCAGGGGGAGCAGGAGAGAGAGAGGGAGAAGCAGGCTCCCCTCCGAGTAGGGAGCCTGATGCGGGGCTCAATTCCAGGACCCTGGGATCATGACCTGAGCCGAAGGCAGATGCTCAACCGACTGAGCCATCCAGACGCCCCAAGAACAGTAATTTTTGTGAGAGCTTCTTGAATTGTTTTTCCCACAATGCGCTTGCTCTCACTTCTCACCATTAACATGTATGTAATAATGGCCGAAGGTCTCAGGAAGGCTTTTCTGTATAAGTGGATTCTTTTTTTTCCCCCCCCAAGATTTTATTTATTTATTTATTTGACAGAGATCACAAGTAGGGAGAGAGGCAGGCAGAGAGAAAGGAAGGGAAGCAGGCTCCCCATTGAACAGAGAGCCCGGCGCGGGCCTCGATCCCAGGACCTTGAGATCATGACCTGAGCCGAAGGCAGAGATTTAACCCACTGAGCCGCCCAGGTGCCCTGTATAAGTGAATTCTTTTGGGGATATTAGAATTCTAAGTGCGACTGATTTTTCTGCCTGCGTTGATTTTAGGCAAAGTCAATTTTTAGGAGGAGGCTTGCATGGAAAACAGAAGAGATTCTGTAGCATGAAGCAGTGGCCATTAGTAAAAGTATAGGGAAAACTTGGTATTTTTAAAGACTGTGGGATCTCAGGGGTCCAAGCTAAGAAATCCAGCATTGAACCAGGACCAGATTGTTCCTGCATTACTTGTCGACGTGGGAGCTGTTTCCAAGAACATGCTTGGCAGGGTGAGTGGAAGATGGGGAAATACAGGGAGCCCCAGAGAGTAGTGGCAGGTCCTGTTCACATGCCAGGGACATGTTGGCTCAGATGGAAAGTGAAGGGAGGGAGGACTCAGGCCCACCTGTTTTGTCCTCTTCCCTGTGTCGAGGAGCCCTGTGAGACTGTCCCGTCTTCTCTGATTAGGGCCTGGAGTTCTGTGTGGAGCCTACATTCTCCAGGTTTGACTGCTGAGAAGTGGTAGTGTGCTTAGATTATAGAAATATTTTTTGGTTTTGCTTTTAATAATTAATGCTCTTCGTTGAACCGAAGCTGGACTCTGTGCAGCCTTGATTAATCTCTTGGTTCCCGTGTGAGGAGCACCTCTTTCTTCTATGGTCCCACCACCTAGAAAGGAATAAATTTTTATCATTGTTTGTTTAAACCTCCCAGAAAAATGAGGTAAGGGAGCTGTAGATTGAGCCCTGGCGTTGAATGGACTTTGCCTGTTCCTCTTCACTTGACTAGATCAGTAACTTTGTGTTTGTTTGTTTTAAAGGGTTTTTATTTATGTATTTGAGAGAGAGTGAGAGAGCAGAGGGGGTGCGGAGGTACAGGCAGACTCCCTACTGAGAGCAGAGCCCTATGCGGGGTTCCATGCGGGGTTCCACCAGGAGCTCAGTCTCAGGACCCTGAGTTCAGGATCTGAGCCAAAGTCAGTCTCTCTCTCTCTCTCTCTTTTTTTTTTTTTTTTTTTAAGATTTTATTTATTTATTTGACAGAGAGAGATCACAAGTAGGCAGAGAGGCAGGCAGAGAGAAAGAGAGAGGAGGAAGCAGGCCCTCTGCCAAGCAGAGAGCCCGATGCTGGGGCTCGATCCCAGGACCCTGAGATCATGACCTGAGCCGAAGGCAGAGGCTTAACCCACTGAGCCACCCAGGAGCCCCAAAGTCAGTCTCTTAACTAAACCAGCTACCCAGGCGCCCCTATATCATTCACATTTATATGCAGATGTACCTTGCTATGGGCACTCGCAGGTTAGAATAGAAGAACATTATCCTTGAGAGACAAAAATTGGACAGAAGGGGCACCTGGGTGGCTCAGTGGGTTGGACTTCTGCCTTCGGTTCAGATCATGATCTCAGGGTCCTGGGATCGAGCCCCGCATCAGGCTCTCTGCTCAGCGGGGAGCCTGCTTCCCCGTCTCTCTCTTCCTGCCTCTGCCTACTTGTGATCTCTGTCAAATAAGTAAAATCTTTTTTTAAAAAAATTTGGACAGTACATCGTTCAGCATGATGATTAGGACTTGTATCTAAACTCCCAGTCCATCTGTGTTGCAGTGGAGAAATCCTGCAGTGTTTCAGGGACCCTGGCGGACATCATGAAGTGAGGGCAGGGCACCTGCTGGAGGCAAGAGGGCCACGATTCTTACACATCGGTTAGCCTCCCATGTCTGGGTCTCTGGACCAAGTCTTTGTGATTCAGCTGATCAGAATGCCAGGAGGAGCCTGTGAAGGCCCGTGATCACACACGAAAGACGTAGTTTACAGATAAGATTCCGGAGTGTGAGTCCTGTATATGACTTGGTATTTGAATAAAATGGGTGTTTTCAGGTTTACATTTAGATTATGATTTACCGACTTGTAGTTCCAGACATTTATTTCACAGCACTTGTTCTGTGGTCACCTGACACCAGGGTTTGAGGAACTGTGGGCACCTGACACCAGGGTGACCTATGACAGGTTCATACACTTGCATTTCCTCGGTCCTGTATGTCAGATCCCTCCACTGTAAGATTAATACTTTTTCTCATTTATCATCATGTACCTCGGGAGCACTTACTAAAAGATGTGTATAAATCATCTCATTTACTCTGGAAACTCCCTTCCCTGTTTCACTTTGTTTGTAGCCTGCTTTGGAAACTGAAGGCTCTCTCCTGTGTTTACTGGAGATGGCAGTGTTTGAAGGGGAGATGGTCAGTCAGTCACAGATAGACTCTCGCTTCTCACTTCTCTCTGGCTCTAGAAGAAGAAAACCTGCATCGTATACATTCCACTGTCTTAAATTCTGAAGTATAACTTGGCGGAAAGGTAAATGAGTCAAAAACTTGATGCAGTAGGAATCTCAGAAATAATAGGTATTTCAGGTATCTCAGATTTTGTTTGTTTCTTGGTGTGTTTGTCTATCAAAAAACCTTTTTCCACAAATAAATTTATAAGTTTTATGCCACTGAAGATGTTTCTTAGTTTCTTAGTTATCTATCACTTCTATTGTTAGTTTAATTATCTATCACTTCTATTCTTTTTTATTTAATTTGTTATTTCTGTGTTTTATGGTCACATATCTTTTAGTTGATATGTTCAGTGGTTTATTTTACTGTATTTTAAAGATTTTATTTATTTATTTATTTGAAAGAGAGAGAGATCACAAGTAGGCAGAGAGACAGGCAGAGAGAGAGGGGAAGCAGGCTCCCCGCTGAGCAGGGAGCCTGATGCGTGGCTCGATCCCAGGACCCTGAGATCATGACTGGAGCCGAAGGCAGAGGCTTAACCCACTGAGCCACCCAGGCACACCAGTGTTCAGTGGTTTAATCCTGTTTGCATTCCCATTGTCACTTTGAAACCTACTGTGAACTTTTCTTTTAGAGTTGCCTCTGTATACCGTTCTCTGTGTTCCTTTTACACAAATTCAGCATCATACAGTCTGGGGTAAAACTCAGGCTCTCCTATTACGGAAGTTGGGCCAAGATTTTTCTTTGAAAGGTGAGGAATAATTCTACTGTTCTCATAGCTTAGTGTGGATTCATGGGTGAGTTTATGAAACAGTGTTGGAATGTTATGGAGTAGATAGCATATGTTCAAGAAGATTGTTGTTTCTGCTCTTGGCATTAGAAGTTGTAATTGCCACAATATTCTTTACATTCAAAATCATTAAGGATTTCCTCTAGGTTTTTTTTGTTTGTTTGTTTTTGTTTTAATTTAATAGTTTGGCTATTGAAGTAAGATGTTGGCATCACTTGCTAACTTGTGGGAAATATGGAAACTCAGAGCCCACCTAGAAGTCCAAATCAGAATACGAATTTTAACAAGATCTTCAGTTCATTGTCATGCGCTTTAACACAGGAAGTAGACCTCTAGCTCACCCTCTACCTTTCCATTGTTCTATCCCTGTCGTTATGTCTACAGTACATTATGTTGACAACTATGTCTTTGCAGTGTGTTTTAAATCAGGAAATACGGTGCCACCAATAAACCCTTCCTTTTCAAGACTGTTCTGGGTATGTGTTATCCTGTAACATCCGTAGGAATGTTAAGAGGGGTTTTGTTCCTTTGCCAAAAATGGCACTTGGATTTTGCTAGAGATTGCATTACTTCCGATGTTAGGATCTGTATTTTATGTATTTCTGTTTTTTCTTTGTTATTTCCTTCCTCAGTTAAATATCAATTATGTTTCTTCTTTTTCTAGTTCATTGTGGTGTAATGTTAAGTTGCTTATTTGAATTTTATAGCATAAGAAAATTAAAAGTGGAGTGTCTACAAGGGAAAATTAGCAGAAATAAACAATGTAAGTGATGACCAAAAAATGAAATAGTGTAAAAAGCGAAAATAAGAATTCTTTAGGGTTTTCTATTGATCATGTCATCTGTGAACGGCGATAGTTTTTCTTTTTTCTTTCTTTTTTTTTGTTTTTTTAAGATTTTATTTATGTATTTGACAGAGAGAGACAGTGAGAGAGAGAACACAAGCGGGGGGAGTGGGAGAGGGAGAAGCAGGCTTCCCGATGAGTAGGGAGCCCAATGCAGGGCTTTATCCCAGAACCCTGGGATCATGACCTGAGCCGAAGGCAGATGCTTAGTGACTGAGCCCCCAGGTGCCCCTCATTTTCTTTTCAATAGGATTTCTTTTATGTATTTTTTCTCTCCTAATTGTTCTGACTAGAATATCTAATACTGTGTTGATTGGAAGTGGTGAAGTCTCTTTATTACCTTTTTTCTGATTATAAAGGAGACGTTTTCAATCTTTTACTATTAATAAATATGTTAGATTTCTGCTTTTTGTACATATATGGCCTTTATTTGGTAGGGGTAGTTCTTTTTATTTCTACCATTGAGTGTTTTTAATCATGAAATGGTGTCCAGTATGCTCACGTTCTTGTTCTACATGAATTAATATGATCATATTTGATCTTCATTCTATTGATGTATAATCTTAAATTTATAGATTTCAGTATGTTGAAACACACTTGAATTCCAGGGAGAATTCTCACTTGATTATGTTGTAAGGTAGTAGAAGGTGCTTCTAATTCCCTCTGCTTCCTTTTACCGTGGCGTTTACATGACTGTTCTTGAAGGTAGCGGCTGGTACTCTGCTTATAGTATCTTCCCTGGCTCTGCAAATGTGGCAGTGCTAGCGTCACAGAGAGTGTCGGATAATTTCCCTTCTCTTCGCCTCTTGGGAATGATCTCATTACATGTTCCTTTGAATTATCCAGTGAATTCATCTGGCACAGGACTTCTCTTGGTTGGGCGTTTCTTTTATTTTTCAATCCTACTCAGTAGTGGTAGATGAGGGTTTTTCGTTTTGTTTTGTTTTGTTTTAAATTCATGATGGAGTCAGGTAGGTGATACGTTTTCTGAAATTTATACACCTTGTTTGGTTATCTATCTCTGGGCATGTAATTATCCATCATCACCTCTTACAATTTTTTTATTTGTATGGTATCAGTTATACTGTGTCTGCTTTCACTTCTTCAGTTCTGATTTTAGTTGGTCTTCTCTCTTTCATTCTTACTTGATTTAGTTAAAAGTATGTCAATGCTGTTGCTCTTTCCTGAAAACCAGTTCTTCCTATTGTTGATATTTTTCTGTTTTTGCTATATCTTATTTGTATTTTAAATTTAAATTTTCTCCCTGCTGCTAATTTTAGGCTCAAATGGTACTTTTCCTGATTTTTTTAGGTATGGGAAAGTGCTGTGTCCTCTAGCATGACAAGACTACAGAACTATCTTTTAGGCTATGTCACGGGTACATTGTCTGCAAGTTTATGTCTCCTTGGAGGAGTGAAGTTCTGATGATTCCTTCTCAGCCATCTTGCTGACGTTCTCTGATTGATTTTATTTTTCCGTATTAGAAGTTTTCATTATATTCATCTGAGAGTAGTAAGTGGAATGATTTTACTTTTCTCTTATTCGATATCTTTCAGCTGTATCTTCACATGGTACCCAGAGTTTCCTGCCAAAGCTGTGCATAGAAGCTTCTTTCCAAAACGTGGCAGTGGGTAGATATAAACATGGTGCCCTTGAGGATTTACCCTTAATGATAGACTGGAAAAATGATGGGGAGAGTAAAGGGCATCAAAGATATCATGAAGGACATATCCAAACTGAGACAACTGTCCGTAATATGAATCTGACTGCCCAAAATGGTGAAGGATATGAAACACCTTAGAAAACATCTCTTCTTAATCCTGCTTCTGCAAAGCAGTGTCTTTCTGTAAGCAAGGGCTCAGATCAAGTGCTCAAACATACATATCTGGAGAATGAAAAGTTGGAAAATCTGGAAAGTTACCTAGTCCCTGCTAAAAGTAATTATTTGAACCATTTTGAAAGTAGGATTGGATTGACACTTGAGTCAAATATTTCTGAAAATCAGAGATTTAAAACCGAAAAACAAACTACTATGTGGGATCCATTTGAAAGATCCTTCACCGAGCAGCTGACCCTCCAGAATTACCAGAACATATTCGATGAAAACGGAATTGTTCAATACAGTGAATCTGAGAGAAAATGTAACCTGGGTTCAAATATTAATATATGTCTGAGGACTCATTTTCCAAAGAATCGTTGCAACTTTGATAAATTTGAGGAAGTCCTTTTTCAAATCTCCAACCTTATTTTATATGAGTATGCCTATGGGACAGAATCCTTATAAATACAATGAATTTGGGAAATCTGTTAACCAGTCCTCCAGTGTTGGTGATTATCAGAGAATTCACATGGAAAAGAACTCATACAGGTGTAATAAACCTGGGAACATGTTTATTCAAGCCTCGGGACTAAATATACATAATACAGTCGGCACTGGACAGGAAAGTTACATTTGTGAGGAATGTGGCAAAGCCTTCGACTGGCACTCAACACTATCTCAACATCAGCCAATGCATATTGGAGAGAAACCTTACCAGTGTGGACAATGTGGCAAGGCCTTTAACCAGAACTCAATGCTTACTCAACATCAAAGAATTCATACTGGAGAGAAACCTTACAAATGCAAAGAATGTGGCCAGGCCTTTAACCATCACTCAAGCCTTACTCAACATCACAGAATTCACAGTGGTGAAAAAACTTACATATGTAAAGAATGTGGCAAAGCCTTTAACCTAAACTCAAATCTTACTCAACTTCATAGAATTCATACTGAAGAGAAACCTTACACATGTAAAGAATGTGGAAAGGCCTTTAATTGGCACTCATACCTTGTTCGACATCACAGAATTCATACTGGAGAGAGACCTTTTGTGTGCAAAGAATGTGGAAAGGCCTTTAACCAACACTCAAAGCTTACTGAACATCACAGAATTCATACTGGAGAGAGATCTTTCGTATGCAAAGATTGTGGAAAGGCCTTTAACCAGCACTCACATCTGACTCAGCATTACAGAATTCATACTGGAGAGAGACCTTACATATGTAAGGAATGTGGCCACGCTTTTATCCAGCACTCACACCTGTGTCAACATCACAGAACTCATACTTGAGGTCAGAAACCTTACCCAAGTAAAGAATGTGAGAAGGCCTTTCATCACTGTTCAACCTTTACTCATTACAACGGAATTCACAGTGGAGCCAACATTACAAATGTAAAGAACGTGAGAAAACGTTTAAGGATGACTCACTCCTTACTCCACATCAGAGAATTCATATTGGAGAGGAACCGTGAAATTGTTAAGAATGTGGCAAGGCCTTTAAGCAATGTTAAAGCCCGATTCCTCATCAGAAAATGTATGTTGCAGTGGATTTTGCAAATATAAAGAATTTGGCATGGTCTTTAATAAGAGGTCAAGCCTCATTCAACATCTCAGAATTCACACTGAGGAAAAAGTTATAAATGTAAAGAACATGGGCAAACTTTTAAGCTGCTCCACCCTTTTCTGTATCTCAGAGTTTATACTGAGGAGAAAGATTACAATACAAGTGGTATGTCAAGCCTCTAGCCAGAACTCACAGTCTACTCAGTTATCATGCAGGATAGAATCTGTGAAATGCAAACAAAGTTGCCATGCCTTTAACTGGAATTCAATCTATACTCCGTATCCCCGAATGCATCCTATCAAACCCTTGATACATCATGACTGAGGAAAGACCTTCAATTTATTTTATTTTTTTATATTGTCTATATATTTCTTTTTTAAATCATTTTTGAAATTTATTTTCAGCATAACAGTATTCATTGTTTTTGTACCACACCTAGTGCTCCATATAATCCGTGCCCTCTCTAATACCCACCACCTGGTTCCCCCAACCTCCCACATCCCCACCCCTTCAAACCCTTCAGATTGTTTTTCAGAGTCCATAGTCTCTCATTGTTCACCTCCCCTTCCAATTTCCCCCAACTCCCTTCCCCTAACACCCCATGTCCTCCATGCTGTTTGTTATGTTCCACAAATAAGTGAAACCATATGATAATTGACTCTCTCTGCTTGACTTATTTCACTCAGCATAATCTCT
>NW_019154161.1:151786-324591 GCF_002288905.1 Enhydra lutris kenyoni
CATACTGGAGAGAGACCTTTTGTGTGCAAAGAATGTGGAAAGGCCTTTAACCAACACTCAAAGCTTACTGAACATCACAGAATTCATACTGGAGAGAGACCTTTCGTATGCAAAGATTGTGGAAAGGCCTTTAACCGGCACTCACACCTGACTCGGCATTACAGAATTCATACTGGAGAGAGACCTTACATATGTAAGGAATGTGGCCATGCTTTTATCCAGCACTCACACCTGCGTCAACATCACAGAACTCATACTTGAGGTCAGAAACCTTACCCAAGTAAAGAATATGGGAAGGCCTTTCATCACTGTTCAACTTTTACTCATTACGACGGAATTCACAGTGGAGCCAACATTACAAATGTAAAGAACGTGAGAAAACGTTTAAGGACGACTCACCCCTTACTCCACATCAGAGAATTCATATTGGAGAGGAACCGTGAAATTGTTAAGAATGTGGCAAGGCCTTTATGCAATGTTAAACCCCGATTCCTCATCAGAGAATGTATGCTGGAGTGGATTTTGCAAATATAAAGAATTTGCCATGGTCTTTAATAAGAGGTCAAGCAGCATTCAACATCTCAGAATTCACACTGAGGAAAAAGTTATAAATGTAAAGAACATGGGCAAACTTAAGCTGCTCAACCCTTTTCCGTATCTCAGAGTTTATACTGAGGAGAAAGATTACAATACAAGGGGTGTGTCAAGCCTCTAGCCAGAACTCACAGCCTACTCAGTTATCGTACAGGATAGAAACTGTGAAATGCAAAGTTGCAGTGCCTTTAACTGGAATTCAATCTAAACTCTGTGTCCCCAAATGCATCCTATGAAAACCTAGAAACATCATGACTGAGGAAAGACCTTCATTTTAAATATTCACTGTAGCAAACACCAGAGAGTGCATACACGAAAGTAACTTGAAAGATGTAAATATTTAGAAATGTATGTAAGTGAACATCAAATGTCAATAAATATCACAGAAATCGAGTAGAAAGCAGTACATGAGTCAATCTATTCAGACGTTACATCAAAATATTCCTTATAAGGAATAATACGAAGTCAAACACTTAGTGTATATGCTATTATACTTCAAAAGAACAAGTGGATGGATTTTTACATGAGTACAATTAATTTCTGTATGTGCTTTTTTTTTTTCATTGATCCTATCTGGGATTTGTGACTAGCAAATATTAATGTATTTGTCTCAGATAAGTTCAGAAAATTCATTTATTCCTAGTGGGTGTGTGGAAGTATGTGGTTGATTGTTGCTATGTCAGAGGTACGAGACACCCTTCTTCATTTGTTTGGACTCGATATCTAATTGTCCATGGAAGAAGGATGATGTAATAATATATGAAGAAAACTTAAATGCAGATGCTATTTACAGTTATAACATTAATGTCAGTTATCATGAAAGAGGTGTTCAGAACAACATTCTTCTCCATTTATTAAACTAAAGAACCCCTGTATGGTATAAATAAAACATTTTACCATCTGGTCTCTGAGGAAAAAGAGGTGGCAGTCCAGTAAAATGTATCCTCATAATAGCTGTAGTTACAAGTGGAGAATGTCCAGGGATGCGGTTGAGATGAAATTCTCACAGATACCAGAAGAGGATAGTTAATTCTTCCCTAAAATGGTATATAATTATATATACACATTTTTTAAGAATGACTTCATGCCTGAAAATTATGGAAATCACTAATTCCACACCATTATATCCGCAGACCTTTGCTTTTTAACACTTGTATTCTGCATTTTGCATAAGGATCATAGAGTGCATTTGAAATTCATAAATTAGTTCATGTGTGAGCTTAACATATTTTAATTAATAAAATATAATTGATGTTTAATATATTACCATGGATGAGTAATGAATGACTTGTTATCCCACCACCGATGTTAACCTATCTAAAGGTTTAGGTAACTGGTGGAATCTGGCACATATTTGGTAAGAGTGAAATAATATACATAGTCCTCCATTCCTTCATTGGCCTTAATGTTTAAGTACTGTGTGATTATTTTTCCCTAGTTTATCTAGTATCATTTTCCCCTCTTAGGGACTAGTTGGATATTATTGTGGACATGTTGCAGATTACATGGGGGTCTTCCTATCTGATTAGCTCAAATACTCCATAATAATGCTACTTGGGGTACATTTTGTGTAGCCAGTGCTTTTGCAGGGGCCTTGAGCTGACACCAGCCCCTCTTGCTAGTGCATTCCCTAGACAACACTCTGCAGAGTCACAGGTTCCTGTAACTTCTGTTCACATCTCCAGTCCACCCTTGTGAGGCAACATGTGCCTGGAGTACCATGACTTTATCTCATGTGTCCATGAGAGGAGACTCCCACGGAGCTTACCTAACCCTATTTTATGAGACTGACGCGCTGCCTACTGTGCTAAGAAGGCACTGCCTAACCCTGTTTTAGTTCGAATGCCCCAATCTGGACTTAGTCCTGGGACATTAAAGCACAGCACCATGGCCCCAAATAAAGGTATGTGCACCACCTTGTGTGTAAGGGTGTTGTTCTGACTTTTCTATGAAGTAAGCATGCACTCATACCAATGCTTGGTGTGTGATAGGTGCCCTAGAAGTAGGAGAAACCTGTTCCAGTAGGACTGATATGTAGCCTCAAGGAAGAGGTAGGAAATACAGAGGATGAGGAACTGGCATGAAATCTGCATGTGGAGAGAGGACACCTTTCCTGGGTTGCACAACTGACCCCCTGCCTTTAGAGAAACAACTTCTCCTTCTTTCCTAGTGATCTCCAGATCTGCAGTTCCATTTATCCTCATTTCCCTTTCCAGCTGTTCAGGCATCACAGACATTCTTTGCTTGTGCTGTAGCTAGTTTCCTCGGTAAACACTGAATGGAGACTTGAGAAATGTAAGGCCAGTGAATGTTCAGACGTTGAACCCCGGGATGTAAAACACAGGGAAGCCACCACCATCCTTAGAAAGATAAGATCTATTGAAAGAAAATGTGAGGGGCACCTGGGTGGCATAGTGGGTTAAGCATCTGCCTTTCAACTCAGGTCATGATCTCGGGGTCCTGGGATGGAACCCCTTGTTGGTCTCCCTGCTCAGTGGGGAGCCTGCTTCTCCCTCATTTTTGGCCCGTCTCCCCCCACCTTATGCAGTCTCTCTCTCCCTCTCTTTCTCTCTCTCTCTCTGAAACAAATAAATAAAATCTTAAGAAAAAAAAAGTGTGAAGAACTCTTTAAAGTGTGGGGAGAACACCAGACAGAGGTGGCCTCCTCCAGGCTCTCCTGAGGCACAGGCAGCTTTGGGTTGGGTCATCTAATGAATGAATACATGCAGTGCGGGGAAGAAACTGGCAAGTGTGAGTTTCTGAAGAGCAGGAACTCCTGCTTTGTTTTCATGATTTAATTGAATTCCCCTGCGTTCCTGAGGACCAGATTCTTCTGGATGATCGTGATGACTGTGTTTGCCCACTTCTAGATCAGTGGTAACTGGTGGAGGAAAGGTATTCGATGACGCAATCATTTGGGAGTAGCTTTGAAATGTCACATGGTAGGGACGCCTGGGTGGCTCAGTGGGTTCAGCATCTGCCTTCCGCTCAGGTCATGATACCAGGCTGCTGGGATCAAATCCCACATTGAGCTCCTTTCTCAGCAGGGAGCCTGCTTCTCCCTCTCCCTCTGCCTGCAGCTCCCCCTGCTTGTGCTCTCTCTCTCTCTGATAAATGAATTAATTAAAGCTCTTTTAAATCAAATCCCATGGTAAAATAGATGTTGGAGATGAAGACTTTGGGACGGCGGCATAGGCAGGATCAGCAAGGCATGTTCTGTGGTTGCACCCAAGCACTAGTATACCAGGTCCATGACCCCAGCCACGTTTAGAACCATTGTTGATGGTGACATTTCATGAAGGTTCATGCACTACTGTGTGGAAGCTTCCACCCTTCGGTCAGCCCCATGCCGGGTACAGTCCCTTTCTCTGGCTCTGTCTGTGCCATGGACTTGTTGGAGGGGTGGTTCAACAGTCCATGCCAGTGGCCATTTCTGTTCAGACATTCAGGCCCGAGCGTTCATTGACTGATAAATGAATAAAGACTCTGTGTGCATGTTTGTGTGTGTGTGTGTGTGTGTGTGTGTGTGTGTGTGTGTGTTGGGGGAGGGGGGTAATGGAATATTCCACCATAAAAAGGAATTTAATCTTGCCATTTGCAATGACATGGATGGAGCTAGAGAGTATTCTAAGGGAAAGATGTTAAAGAGAAATAAATTTTCAATCGTATGTAGTATATAAGAAACAAACAAGAAGACAGGCAAATCACGAAATAGCCTAAGTATAGAGAAGAAACTGATAGTTGCCAGAGTGGAGGTCGGTTGAGGGATGGGTTAAATAAATGAAGGGAATTAAGGAGTGCATTTGTGTTGAACAATGGGTATTGCATGGAATTATTGTCACTGTTGTACCCCTGGAATTACAGTGTATATTAACTAAATGGAATTGAAAAAAAAATCCTTTTAAAAGTATTGTTTTTTACAGATTTAAGAAAAGTTTTCCCTTTTTTTTTTAAGATTTTATTTATTCATTTGAGAGAAAGAGAAAGCATAAGCAGGGGAGGGGGAGAGAGAGAAGCAGACACTCCACTGAGCAGAGAGCCAGATGTGGGGCTCAGTCGCAGGACCCCAAGATATGACCTGAGCCGAAGGCAGATGCTCAACCATCTGAGCCACTCAGGTGCCCCGAGAAAACTCTCTTAAGTTAACTGACATGTAGCAGGGCATAAAATATACCTCTGTAAGCCAATTGAAACATTTTGTCTTTTCTCTCTACCCGATTATTCCAGAATCCAGAAAGTTGGAGTAACTATTATATTTTAGCCAAAATATCTGTTTGCAATGTCAATTTCAGTAAGAATCTGTTCTCATTGGGAGGAGACAACAATAGAAAACACTGGTTATGGGGTGCCAGGGTGGCTCAGTGGGTTAAGCATCTGTCTTTGGCTCAGGTCATGGTCCCAGGGTCCTGGGATTGAGCCCTGCATTGGGCTCTCTGCTTGGCAGGAGGCCTGCTTCTCCCTCTCCCACTCTCCAGCTTGTGTTCCCTCTCTTGCTGTGTCTCTCTGTCAAATAAATAAAATCTTAAAAAAAAAAAAAGAAAAGGAAAACACTGGTTATATAACCAAGCCTTTGATTAGAATGTCCTAGCTGAGAAAGATCTGCATAGACTCAGATATGATGACAGCTGTAACGGACTAGGATTGACTTTATGGAGCCAATGAAGCCCCCTTGGAAATATCAACCTGACACCTTGTTTACTGAGTACCCAGCACCTTACCAGGAGAGCAAAGAAGGTAATTTCCTAAGAGGTGCAGGAACCTAGGGATAGTTATGGGTCTTCATGAAGAGACAATTTACCCAGATCTGTTGTTAGTATAAACAAAGTCTTGTGGCAAGTTCATGGCATGGCTCCTGGTGTGGAGACGCTATTGAAGGTTCAATCCTATGATTACTTATGAAAATTTCCAGAAAAGCTATTTTTAAAGATTTGATAGGTCAAACTCTATTCTTCCTACATTTATGTAAATAATCAGGATAAGATTCTAGGTTTTGTTTTTTTGTTTGTTTGTTTTAAGATTTTATTTATTTGAGAGAGCTAAAGAGAGAGAGAGAGAGAGAGCCCGAGTGCAGGAGAGTGGTGAGAGACAGAGGGAGAAGAGGCTTTCTGTCCTACAGGGAGCCTGATGCAGGGCTCTATCCCAGAACTATGATATCATAACCTGAGCCAAAAGCAACCACTTAACCCACTGAGCCATGCAGGCACCCCCCAGGACAAGTTTGTTTCTTAGACTTCTTTTGCAAACAAATCATTGTTAGTTTGGCTACCTTCAGTAAAAATGGAGATGATTATAGAGAAAAATATGTCTCAGTAACACACGTTTGTAGTTACAAGTTTTTAATACTATTAATCATCAAATGGACAACGTCCTGATTTCCTGTAGAGTCTTCTAATGCCAGGCTTTGAGTCCCCAAACTAACGTGATTTTTTAAAAGATTTATTTATTTGAGAGAGATAGAGAGCACGCGGGGTGAGGGACAGGGAGAGTGAGAATCCCAAGAAGACTCCATAATGACCATGGAGCCCAATGTGTGGCTCCATCTCACAACCCTGAGATCATGATCTGAGCTGAAACCAAGAGCCAGGTGCTTAATGGACAGCACCACCCAGGCGCCCTGGACATTTTTAATATTTCTCCCACCTTTCTGACTTGTAATCATTTGAGAACTAAAATAGCCTTTTCCCCTATAGCTCTGCAAATGTAATATAAATATCTTGATGTACAGAAATCATGGTAGTAGGTCACGTATAGACAGTCCTCATGTTGTGGCTCTATGGTCTGCTGAAAGTATTACCAGATGTACTTGAAAAATAAACAAGGAACATCTGTCAGGTTGCCCCTACTTACCCTCGCTCTACCCCAAGATGCTTCAAGTATATCATCTAGAAGTCTGTTCAGCTGGCTACCCTTAGAAATCAGAATCTGGGGGCGCCTGGGTGGCTCATTGGGTTAAGCCTCTGCCTTCGGCTCAGGTCATGATCTCAGGGTCCTGGGATCGAGCCCCACATCGGGTTCTCTGCTCAGTGGGGAGCCTAGTCTGCTTCCTCCTCTCTCTCTCTGCCTGCTTCTCTGCTTACTTGTGATCTCTCTCTGTCAAATAAATAAATAAAATCTTAAAAAAAAAAAAGAAAAGAAATCAGAATCTGGCAGGACGCCTGGGTGGCTCGGTTGGCTAAGTGTCTGCCTTCAGCTCAGGTCATGATCCCGAGGTCCTGGGATGGAGCCCCATCTGGCACTGGGCATCCTGCTCAGCAGGGAGTCTGCCTCTCCCTCCTGCCCCTCCCCCTGCTCATGGTCTCTCTCTCTCTCTCTCTCTAATAATGAAATAAAATTATTTTAAAAAAAATCAGAACCTGGCTTAACATTTGATCTAATCATTAAGCACAGTTCCATTGTTTTCCTATCAATGTCTCGTTTCATAACCTTACTTGAACCCCCGGGCTACCTTTGAAACAGAGACCTGCATCACTGCCTCCTGAAATGAGTTTTGACTTTCACTGACCTATTGTCTAGTGGAAAGTCCTGGATCAGTGACATGAAGCAATCTACCAGGTCAACTTTTATACATGAACGTCCCAAGGAAGTTCAGATGGAGGAACCGAAGGGGTTCAGAGCGGCATCTCCATTCCTTCCTGCCCCCTCCTCCTCGCCACCCAGTGGGCCACTTTGGCCTTCAGATAATTTGAGTTAAGAACCCGCAGGCTCAGGAAAACACTTCCTCCCCTCTTAACCACACAAAATAATCTAAAATGGCAGCGGGTGGCGGGGCGGTGGGGGGGATGTCTTTCCCCGAATAAGAGTTACTAACAGTGAGAATGTTTACCTCTGGGACCCATCTGTAATCACAAATATGTACCAAATATCTGGTCCTTGTCCTGCCCTGTGAGGTGTTTTCCTTCCCTGTGAAGCTCCAGGCCCCTGCTCTCCTTTTCTTAGTTCAGGATGACATTCGTACCTCATCTTGCCTGACAGTCTTTGGAATTTCTATGCAGTCTATCTGGTTTCCCTGTACTTCTCCTGGTAATCTGTCGTGTTAATTTGATTCTTAGTCCAACTGGAAGGACCTTTGAGGAGACAAGGACTCTTGTTCTCTGACAGGATTTAATTTTAATGCCTCATTTCCCGGCATCCTATTTACAGTATGAAAGGAAGGTACAGCAGTCGGAAGCACTTGTCCGGCGCTTGACATGTTTTAGCTCAGGTTTTGTCACTATTTCAGAAAGTCCATTCTCCGTTTCCTGCATGGCGACGGCTCTCTCAGTGTCTCCTTTAAAAGGTTCCAAGCAGGGGCGCCTGGGTGGCTCAGTGGGTTAAGCCTCTGCCTTCAGCTCAGGTCATGATGCCAGGGTCCTGGGATCGAGCCCCGCATCGGGCTCTCTGCTCAGCAGGGAGACTGCTTCCTCCTCTCTCTGCCTGCCTCTCTGCCTACTTGTGATCTCTGTCTGTCAAATAAATAAATAAAATCTTAAAAAAAAAAAAAAAAGGTTCCAAGCAGTAGTCAAAATGGGTACCACACTCGATTGTTGGCTCTCTGGAGGACAGTGCATAAGTACACGAATGAAGAATTTCAGGGGGTCCTCGTGTAGGCCACCTCGGCCTTCAGATCCATCATGAGGACGATTTTCTATTTACTTAGCGACTCAAGCCTACATAATGTATATGTGACAAACATCAACCCCACCAGATTGTTGGAAGGTGGTTCTCCATCACTTCCCACTGGGATGGCTTATGGTGCATCCTAGTGGGGTGAGACGCCCAGCACTACCTGTGGGGTTTTATGTGGGGATGAATGCGCTCACTAGAGTGGTCTTGCTCCTTCACGGGTCACCCTGGAGAAGGTTAACTGTATTTCCTGTCTTGGTTTTCTCTGGAGTTAACTTGCCTAAATTCAGAATGCTCAGCGTGCTAAATGGCTGATTCTACGCTTCCCCGGATGGGGCAGCTAAACCATTCGTGTTGTGAATGGGGATCTCTGTGGGACACCCGCGGGGGGGTGGGGGCGGCTGGAGTTGACTGAGAGGAGCTCATGTCCCTTGTCTTTAGATTCATTCAGCATCTCCTTCTTGTCCCCCCGCCCCCGATTTTATTTATTTATTTATTTGATGCAGGGAGAGAGAGCAGGGGGAGCGGGAGAGGGAGAAGCAGGCTCGCCGTTGAGCAAGGAGCCCAAAGTGGGACTCGATCCCAGGACCCTGGAATCATGACCTGAGCTGAAGGCAGACGCTTAACTCACTGAAGCACCCAGGAGCCCCAGAATCTCATCTACAGGATGTATTAAGCACTTAAATGGACCACATTGTGCAGAATTTTAAAATTCTAAGAGGCAGATGCATCTGTACCAGCCACCTGCAGTCTCTGCTGCTCCTGACTCTAAAATATGGTGGCCATGAAGAATTACAATAGAAAATCACCTTCCTTTGAAGAGAATAGTAACTAAACACCAACCAGTTTTGTAAACAGGCAGCCTAATGGGCTGCAAGTGGGGAGGTAGATCAGACACACCATTTCCCATGGCCAGCCACAAAAACAACGTCAACAACACAAGCACACAACCAGAACCACAGAGCTTCTCAGATTCTGTAAACTAGCATTAGCGGTAGAGGACTAGTCCTGCCCAAAGTGAGTTTATGATGAAATTCCATTCCAGTAATAAGAAATCTCTCTGGCGTCATCACATGCCAGGTTATTTACCAAGAGAAGTCTGTCCAGCCGGATGCCTTATTTCATTGCAAAATGAAAGTGCCATACTCAAGAGTCATTTCACATTTTCCATCATAGTCTTCTTGAAGATAACTTTTTGATATGCATGGTCTTTTTAAACTAAGCTGTTTTGTTGTTGTCTGTGTTTAGTTCAAAATTTTATTTTGTACATTTAAAATACAGCAATTGGGGCACCTGGGTGGCTCAGTTGTTAAGCGTCTGCCTAAGGCTCAGGTCATGATCCCAGGGTCCTGGGATCAAGCCCTGTGTTGGGCTCTCTGCTCAGCGGGAAGCCTGCTTCTCCCTCTCTCACTCCCCCTGCTTGTGTTCCCTCTTTCCCTGTGTCTCTCTGTGTCAAGTGAATAGACAAAAATCTTTAAAAATAAATAAATAGAAAGAAAGAGAGAGGGAAAGAAATTGCTTTTGACATGAATTTTTGCTTACATATATGTTTGTAGGTTGAGACCAAATGGGCCAAGTCTTGGATAGGTGACTTCTGTGATGTGTCTGTATCAGAAGAAACGTTAAAGGGTGGCTAATATTAGAGTCCTGAGAAACTCCTTGCTTTAAAATTCATATTTCTGGGGGCGCCTGGGTGGCTCAGTGGGTTAGGCCTCTGCCTTCGGCTTAGGTCATGATCCCAGGGTCCTGTGATCGAGCCCCACATCGGGTTCTCTGCTCGGCAGGGAGCCTGCTTCCCCTTCTCTCTCTGCCTGCCTACTGTGATCTCTCTCTCTGTGTCAAATAAATAAATAAAATCTTAAAAAAAAAATTCATACTTCTGGTACTCTATATAATGGGATATATTAAACTAACGATTTGTGTATATAGTATGTCCGCATTTCCTGATGACTTTTCTTGCATCTATTTTTAATAACAATTATTGTACAGGTTTCGCAGTTACACTCTTCAGGCCAATACAGTCCAGACTGTATAAATTTATAAAAGAAATTTTAAAACTCCTCATTCTTCTACGTTTAAGACAAAAGTACATCAATGCTAGCGTTGTGTTCAGAGGGAAAATATATTTCTCCTGAATATCTAAGAAAATGGGAAGTCCTTTTGAGAAAATCTGGTAACATAATAATCCTAGTCTCGTGGCACTAATGGAAAGAGGACCTCATCCACTTTCCCTGATTTACTGGTCCCTAGTGACCTTAAATTGGACCACTGTAGAAATTTATGTATGCTGGAACCTCTGAACATGAAGCCCTGGGATTTCTACTTGTTTTGTGTTCTGAATCAGCAAGAATAATTAAATTTGACGATGTAGGATTGGAAGTGTCGAGGGCTTTCTCTAGCGACCGAGCAAAATGATGTCTCCACTTCATTTACTGTGACTCACTTTCGCTCTGTGCGCTTTGTATATATCATATTTATTTCAATACAAATTAAGTTCTTCTTTTCCTGTATTGTTATATATTCCTATTTCATTGATGTGAAAATCAAATTGTGTCATAAAAACCTCTCCATATTTACGTATATTTGAAAATGTTATTTAAGAAAAAAACTGTTACAGTTAGAATTCAGCCTTCCATTGCCCCTCATTGCCTTTTTGTTAGAATGAGGTGAATTTGAACAATTATGTTGTCATAAACTCCTCACAAATAAGACAACTGGTGTAATTTTGTGGCCTAAGGTGAAACTGGAAAAAAAATAGAAAAAACAAATTACAGACCCATGAGGCCATGTCAGCAGACATTATTTCATACCTTCTGCTGCCGCTTTACCTTGTATCCCAGAGGTATCTTCTACCTCAAAAGACTTTAAATCAGAAAAAATGTTTCTTCTTAATGTTAGAGGTTTTGTGAGGTGTATCCCATAATTACACTGTAGAGTAGTGCTGATTAGCCGCTTGTAAGCTAGTGGGGTCATGTTCCTATGTCTTGAGCCTAGGCTACATGTCCCTTGTCCCGGACAGCTGTGCCTGGGGACATATGACCTGTGGTGTGCTTTCTCTCATCTGAACTGACAAGATCAGTACCGGCTTCGTGAGACCAACTTTGTGTCGATTCTGTCAGGGAGCTTGAATTTCTGTCCCCTCCAAGGTCCTTCTGTCTGGACAAAGAATCCAGTTGAAGTGTGACAGATTGACAGGAAGGATCAAATTAGATGTCATAAGCAGAAGGAACCGCACAGACATGGAAATCTCAAAGACAGTCAGGCTAAATGAGGTAAATATATACGTCATCCTTTATATGGAGGACGGCCTGAGACTTTGAAGTGGAGAAATGCACTTCCCAGAGCCAGAAGACAAAGAGCAGTTGTTGGGTAATTAGATGTGTGCCCTGTCATCAGATGGGTCACTCAGATAAAATCTGTCTCTGGTAGTCACTAAAGTGTTTTTAAAGTGTATTTAAGTTATTGGAAAAACAATTTCTGGACTTTTCTCATCTTGCAGATTTGAAACTTAATACCTGTTAAGCAACCGCTTCCATAGCTTTCTCTATTCTAAGACCCTGGCACTCATTCTCTTTTTCTCTCTCTCTCTCTCTTTCTCTCTTTCTTTCCTTCCTCCCTCCCTCCCTTCATTCCTTCCTTCATGCTGTTCATGACACTAGGTCAGGTACTTAAGTGAAATCATAATGTATCTGTTCCTGTGACGCATTTATTTCACTCAACGCCATCACGTTTTAACCATGTTGTATGATGTGACAAGATGTGTCTCCTTTTTCAAAGCTGAATATTATTCCAGTGCACGCATATGCTACATTTTCTTTATGCATCCTCGAATAGTTCTGTTGCTTTCATTTATTATTGGCTTTTCTGAATGATGCTGCTGTGAATCTGCTTAAGCAAAAATCTCTTGCAGATCCTACTTTGAATTCTTTCGTTATATACTGTCAAGTGGGATGGCTGAGTCATATGATAATATGATTTTTTTTTAATTTTTTTTAAGTTTTTTTTTTTTTATTTGACAGACAGATCACAAGTAGGCAGAGAGGCAGGCAGAGAGAGAGAGGAGGAGGAGGCAGGCTCCCTGCTGAGCAGAGAGCCCGATGCGGGACTCGATCCCAGGACCCTGGGGTCATGACCTGAGCCGAAGGCAGAGGCTTTAACCACTGAGCCACCCAGGCGCCCCTGATAATATGATTTGTAAGTTTTGAGGAATCTCTATTCTGTTTTCCAAAATGATTACACTATTTGCATTTCCTCTAGCAGTGCATAAAAGTTTCAATCTCTTCTCATCCTTTCCAACACACGTAGGTTTTTTGGTGTTTTGGTAGTGGGATCTGAACAGGTGTGAGGTGATGACTCACTGCTTGAATTGTATTCCTCTAATGAATGGTGACTTTGAGCATCTTTCACATCTTTGTCCACTGGTTGTAAACGGTGTCCAGTTCATAATAATGCTAGCTGCTGTTTGGTTGTTGTTGGCAAAATTTCTTTCTCTATTCTTTTTTTTTTTTTTAAGAACACACAGAGAGATCACACGCAGGCATAGAGGCAGGCGGGGTGGGGGCAAGGCTCCCTGCCGAGCAGAGAGCCCGATGTGGGGCTCTATCCCAGGACCCTGAGACCATGACCTGAGCCAAAGGCAGAGGCTTAACCCACTGAGCCACCCAGGCGCCCCTCTTTCTGTATCCTTGACGTTCAATCCTTATGCTCTAGAGACAAGTTTCCTTCCATTTCTCAGGTTGCCTTTAAACTTCACTGAATGTTTCCTTACAATTATTTTATCTGATTTCCATGTGTGTGAATATATTATGTTTCATTTCATTAGTCTCAAGACACCTACTGGTTATTTTTTTAAATTTCACGTTAACCCATTGATTTTTCAAGAGCGTGTTGTTCAATTTCCAAATATTTGTGGCATTTCCAATGTCCCATCTGCTATTTATTCTTAATTTCATGCCACGGTGGTCAGAAAAGATACTGGTATGAGATCAGTCTTCTTAATTTTGTTAAGACTTGTAGGCAAACAGGTTGTCTGTACCAGAGAATGTTCCATGTGTGGTTGAGAAGATTGTCTATTTTGTTGTTGCTTCGTAGGATTGTCTGTATACGGCATTAGATGTAATTGGTCTTTTATGTTATTCAGGTGCTCTCCCTGCTGGGTTTGAGTGTTAAGTTAAGTGAACGTATTAACTTCTGCCACTACCATGACGCTGTCGATTTCGCTTCAGTTCCGTCTTGGGTGTTTCACAAACATGGGACCTCTGATGTCAGGCGCACACATAAGTGTAATTGTTATGGTATCTGGGTAATTTCATTTCTTTACGTATATTGTCATTTCTCTGCACTGACACTCTATGAACTTAATGTGTGTGTTTGTTTGATATTAGTATGGCTACCTGTACTTTTTTTTTTGCCTTTGCTTTCCATTTGCACGAGATGTGCTTTTACATACTTTGACTTGTATCTTAAGTGCATCTTTAGATTTGATAGGATTCCTGTAAATGGGAGGTCGGTGGATGTTGTATTTAATCGTTCGGCAACCTTAAGGCTTTTTTCTTTTTTTTTAAGATTTATTTAATCCAGGGAGGTGGAGGAGGGACAGGGGAGGCCAAGGGATGGGAAGGTGGGGGGGGGGGTCCAAAGCCACCTTCACACTGTGTGTGGAGCTGACTCTGGCCTGATCTCACAACCCTGAGATCTCGACCTGAGCTGAAACCAAGAATTGGATGCTTAACCACCTGTACCACCCAGGTGCCCTTATTTTATGCCTTTTAATGGGGGAAATTTAATGTACTTACTGAGAACATAATTTCTGAAAGGGAAGGATGATAGCTGTTGTGTTTTCAGTTTTCTGTACTTCTTGTGGCTATTTTATCCCCCTTTCCCTCTCTTATCGTGTTCCGTTATGTTTCTTTGATGTTTGTAAGGACAGCTTTCATACCATTTTCACTTCCTTTTTATGGTTTTTATAGTTTTTTTCCCTTTCACCTTGGAGATTACTTAAAACCTCTCCAAGCTGTGACAAACCATTTTAACTTGATATTGTCAGGAGCATACAAAATTCTGCTACTTTTTGTGCCCCCCCTTACTGTCGTTATCTCATCAGTAACTCAAATCCTATCTTTTATGTTGTATACTCCATAATTTACACATATCATTTTTTTGCTTTTCTTCTTTTTCTTTTTTTTAAGATTTTTATTTATTTATTTGACAGACAAATCACAAGTAGTCAGAGAGGCAGGCAGAGAGAGAGGAGGAAGCAGGCTCCCCGCTGGGCAGAGAGCCCGATGCGGGGCTTGATCCCAGGACTCTGGGATCATGACCTGAGCCGAAGGCAGAGGCTTTAACCCACTGAGCCACCCAGGCACTCCTCCTCTTTCTTTCTTTCTTTTTTTTTTTTTTTTTTTTAAGAGAGAGAGAAAGGGAGAGAGAGAGCAAGCATGTCTGGGCAGGGGGAGGGGCAGAGAGAGAATCTCAATCTGAACCAAAATCAAGAGTTGAGCACTTAACAGACTGAGCCACCCAGGCATCCCATTAGTTATGCTCTTATAATAAAAATCATCAAATGCCAATTCATAGTGAGAATTCTATGTCCACATCTATTCTAAATTATAACATTTATTACCATTTGGCTCTATGTGTTTCCTATCTTATCTGATGAGATATTTGAATAAATTCCAAATCACTCTACATTGGATTATTTTGATGAAAGAATGCGATGAGAACTGTATTTATGGGTGATCCCAGAAAGCTGGAGGAGGACATTGAGGGAAGTGAGAACTGGAAGACCAGGAAGCCATAACAGACTGTTAGTGTACTTATTTATTTATGGATAAGAAAAGTGTGTTTTGTGTGTATCTGTGTCACACCACTAACATCACCACAAATATAGAGGGTTTGTAAGAGTGACTTATCTGTGCATAATTCACGGATGACCTGTGACTTAGTTATTACAGAGGCTATCATATCTTGCATGAGAATCACCTGATGTACTTGCAAACATCTCAGATTTCTAGGCTTCCTCCCATGTTATCATTTCATTAGTTCTGGGCTGGGCTGTAAACCCCCCCCCCCCCCGCCCCATTTGCTGTTCTTGCAAGTACTCAAGTGGTGCCAGTGGGGCCTCTTTTGGGAACCTACTTTGAGAATGACACTCTGGGGGCATCCTAATGGTGGTCATCCTCAATGAAGATACTCACCCATAAAAAACACAGTCAGATAAATAGATGAGCATGAATTGTTTGAAGTGGACTCTGGTCTTGGTTCTGCAGATGTGACGGTGGGTCATGTGTAGCCTGGGCTTCTTCTGTCCAGGGCTGGAACTTAGACTCTCATGTCTGAGACCATGGAAGCTGTTCTGTGTGAAGTCTTCTGGATGATGGATTGATTGTTTGATGGGAGAGAACCCAAGAACAGGTCTTCTGGAAGGGCATTTGAATGCCTCTTGTTGCTGTAGGTACCCAGGTTCAAATGCTGACTCTACCAACATTTAGATGATCACTAAACCTTTTTTAACTAAACTATTTTGGTCAATTATAAAGAGAAAGAAAACTATTGCTTCTTTTCTGTGAAGGGGTAAACACAGTTCTTCCCTATTTTGTATATGTCCTTTGTGTCCCTCTTACTACATACACAGAGGATTTTACTTCTGACACTTCTGTCACAAATATGGGGTGGGGGTCCTTTCCCCACAACAACAAGCAGGTCTCCAGCATCAGCTGGACATTTTGCAGTTTAATTCAGTTTGGACACTATTTACCCAGGGATTTTGTCAGGTCCCACAGGTAAGAGCTCGGTCTCACAGACTGCCCCCACCCCACCCCCAAAATACTTTCACAGCCTATTCACAAGCTCACACTGTTATGCATACACATGAATGACCAGGTCTGTAGATTGGAGTTTCCAATAATCTCCTTCTTGGGTTCAGTGAATTTGCTAGAGCATCTCACAAACCTCAGGGAAACACTTATGTTTACCAGCTTATTAAAGGGTATGATAAAGGATACAGATGAAGAGACACATAGTGTGAAGTCAGGGAGGGTCCCATAATCATGAGCTTTTGTCTCCATGAAGTTAGGGTTTGTGACCTTCCCTGTGTGGATGTGTTCACCAGCCTGTAATCTGTCCCAACTCCATACTGTTGGGACTTTATGGAGCCTTCTTCATGTACACATGACCAGTCATAATTCCATTTGCAGCCCTTCTCCAAAGTAAGGGGTTGGGGAGATGAAGCTTGAGTGTTCCAAGCTGCTGGTCATGGCTTGGTCTTTCTGGTGGCCAGCTCCCATCCAGGATCCCACCCAGAGCCAATTCCCTAGACTAAGAGACACTCCTAGTGCTGTTATCATTTAGGAATTAAGAGAGTTTTAGCAGCCCTGGGTCAGGGAGAGTTCAAAGACAAATACTAGAACGCCGATGCTCCTAGGGCTCTTATCACTTGGGAAGTTACAAGGATGTTAGGAGCTTTGTGCCCAAATCAGGGACAGTCCAATTATACATGTATTCTATTATCTGACACAGTAAAAAAGGAATAATAGTAGTCCAGAAGCATAAAGTCATGAACATTAAAATCATTAGACTAAAGCATTAGAAACAGCAGGCTGTATCTTATAAACACTATAGAATGACTTTAGACTTTGGTCAACCTTGTAGGTTTCATCTTTCATGAAAAACATGGCCCATGACTCATGTTTCCCTGCTGATTTTTCTGCATGTGAATGTAAATATTGAATCCTGGAAATTAGCATTTGAGTATTTGACATTGGGAATGATCTTTCTGGTCCAGATTCTCCCTGGAAAACCGCAGGAGTTCTACCTCGTATGTCATCATTTCCTCTACTAGGAGGGAACCAGGGCAAGTCTGAGAGGTTTTTCTCAGTCATCTGACTGTAGCCAAGTGTCAGTCATTCTTCAAGAGGCATCTCAGACACCTTTTCAGCTTTTGATTTGAAACATTTTCTCTACAATATTGGACACAGACTCACTTTCTAGTTTCACAGAGAGTCCAGAGGTATGTCCATTGACCACTCTGGCCCCTTGAGTGTCTTCCAAGCCATCACCATCAGTCCCAGGAACTCCAGGTGGGCAAAGCATTAAGGCACAGTCCAACATTCAGTTGGCCCCTCCAGTGTCCAGTGCTGAGCAGGTCAGGGTCATACCACAGTTCCTATGTATGTATGAGACAAAAAGTAGAACAAATACACACGAACATTGTAGGCTTTGGATCCTGTTCTACTCTACCTTCTGAGGAACACATAGACTTACTCTGTGTAGCCTTCAGATAGGCATCAGATGATTTCTGCTTGGGACTCATTCTGGTTTTCCTCTGTGCATGCACAAGTGGGGGCCTAACACTTTCCTCAGACCAATACCACACCGAGAACCTCTCCTGAGAAAATAGCTACCCCAAGCATTTTTGTCCTGGAAAATGCTGTTGTAATTTTTTATATCCTCCCTTTTTTCCATCATTGTAATTTTTATCTTTTTCACTAGACTATGTGGAGGGAAGCAAACAAATTGTTCTTAATCAATGCATGTTTCCAAATTGCCATCCTCATTCATTTTTTTTTAGAAGGGCTGTTTTTTTGAAGATTTTATTTAAATTCAAGTTAGTTAACAGATAGTGTGTTATTAGATTCAGGGGTAGAATTTAGTGGTTTGAGAGTGGCATATAACACCTAGAGCTCATTACATCAAGTGCCCTTCACCCAGTTACCCCGTCCCCCACTCACCTCCCCTCCAGCAGCCTTTGGTTTGTTCCCTAGAGTTAAGAGTCTCTTATAGTTTGCCTCCCTCTTTGTTTTTATCTTATTTCATTTTTGCTTCCCTTCCCCTCTGTTCATCTGTTTTGTTTCTTAAATTCCACATATGAGTGAACTCATAATATTCGTCTTTCTCTGACTGGCTGATTTCACTTAGGGTAATACACTCATGTTCTATCCTCATCGTTTCAAATAGCCAGATTTCATTCTTTTTAATGGCTGAGTAATATTCAGTTGTGTGTATATATATACCGCATCTTCTTTATCTGACGTCCATAGATGGACATCTGGGCTCTCTCCACAGTTTGGCTACTGTGGACATTGCTGCTATAAACATTGAGGTGCAGGTGCCCCTTCAAGTCACTATTTTCACATTCTTTGGATAAATACCCTGTAGTGTAATTGCTGGATCATAGGGTGGCTCTATTTTTAACTTTTTAAGGAAACTCCATAGTTTTCCAAAGTTACAGCAGCTTGCCTTCCCACCAACAGTGGAAGAGGGTTCCCCTTTCTCTGCATCCTCCCAAACACCTGTTGTTTCCTGACTTCTTAATTTTAGCCATTCTGACTGGTGTGAGATGGTGTCTCAGTGTGGTTTTGATTTGTACTTCCCTGGTGATGAGTGAAGTTAAGTACTTTTTTAATGTGTCTGTTAGCCATTTGTGTGGCTTCTTTGGAGAAATGTCTGCTCTTCTTTCCTTTTCTTGACTGGATTTTTTGTTTTTTTAATTATTCGGTTTGATAAGTTCTGCATAGATTTTGGATGCTAGCCCTTTATCTGATATGTCATTTGCAGATATCTTCTCCCATTCTGTAGGTTCCTTATTCGTTTTGTTGATTCTTTCCTTTGCTGTGCAGAAGGTTTTTATCTTGACGAAGTCCCTATAGTTCCTTTTTTGCTTTTGTTTCTCTCATCTCCAGAGACATATCTAGTAAGTAAGAAGTTGTTGTGGCTGATATCAAAGAGGTTGTTGCCTGTGTTCTCCTCTAGGATTTTGATGGATTCCTATCTCACATTTAGGTCTTTTATCTGTTTTGAATGTATTTATGTATATGGTGTAAAAGAGTGGTCCAGTTTCATCCTTCTGCATGTTACTTTCCAATTCTCCCAACACCATTTGTTGAAGAGACTGTCTTTTTTTCCACTGGATATTCTTTCCTGCTTTGTCGAAGATTAGTTGACCATAGAGTTGAGGGTCCATTTCTGGGTTGTCTTTTCTTTTCCATTGATCTATGTGACTATTTTTGTGCTAGTACCATACTGTCCTGATGACTACAGCGTTGTAATAGAGCTTGAAGTCTGGAACTGTGATGCCTCCTGCTTTGGTTTTCTTTTTCAACATTTCTTTGGCTATTCGGGATCTTTTCTGGTTCCATACAAATTTTAGAGTTATTTATTCTAGCTCTGTGAAAAATACTCATCATTTTGATAGGGATTGCATTGAATATGTAAACTGTCAGCCCCTTTATTCTCCGAGTGATGACCACTCTCTATCCAGGTCTTCCTCTGTACCCTGGATGAATCAGAAAACTTACTCATCTTGGGAGAAAAATGTAGTCTGTTTTCCTCCAAGTCAGTCATTTATATGTTCATGCCTCACAGAGTGTTATGTACACTTACAAGCTAGTGACATTGTAGGTAAAATTGAGAATAATATAGAGAATCTATTCTAGTAATAGATAATTATAGCTCTATAATATTAAAAGATTCATCTTTTAAAAATTATTTTGTAATTATCCACACAATTGTGTTGTATTAATGGTCCCAGGAGATAAGGCCAGAGTCCAGTCAGTAATGTAACAGCATCTCCTGAAAGAATATAGAGATACCCAAAATATCTCTGAATGGATACCTTTCAATATGAGATGTCATATTTGCCTAACATTTTCCTGAGTGTGGGCTTGTGAAGACAGTTCCACAAAGGTGGTTAGCAAGGTTGATGGTCCTTCAAAAACCTGGCACTCCTAATGGTCAGTGGGGAATCTCTAAGTAGCAACAAGCGTAGGCATTGAAACCTACCACACTAGGTCCTGCCTTAAAGCAAACTCCAGAGAGGAGAAGATCCTTTAACACTGTGGGGTTAAGACCCACAAAATATCTGGAATCATGACCACAACTACAGCTACCTGTCAACTGTGTTAACGGAAGTAGAGGCTTCTTACTCCAGAGAGCCCTGCCCAGGAACAGGACACATCACACCTGCATCAAAGGGTACTGATCCACCAGGACAGGTCTGTGCCCTACATGATGGCCCAGACTCAGCCCAAGGTTTCTGCTACCTGGATCCCTACGGGGGCATCAGTTCAGTCTCACGGGGGACACACTCCTCAGTACCAGGAACTCTTTGGAATATTTAGGGATGTCCTGTGTAGACTGGTGTTAGACTATCACCAGAACTTGAATCTGCTTCCATCTCAGAGAAAGAAGAACGAGTCATCCAGGGCCCTCTCCTCCCTCCAGAGAAGGAGTCTCCTTTGTGGTTCCCAGTGAGAGGTGCTCCAGGGTCCTCATAATGTGGTAGAGACACTGTCTGAGCAAGTACAGAGATGCAAACAGATAGAACCTGATTATTTCCATGGCATTCGGTCATTAGAAAACAGATAAAGAGTCATGATGCCTACCATCCAGGAATTTTTAGGTTAGAGCAAGTGGGAACATTGTTGAATTCAGGATTGTGGAGTCAAGCTGAGGAAGATGTGGTGCACAGGGCACTTTGCTTCAGTTGGGCCAGTTCCTTCTCTGTGTGATGGTGTAAGCTCTGGTGTCACGCCTGAGGGGCCGTCCATGGACCAGAGTGTTTAGTAGCAGTAGTAGTATTTGTTGTACATTTTTGTTAGGAATGGAAGCTTTCTAATATAATTCTCCCTGAAAATTCTAAGCATTTATGTTAACTTGCTTTTCATTGTATGAGTAGACAAAGAAGAGACAAAATAGATTAAAATAACATGAACGCTGAGTGTTGAATCTCTTTGGGCAGGCTTAGGAATGACAGAGCTGGAATTACCCCCAGAGGCAGGGGGATCAGAGCCTCCAGCCAGCTCTCAACCGCAGCCAAACCACATCCCCCTGCTTCTCAGGCGGTGTGTGGGTATGGCCTGGCGAAGGGAGCTCCTCCCTTCTCAGGACAGATTAGAGGGGATCAGACTCTTGAGTGGCTGTTCCTTTCATCTCTCCAGGGCTGGTGCTCACAATTCCCAAAACTGGGAATCGGAAAAATGGGAGCAAAGGACTATGTATCTTAGTGCCTTTGTTTTTGTTTTTATCATTAAGTTCCGTGCTTCACAAGTGTTTCACTCAGAATCCTGTTTTCCATTCCTGCAGATTGAGTAGTGACTCAAGTAACAAAATAGAAATATATGTATACATTACAACATGGTTAAAATGACCTAGCTAGGGGCGCCTGGGTGGCTCAGTGGGTTAAGCCTCTACCTTCAGCTCAGGTCATGATCTCAGAGTCCTGGGATCAAGTCCTGTATCGAGCTCTCTCCCCGGCAGGGAGCCTGCCTCCCTTCCTCTCTCTCTGCCGGCCTCTCTGCCTACTTGTGATCTTTGTCTGTCAAATAAATAAATAAAATCTTTAAAAAAAATTTTTTTAAATGACCTAGCTAATGAACATGTACATCACCTCAAAGTGTTACAAATTTTTTTTTATTTTTGATGTTTTAATTTTTGTAAGAACATCTAAGATATACTCTCTTAGCAAATTTCAAATATTAAAGGACACAGAATTATCTGTAGTTACCATGCTGTAGCTCACATCTCCAGAACTTATGCATCTTGCATAAATGAAATTTTGTACCATGACCAACACCTCCCACTTTGCCATCAGCCACCTCTTGGCATCACATTTCTACTCTGCTTTGAGGAGTTCAGTTTCATTAGATTTCAGATATAATTGAGATAATGCAGTATTTGCCATTTTGTGTGGCTTATTCCACTTAGCGTAATATCCGCCATGCTCACCCCCACTGTCCAGATGGAAAGATGTCCTTCTTCTAAGCTGAGTTTTTTATAGATACATATAGAAATCAATATTATATATCATTTTTGATATGTATTTTGATACATATATCATAAATATATATATATATGTATATATATAAAATTTTCTTTAATCACCACTCCTAGAAACCAGGGAGACTACAGGGAAATGACTCTTCCTATTTAGAATAACTAAAATTGAGAAAAAAATAGAAATTTGTACCATCAGGAATGCCTAGGTGGCTCAATCAGTTAAGTGTCTGCGTTCATCTCAGGTTATGGTCCCAGGGTCCTGGGATCAAGTCCCACACTGGGCTCCCTGCTCAGCAGAGAGCCTGCTTCTCCTTCTGCCTGCCACTCCCCCTGCTTGAGCTCTCTCTCTTTTCCTGACAAATGAGTAAAAATACATCTTTTTTAAAAATTTACACTATTGTGAAGGAATTAAAATAATCATATATTGAAGAAAGTATACATGGTACAGGAAAACTGTCATTTACTTATAAAATCAAATATTTTTCTTTCCTCTTAAAAACACATAAATGCAACAATGAAAACTCTCTGAACTTCTACTCTTCCTTTCTGTATTTTTTTTTAAAGATTTTATTTATTTATTTGGCAGACAGAGATCACAAGTAGGCAGAGATGCAGGCAGAGAGAGAGGGAAGCAGACTCCCTGCTGAGCAGAGAGCCCAACACGGGACTCGATCCCAGGTCCCTGAGATCATGACCTGAGCTGAAGGCAGACACTTAACCCACTGAGCCACCCAGGCACCCCTTCCTTTCTGTATTTTTACATTCATCCATATTTCACTCATACAGAATACAAACATTTCTTTTAATTGATAGGGGAAAAGATGAGGCAGATAGGTGGGGGCCAGTATCTACATCTTCATGGTTATTACAAGACCCCTAGTGCCCAGCTTGCAGGATTATATGGGGGTGAAATCGCATCATATATGGGCAGTTGCCAACATGTCGCATATAACCCTTGTCAACACAAAATCAGTGCTCAGTCAACACTGCAGTAATCAATGTGTACACGTTGTTTTCCAAATAGAGACTTGCTCAGACATTAGTGCATTCACTAGTCTTCTTTCTGTAAACGTTAAAGTGCTGTGAAAGCATGTGGTCCTTCAGGGTGGTGATGGTGGTCTTTGCTGGGACCAACAATAAACTTACAACAGTGAAAAATAAATAATAAACTCTTTCCCGGGAACTCACCAGGAGTTTTTTGTGTTGACATAAGATGGTGGGTGTGGGGGGCTCAGGTGTGCTGTCCCTGCATTCTCCAGTGTAGCCACTAAACATGGGTCCCCAGGAGCAGCATCAGCACTAACGAGGAACTTGTGAAAGTTGCCAATTCCCGGACCCCATTCCAAACCTGCAGAATCACCATTTCTTCTATGGAAACTGGAATACCAGGTGATTTCTATGCACATTGAAACGTGAAAGCACATCATTGCTTATCAGCCTGGGTTTACAGTAAAGATCCCACGTGCGTTTTAAGAACCACCATCACCTGTGCGCTCTGCCAGAGTCTGTCTATGGGTCAGGGGAGAGCATCAGTGCCGCGTTAACTACGTGCTCCAGGTGATTCTCAGGGAGACCGGGGGGGAAGCACAAGGATTAGAAGGTATATCTGTGAGAGCTGAGCTGGCTTTCTGGTGAAGACAAGGTAACAGTCTGTTCCGTCTGCAGTTGGAAAGGGCAGGTCAGGGCAGCCCAGGCTCCCCGTGCTGTGGCAGGATTTGTGGCTGTCTGTGGGAGGCGAGGACATCTGAAACCGGGAAGGAGAAACACACTTATAAGTGTCCACTTAGCAGCTCCTTTTTTCTGAATCCTTCCTCTGACAAAGGAGAGGTGGCCTTTTGTGCATCTCAAGATCCTTGTGCCTCTGAGATGATGATAGCGGGTGAAGAGGCTGCGTTGAGGCCTTTAAAGCCAAACAGGTGTGATTTCTCTACCTAATATCATTTAAGAAACAAAGCTAGAGGGGCACCTGGGTGGCTCAGTGGTTTAAGCCTCTGCCTTCGGCTCAGGTCATGATCTCAGGGTTCTGGGCCCATGGGGCTCTCTGCTCAGCAAGGAACCTGCTTCCCTCTCTCTCTCTGCCTGCCTCTCTGCCTACTTATGATCTCTCTCTGTCAAATAAATAAATTCTTAAAAAAAGAAAAAAAGAAACAAAGCTAGAACGGAGAGGCAGAAACGGCTGCTTCTTGGTTAGATCTTGACTTAACCTAAGGGCTTTGTCTTCATTTCTTTCTGAAAGGCCAGGTGTCAGAACTTGCAAACATTCACTTCTCTAGTTCTGGTGGTCCTGCCGAGCTGACAGGTTCCAAACGACTATCCTTTTTTTTTTTTTTTTTTTTTAGTTTTTTTTTTTTTTTTTTTTTCAGAGATTACAAGTAGGCAGAGAGGCAGGCAGAGAGAGAGAGAGAGAGAGAGAGGAGGAGGAAGCAGGCTCCCCGCTGAGCAGAGAGCCTGATGTGGGGCTCGATCCTAGGACTCTGGGATCATGACCCAAGCCAAAGGCAGAGGCTTTAGCCCACTGAGCCACCCAGGTGCCCCCACTACTATTTATCCTTTTAAGGATAGTCAAAGTCAACCCTTCAGGATAGTCCTCTCTTACATCCCTGGGGCTGTCCCTCCATTCTCTCCAACTGGGTTTTCTTTTTTTTTTTTTTTTAAAGATTTTTATTTATTTGACAGATCACAAGCAGGCAGAGAGGCAGGCACAGAGAGAGAGAGGAGGAGGCAGGCTCCCTGCTGAGCAGAGAGCCCGATGCAGGGGCTCGATCCTAGGACCCCGGGACCATGACCTGAGCCGAAGGCAGAGGCTTTAACCACTAAGCCACCCAGGCGCCCTCCAACTGGGTTTTCTATGCAGCGTGAATTCCTACCATGCAGTCATGGCCTGCAACTACTGAAAATATTCCCTCTGTGAGGGATCAATATGGAGATGTGTTGATACCCAAGATTCTCTCTAGAGGTGGGTTGGGTTTGGGGATCCCAGTAAAGGAGGAGAATATACAATATTGAGTTTCTATCTGGATGAGGCCTGAGTCTTTGGAAACTAGATGAACATGAACCAATAAACCAGACAGTTATCAGGCCAAGAATAAGTCAATGTTCTGAAAAGGAGAGTCTTGCTGTCTAGATTGCTTCAACGAAAGTCTTACTATTTTAAATATTTTAAAGATTACAGGACGTGGGAGCAATCTGTGGCTTGAAATTTTCAGAAAAATGCTATATTTTCATGAATGGAATAATATAAAGATTTGCTTTATTTTGGTAAAATAAAGTAAAATAAAATACCACAGTGATGAGTCCTTTGTGCTTCAGGCCACTGAAATCAGTTTATCTCATTAGAGCTGATGTTAATTTTGTTCACTTGGTTCAGGGTCTCTGCCAGATTCCCTTAGAAAATGAAGGGAATTGTCTACTGGAGATCCTAGTCTTTGCAAATAAAGGTTCTAAATTATTCCTTGGTCTCATAACTTTCCATTTTATCCTGCATAGCATTACAGACATTCTCTCCTTTATTACTTTTCTATTTTCAGGAAGAGGAAAGTAGCATAGTATAATTGCTTTATGTCCATGTGTTTTAAAATTCTATATTGTAACTCATCAGAAATGACAAATGACCTCATTTCAAAGAAACAGTCGGGCTTTGTGGGTGTAAGTATTCATGATGTTTTGTCTTGACTTTAACTTTCCCGTCTGCGGAGGTTATCCATAACCTTCACTCTAGATTAATGATAATTCTAGAAACTAAGTGGCATAGAATCTTAAAATCAAATATCGATCCCTTCCTTTTGATTCAGCAGTATTTGGAAGTGGTATTAAGAAGCTGAACATTGAAAATGCTTTCTAAGTGTTCTAAAGTGGCCATCAGTAAGAGCATTTGGAGAAATACCTTTTTTTTCCTTATCAAGATTTTATTTATTTATTCATTTATTTGACAGAGATCACAAATAGGCAGAGATACAGGCAGAGAGAGAGGGGGAAGCAGGCTCCCTGCTGAGCAGAGAGCCTGATGCGGGACTCGATCCCAGGACCCTGAGATCATGACCTGAGCCGAAGGCAGATTCTTAACCCACTGAGCCACCCAGGCGCCTCAAGATTTTATTTATTTGACAGAGAGAGAGAGAAACATCGAGAGAGGGAACGAAGTAGAGAGAGTAGGAGAGGGAGAAGCAGGCCTCCCGCTGAGCAGGGAGCCCAGTGCAGGGTTTGATCCTTGGACCCTGGGACCATGATCTGAGCCAAAGGCAGACACTTAACTGACTGAGCCACCCAGGCACCCCTAATTTTCTATATCCTTTTGTAACGTGCTCTCTTCTCTACCAATTATAGTGCTGGATTTCAAATTGAAAATTCTCTGGCAAGAGTCATGTTTCCTTTTCTTATAAGTAGGTCTTGCTATCTCTAGATTGTATTTGGTCTTTTTCTTTAGAAAAGGAAAGAACCCTGGCATATGATGAGAAAGGAGACAGTAGTCACACAGCAAGGTATGTGGGAATGAATGAAGCAGATGACACGGATGAGGGTCAAAGGAGAAAACTTAGCCTTAAAATGTGATCTGGGGGGTACTGCGTGGCTCATTTGGTTGGGTGTCTGACTCTTGATTTTGGCTCAGGCAGGTCATGATCTCAGGGTCCTAGGATCCAGCCCCACAATGGGCTTTGCCCTCAATCCTGAGGATTCTACTTTTCCCCCTGCCTCTCCTCCCAATCGTATATTCTCTTTCTCTCAAGCAAATACATAAATAAATCTTTTAAAAAAATAAAATGTGTTTTGGGATGCTCTTCTTGAATGGAATGATCCTGGTAGACAAGGTTTATTTCTCCGGTGGTCACATGGGGACATTTCCTGTCTAACTCTTCACATCTTCCTACATCCTCTAATGACTTACCTTTTCAAGTTTCCAAGAATTACCCAATGTCTTTTACTTCTCTCTCTCTCTCTCTCTCTCTTTTTTTTTTTTTTTTTTTTTTTTTTTCTCCTTTTTTTTTTCCCCCTTTTTTTTTTTTCTTTTTTTTTTTTTTTTGATCCACTTGTCTCCTGCCACAAATTCTGGTACAACATCAGGAACATGGGGTATACTGACCCTCCCCTATCCAAACTTAAATAGAACAGCTCTCCCCATGGAGGCTTCCCCATTGATGAGAGCTTGTGTGCTCTGTCCTCAGAAATGTAACTGGGAGCCTCAGTGTTTACCTTGGCCTCACAGTGGTATGAGTTGAGCCATGTCATTAAGACCTAATAGATGCTAGGCCTTATCAAGGAGTAAGTGACAAAAGCTTTGGGGTTGGGATCCTGGAGATGACAGTTCTAAAATCCACACAGGGGATCCTTACAGGATGCCAAACCTGAGAATGAATTTTGCAAATATTGCTTTTCAAAATTTCATGTATATAGAGGGTTGCCTGGCTGGCTCAGTTTGCAGTGCATGTGACTCTTGATTGTGGGGTCATGAGTTCAAGTCCCTTGTTGGGTACTGAGATTGCTTAGATAAATAAACTTGGGAAAATGTCATGTGTATACAAACCATTCGAGGTTCCCATTAAAAACAGATTCTCTGGCCCCACTCTCAGATATCACTACTCCCTAGGTCTGCATGAAGCCCATTAATTTGTGTTTTTAACGACACTGAGGTTGCTGTCCCCAGACATCATTTTCAGTAGAACTGAGAAAGCAGAAGATCAAACCTGAATCTGTTCTACCCAATCATCCTATATCAACACAAATACTGCCATTCCCAGGGAAGACTGACCTCTCCTGGAAACACGACACTCTGTGCTCATCCCCTGCAAGCTGGGAAGGGACTAGATAAGGCGCTGGTGTCTGAGCAAGGCTGTTTGGGATAAATAGTATGTGCCCATGCATCAAAGGAATGTTTATTGGGCAGCTACTACATGCTCCAGGTATAGGATGTCTGGGTGTGTGACTACAGGATGCACTGGGCCCAGGACACTGTACTGGGAATCTTACAGGCATTATTCATGTTAATCTTTCAAAATCCCTGGGAATTGGGCCTGTATGTTTATTTCTCCCATGAGGATGTGGATGCTGCGTGTGCCTCCCTGGGACTCTAGAGACTTTTTCTTTTTCATGATCATTAATCTGAAAAGTAGTGTTGTCCATGATAGCACAAATATAGGGAGCGGACTGGGAGAGAGAAAGGAAAGGTGGACTAGAGCCTCTGTGTGAAATTTGATTCACCATTTGCATTTATGTATTTGGTTCATTTTAATGTGTGGACTATGAGTGGACATCGCAGGAATGGAAGGTGGGATGCCATGTGTTAACTTGGAAGCAGCGTTTCAACCAGACATGTGAAACTGACTCCCGAAATTTTTAGTCCTTTATTCTGCTTTATCTGAGTCTGAGCCTCAGGAAAGTGTGAATGCCAGTTGGGGCCACCCAGGTGGACCTGCCAGGAGCTGTACCTGGAGCTGTTGAGAAGGGAGGCACAGGGACCGACAGTGGAGCCGTGGAGGGCAGTATCGTGGCCTGAGGTCATTTTTGACAGAAACTGAACCGACAGTTCTGTGTTAGGCTCTGCAAAACCCCCTTTAGGTAAAAGTACTATTCCTGATGCGAATTCTGGGGCAGCTGAGGTTTGTGCTCATAGTGTTAACCTGGAAGAATGAATCCGGAATCTAGGGTGTCAGCGGTTCTGCTGGAGAAGTGGCATTGGGGGAGCTTCGTGAGTTCACATCGCACTGGGTGATCCCCGATGTCCAGTTCCTTACCTCCGCTGCTCTGGGTCCCTCTGCACTGCGGATCTGGGGGGGGAGGGGAACTCACCGCGTTCGCCGTGTGCGCATGTGCGAAGTTTGGGCCTCAGGGAAGGGAGAGGGCGTCGAACATTCTCGGTGTAATGATAACAGAAGAAGGACTGGTGTGCCTATAGACTTTGGTCCTAGCTTGCCTGAGGTGTGAACTGAGGTGTGTGGGCTTGGTTGAGTTGGGATTCGGGGTGGTGCTTGAAGACCCCAGCTGGTGTGGTAAGGACCGGACGACTGCGGATTTCCACCCAGAGAGAGGCTGCGTGCGCCACAAATCCTCCGTGCGCATGCGTATCACTTGTCTGGCAACTCTGTGTGCGCAGGCGCTGAGGGAAGCCGTTACCGAGGGTGAAGTCTGGGGGAAGTGAGGGCAGAATCCCATTGGTGTGTTGCGCGCATGTGCTAAAGGGGGCAGAGTCGGGTGGGGAAACCTGTCGCGCTGAGTGATCTGCCCACTTGCAACGAGGGCAAGGGGCTCAGGCCGCTTGGGAAACTGGTCAAAATCAGAGGTGGTACTGTGATCTGAAAAGATGAAGTAATGTACATTGAATTTTCAAGTGTTTATTTGACAGTGTAATTTGTCTACTCAATTTGTTAGGCCCTGGGAACCAGGGTGGCTGAGTTGGTTAAGTCTCCCACTAGGTTTTGGCTCAGGTCATGATCTCAGGGTGGTGAGATCAAGAGTGGCCTTGGGCTTCTGGCAGAGCTCTGCAGGTCGTCTGCTCGAGATTCCCTCTCACTGCCCTCTTCCCCTCCCCCTCTTAATTAATTAATGGAATGAAGAAAATGTAAAAAAAAATATGAATATACAAAGAATAAATAAAAACGTAAAACTCAATCTATCCTTTTTTTTTTTAAGATTTTATTTATTTATTTGACAGAGAGAGATCACAAGTAGACAGAGAGGCAGGCAGAGAGAGAGAGAGAGAAAGGGAAGCAGGCTCCCCGCCTAGCAGAGAGCCCAACGCGAGACTCGATCCCAGGACCCTGAGATCATGACCTGAGCCAAAGGCAGCGGCTTAACCCACTGAGCCACCCAGGCGCCCAAACTCAATCTATCTTTAACAAAAAGATTAGTTAGGGATGGCCCACCTGTAGGAGCTACCAGTGAGGTTTTTATTGAGAGGATATGGAAGCAAAGCAAGGACAGTGTTTGTTTGGGTATGCCTTACTAGTTGCCTTATTTTTGGAAAGCCTGGTTTACTGTAATTCTTCGTTCTTAAGTTCATTTTTTTAAAGATAAAAATTTTTAAAAATAAAAATTTTATTTATTTATTTGACAGACAGAGATCACAAGTAGGCAGAGAGGCAGGCAGAGAGAGAGGGGGAAGCAGGCTCTCCACTGAGCAGAGAGCCCGATGCGGGGCTGGATCCCAGAATCCAGGGATCATGACCTGAGCAGAAGGCAGAGGCTTTAACCCACTGAGCCAGCCAGGCGCCCCTCATTTTTTTTTTTTTCCCCATTTCTATGCAGTGACTGTGAATTAAGTTGTGATTTGCTTAGAGAGGCTACAGAGTCATTAGAGCCATCTGAGTCAATGGCTTCTCTGTTTAATTTCTTTAACGGGAAACACAGTTGATAGGATGTTACTGATTTTTCTGCCTTTTTTGTTTTATCCATTTGCAAGGGTAGTTCAGCAATTGTACACTCATTGTAAAAAGGCAATCATGATGGTGCAACAGTCTCAATCCAGGAACCCCCCAGTTAAGGCACACGTGTATAAATCAAAGATCCACATTTCATGACGTGTGTGATAGCAGGATAGTGATCCATTTAAGTATCTAAATGTATAAAAAAGGAGGTGTTTCAGCAAGGGTGTAATATTGACAATTACCACCAGATACGGTGTTTTAGGACTGCAGTAAATCTATTTCTACTGGTGGGAAAACACCACCTTTACATACACAGCATTGGTTGAGGAAAGCAATTTGATTGACAGTGAGTTTGATCTGACAGTATTTCTGTAAACATTAAAGCTAGTGCAAAATACTTTAGTTTGCATGTGTGTTACACAACTTCAAATGGAACTTCACGTACCCTCTGAAATTGCACGAGGATACACCTCACACTGATGAGCAGTACATCTCAACATCCAGGTCTGACAGACTGGGGGCAATGAATGTGGACTTTTACTTTAATTTGTTTAAAATAAAAATGAATAAATAATTTTTATTTATATTTAATGTTTTGCCTTTGTGTAGATGTTTTCCAATTTTACTGTAACCAATTTCCTCATATTTAGGCGCTAAAAAAGAATGCTATTTATATGTCTGACTTTCAGTGGGTTTGCTGAGTTTTTGTTTAGGGTCTTATACCGTCAAAATCAAGGTTTCATGAGGCATGGGATTTTCTCTGCAGCCTCTAGTGGGGAATCTATTCCCAGGACCCTTTAGGTTCTTGACAGAATCCATCTTTAAAGACGAATTGGATTTTCACATGGGGCACAATTCTGTATTCAAATCCGTGGATGAGTGCTTTGGAGTTCCTGGGTAAGTCCAGGTTGTCTTATTGAAACTAAAACAGGTTTAGGTAAACTGTGGGGATCTTCTCTAAAGTGTGCAGAAGGGGAATGCCTAGAGTGCCATGGGAAGTGCTTGTTCACAAGGGCATGGAGGAGTTCGTCTCAACTGTCAACAGTCCCCCTATATAATCTATAATATATCCATGTTGATGTCCCAGGGGTTCAAAGGGGGAGAAACCAATGCAACATACTGTTGGAAATATAACCACATGTTTTTTAAAGTCTGAGGCCGCTGAGAAAATGGACTACTAGTTATATTACATCACCGTTATCAAATGGGTGGTAGATACTATCTGTTGTCTACATTCTTTTTTATTTTCTTTAAGATTTTATTTATTTATTTGACAGAGTGAGAGATCACAAGTAGGCAGAGAGGCAGGCGGGGGCAGGGTTGGGGGGAGAAGCAGGTTCCCTGCTGAGCAGAGAGCTCAATGCAGGGCTCGATCTCAGGACCCTGAGATCATGACCCAAGTCAAAGGCAGAGGCTTAACCCACTGAGCCACCCAAGTGTCCCGTTGTCTACATTTTTAATTAAGGTGAAGTAGGTTAATATTGATGGCAGGATAATACATCATTCACTACCTATCAATATTAACACATTAAAAGCCAATATGTTCTATGGGGTGCCTGGGTGGTCCAGTCGTTAAGCGTCTGCCTTCAGCTCAGGTCGTGATCCCAGGGTGCTGGGATGAAGCTCCACATGAGTCTCCTTGCTTGGCGGGACACCTGCTTCTTCCCGTCCTACTCCGCCTGCTTGTGTTCCCTCCCTCTCTTGCTGTCTCTAGGTCTCTCTCTGTCTCTCTCTCTCTGTCAAATAAATAAATAAAATCTCTAAAAAAAAAAAAAAAGATGTTCTATCATTAAAATGTATTAAGAGGGGCGCCTGCGTGGCTCAGTGGGTTAAGCCTCTGCCTTCGGCTCAGGTCATGGTCTCAGGGTCCTGGGATCGAGCCCCGCATCGGGCTCTCTGCTCGGCGGTGAGCCTGCTTCCCCCTTTCTCTGCCTGCCTCTCTGCCTACTTGTGATCTCTCTCTCTCTCTCTGTCAAATAAATAAATAAAATCTTTAAAAATAAAATAAAATAAAATGTATTAAGATCATTATAGACTGTGTTATGCATTTCAAATCTACTGTATAATTCTTGTTGAAAATACAGATTATAAGCATTCAAGAAGCATTCTTTTTCTGATATAATGTCCTGAGTCATAATTTCAATAATTTTCAGACCAGAAGTAATTATTAAGAAATGTTGATGCACAATCATATGTCCTGTTAGCAAAGCGTTAGCTATCCTCTACGGATATCTGGGAAGGCTTCTTCATTTCAGTCATATCAACTAATATTTTGTATATCTGCCTATTGCTATTGTGAAAATACATGAGTATTTTTTTAAAAGATTTTATTTATTTATTTGAGAGGGAGAGAACCAGAGAAAGAGAGCACAGGAAGGGGAAGGTCAGAGGGAGAAACAGATTCTCCGCTGAGCTGGGAGCCCGATGCAGGGACTCGATCCCGAGACTCCAGGATCATGACCTAAGGCAGTAATTTAACCAGCTGAGCCACCCAGGCGCCCATATATCAGTATTTTAATGGATTGCCACCACTTTTTCTTTGTTTTTGACCTAAGATTTATTTTAATTCCAGTTAACATAAAATGTTATGTTAGTTTCAGCTGTGCAATACAGTGGTTAAACAATTCCATACATTACTCAGTGGTTATCACAAATGCAGTCCTTAATCATGTGTTTAACCCTTCACCCCCCCCCCTTCCCTCTGGTAACTATCATTTTTTTTTTCTATCCTTAAGAGTCTGTTTTGTGACTTGTCTCTCTTTACATTGGTCTCTCTCTGTTCCGTTGCTCTTCTTATTTTTCATTATAGTAATATTCTAATGTGTTTTCTCTTTTGCTATTTTCTGTCCTATTGTTGAAATATGTGTAAGCAGTTCCTGACTCCTTTGCCCAGCCAACAGATCATACCGACTACTCAAAGCTAGTTCACCGCAATGTCCCCTCTGGACTCTACAATAATGGCTTCTCTAATAGTTACACGTGGGGACAGATAGGGACCAATTTCAATGCATGGGTAGGGACATCTCTACAACCCGTGTCACCTTGAAAAAGTTATAGAATATGAGCCCTTCACCCTTTAAATATTTAAGGACAGAAAATTGGTTGGGTGTGAAATGCCGAGGCACAGAAACAGAAAAATGTTCACCTTTAACCCAGAAGGTTGACCTATAGCCTGCATAGTTTTGATAAGAATCAAATGTAGCTGATTGCTACATTCTTAAAGGGTCTCCTGACTGCCTGTCCATCTCACCCATAATTAATATTGAACTGAATGATAAGCACCAGAGAAATTTTGCTAAAGTAGTTATATGAGTAGAAATTCGAAGAAACATTTATGATCTAATACTTCCTGCATGACCCTTCCCCCTGACCACTAAGCATAAAACCACCAGCTCTTTGCAACCAAAGTGCAGCTCTTTCTGCCCAGGGGTCCTGTCCCCCTGCTAATTGAATAAACTTACTAAGTTTCATCTTAAACATCTCAAGAATTCTTTCCCACCGGACGTACTGAATGATAACGCAATTTTGTTACCAAAAAAAAAAAAATAAAAGAAGATTGGCTGTGAGTTGTTCCAAAAGCTAACACTCAAGACACAGTTTTGACTGGGAAGGAATGTGAGCTTTATTCAGGAGGACAGCCACTTGGGAAGAAGGTGGAGTCTTGTCCAAAAACCAGCTCCACAGTTTCAGCCTAGTCCAAAGAGTTGAAAAGGAACTCGAGGCCAGTAATCAGTAAAGAGGAGTGCGGTAATCTGTAACACTTCATGCTTGCCTCTTCGTAGCCACAGACATTACTGAGGTGCTGGAGATTGTGTATCGGTGCCCCAGGAGAGAGGTTGTGCAAGAGGGTTCCGATCCAAGTCTTTCTAGGAAACAAGGCACCAATGATCTCTAGATACACAAAGAGGTTTGGTTTATCAATCAGTGGGGCTAAAGGTGCGTGCTAAAATTTAAAGACTGCTAAGCTGGGCAAAGGGGCACTGGCTTGGCTTCTGTAATTTAAAAAAAGGTCCTCTAGGTTTATTGTGTTGCTACAAATGGAAGGATTTCCTTCTTTTGTGAGGTTGATTGTATACCAAGAATAAATTAGATGGTGGAACTCTATCAGTAATATAGCTAATATCAGACTTTAACTTTTTATATTATAAAAAGTTGCCTACCTGGTGTGGCAAACTGTTGTTTGATAAACATTTGCTCCTTCCTTTTTCCTGTTGACTATGCTTACCCCTTCTGAAATTCTAAATCCCTCCCCTTCTTAAGTCACAGCGGCATGAAGCGTCAATTCCCTGTCTTTGAGCCTCGTATCTTTGAGGTTCCCCTAATTAAGAAATTATTATTATTTTTCTCTTGTGAATCTGCCTTACATCAGTTTAATTATTAGACTGGCCAAAGACTTGAGAACAGATGAAGAAGGATGGATTCCTCTCCCAACATTCATTCTGTTATTGAAAACTGACATTCATGCTTCAGACCCAAAATATAATGTGAAGACAGAGTTGGGGATAAAAGGGAACAACAGCTTTTTTGCTTTGCTCAGCAGACAAGGCTGCAGCAGGTCAGGGCCTTCAAAACTGCAAGCCCACCCAGGGGAAGGGGCTGGGGGGTTTTGTAGGCCAATACGGGATCTCGCGGGTTTCGACAGGAATTGTGTTTGTGCTTCCAGCCTTATTCACTAGGTTTTCAGAGTGGTCCTGGATTCCTGGGGGGGGAGGGGGGAAGAAGACGAAGAAAGGGGGAGGGGAAGCTTGCTGAAATGAAAAAGGATACTTAGTTTAATATCAAGCCTTGCTGACATTTTAATGCAGCTATTTCGGTTTTTGTTCAACACAATGCTTTTAGTGGTTTCCCTTTGAGTCACCAGAATGACTGTATTAAGACCACTTCATATTTTACAGGGAGGAATCACTCAATATTTTCTAGAAGGGCTAAAATCAAGGAAAAGGGTAACACCACATTTCTGTGAAAATACTGAGAAATGCGAATTCTTTTCTATTGCTGATGGGAATATAAAAACGACCTTCACTTTGGGAAACTGTTTGGCAGATACTTAGGAAAATAAATATTTGCCTATTTAAGAAGAGCCTTGTACCATCCCAAAATTTGTGTTTTTGCCATAAGGATTATTTTATACTGGTTTTTTTGTTTGTTTGTTTTTGTTCTTTTTGTTTTTTGAGAGAGAATGTGTGACTGAGCTGGGGGTGAGGGGGGAGGAGAGAAGAGGGAGAGAATCTTAAGCAGGCTCCTTGCTCCGCAGAGCCCGACCTCATGACCCTGAGATCACGACCTGAGCCGAAATCAAGTCTGACTCTCATCCAACTGAGCCACCCAGGCGCCACTAGGCTGTTATTTTAAAGAAACAGCAGACAAAGGAAAAGCTCTGAAACCCAGTATGTTTACTTTTGTAAGAGATATTTGCATTTATAAAGGAAAGCTCCATTCGTAAGGGTGTCTCCCTGTGCTGAGCAGAAAGACGGAGAATGTATAAATCTCCGGAAACTGGTCAGTGGAAAAGGCATGGATTTAAATCTGGATAACAATTCTAGCCTTGGTTGCTGTCCTTTGCCTGGTCACCTCCCCCAAATGCTTCCCAATAGGATCACGTGTGGAGTTTCAAAACCGATCATTGCCGGTGCTCTCCTCCTCAGATCCTGCCTATTGGTGTGGGTGGAAAAGACAGAGTTGTTTTAATTAAGGACTGCAGGTGATCCACAGTGAGGCCAGGATTAAGCACGAGGGCTCCCCATTAATTTATGAGACTTGAGTAGAGTTTCTGGCTCACGGAGAGGTAAAGGGTCTCTGTTACAGGAGTCTGGGAGGCTCAGGTCCGTGCAGCACGCGGTTCCTATGCTGAAGCTGAATTTGTGGGCATTGGTGGGAGGGGAGGCCCCCTGAAAGCAGAGAAGGAAAAGTCAGGGATTGGTCTTCAAGTAGGAGCTCATAGTTTCTGAAAGGCTCCTGACACAAAGGACTGGGAATTTGGGCCTTTTCTGCATTTCAAAGTCCTGCTGTCAGGCCGAGCAGTTTAGAGGTGCAGACGCTCTGTTGGTGGCTTTAAAGGCATTTTCTCCTGATGCAGCTGTGATTTCTCCACGAGTCTCTTCTGACAAAGAAATCTAGAGGACGACATGAAAGAAGAAGAAATGGCCCGTTCTCAGGTAAGCCTTGCGTCCCAAGTCAGATGGCGCGTCACTCTTTATCCCAAAATCCCGTTCATTTAGAAATTGCGAATATTGATTCCTCTAGTCACGTTGTTTCTGCTTTATGTGTTCCCCTAATTTTAAAAACATTTTCAAAAATGACTCAAGGTTAAGTCTTTAGAACACTTCCCCCCTATATTCCAGAGTCTTTTCTCCCTTGTCTCCAACCTGTCTTTCAATAGTCTATCAACAATTGTCCCTTTGAATTAAAGTTCTGCAAATGCCATCAATAGTCCCTTGGTGACAGACCCACAGAGGACAGCACCAAGTCCCAGATTCCTGCTGCTGATCGGCTCCGGCCTTGGATATCAGTCAAGGAAAACATTTCTTGTTAGGTTCCATCTGGATTCTTTCTGAGCCCTGTGTAGACCAGGAGTAAGAATTGCGTGAACAAACACAGTGGATTTGAGACCCAGAATAACTCAAAAAGTTTTAGAAAAAAAGGGGAGGATTGCTCTCTAGAATGTGAAAAAGATACTCTATTTAAAGTTGCTAGATATTACAGGACATGGAAACTATGTGTGACTGAACTTCGTATAAATGCACTGTATTCTCATAATATAGTTTATATTCTGATTTACCTTTTGGAGGGCAAAAGAACACACCATTAATAATAGATCCTTGAGGATGCCTAAGGCACTGATCTGTTACCTTCTTTTACTTGGGTTGGTGCTCTCTGACAGATTTCTCCCCTATGAAGTTTGAATTTTCCCCATTATCATTCTTAAGGATCTTAGACGGATTTGCTGAGGGATATGCAGAAACCTTCACAGTTAAAGTGGAAACTTCTTCCTTCTGAGTTTCTCTTACTTCTAGTTTCTGTTGAGAACCGAGGTAGAAGAGATGTAGGTAAACTGAAATTCAACTTGAAGACCGTTGATAAATACTTGAGACCGGCAAGAGTATGACATTGCATCAGGAATTCCCAACTGCCTTAATGTTCATGCTCTGCTAGAGGGTAAAAGCTACCAGCTTGGCGATAGCCAGACCTCCGGGATCCTGTAAGTCCTCTTTAACATATGAAAATCCCTGCAGAAACTTCCTTTATTCCTACCCCCAACGTAAAACTATATTACTAATGGCTTCTCACAAGGACAGTGTAGGTCTTTCTGCCCAGGGGTCCTGTCCCTGTGCTTTAATAAAAACAGTTTCTTGCACCAAAAATGTCTCAAGAATACTTTTTTTTTACCTTTAGCTCGCAGGCCCCTTCAGGTCCGTTTCCACTGGACAACAAAGGCTCTCACCTTCGTGTAGCAGAGATAATGATTTCTGGGACGGGAGGTTCTAAGTCAGACCTCCATCTTGTAGGTTTTATTTTACTCCACACATAGTTCACAGAGTGACCCTCTATTTACTTCTTTGTATTTTCAAGCAAAACAAAACAAGAATCACTTAATTGACATGTCTGAGTGTCTTAAAACCCTGAAGTATAATAGAGTCACAGGTAGAAACTACAGCAGATGGGCTTGTGACACAAAGGAAACTTGATTTGCCGCCAATAAGGAGATCACAGGGAATGACTTCAGAGACTCCCAGAGCCAGGGGGACGTTTTCCTTTTGCTTGGGGTTCAGATGGAAACTCAGCAAGAGGGGCTGTATCATCTTACATAGAGTTGCGCATATGGTCACACATGCTCGTGACGACAACACTTGTATACATACTTTGTATGTTATGAAACGATGTCTGTGCTTCTCCTTCAGTGGAGATTTCATACTCTAATGAGGTGAAGTAACTGTTGGCCACTCCATGGGTTACTCCTTGCTCCACCTACACAGGTATGAGTCAGGGGTTAAACTCAAACTAGGGAGGCCCAAGTGCTTCCTCAGGGCAGTCAAAACTTTTTGTTGGATAGTTTCTGTTTCCAACACAGGAGACTCTGCCCATGGGGTCTTTCGACTGAAGTAAAAGATAAGGTGGGAAGAGAAGGTTAAGTAAAATGTAGGATAAAATTGGTGGGTACAAGCAGGTGGGCCCTGAAAGTCAGGTCTTGGGGTCCAGCTGGTGACATTAACTCCCTCTTTCAACTTAGGGACCATTGTGAACTCTGTCAATGGCCCCTTGGTGACTGTGGTATTTCTTACAGGGACTGCTGACATTCAGGGATGTGGCCATAGAATTCTCTCAGGAGGAGTGGGGACGCCTGACCCACACTCAGCGGGAACTGTACAGGGATGTGATGTTGGAGAACTATGGACACCTCCTCTTCCTGGGTGAGAAGATTTCCCAAACCAAAGGGTTTTTTCCCTCCTTTGAAGATTGTCTCTTAGAGGATTCCTCTTTGAATGATTGGAATTCAGATCCAGGCAGAAAGGAAAATAAGTGGGGGTTTGTAGATGGAGAGAAAAATCTTCATGATGATTCCTTTTCAGCCTTAGCGTCCCCTTCCTTAAGGGAACATCATCACTTCTGTAGATTAGTGTTAATACTGAACATTGAAAGCATAAAATAGTACTGCCCACATCATCAACTCCAATTTTTATTCCTTATAATTGTATTTTGTACTTGGAAGTGGGGGTCATGATGTGACTATTTGGAACTACCACGTGTTCTAAAGGGGCTGTTGGTCAACAGTGTTTGAGAAATCCTTTTCTAGAATTCTTGAATGTTCTCTCTTCCCCACTGAGCACAATAGTGGAATGAAAGTTAGAATCTCCAGTAATACTCCTAGTCATTTTTTCTAATAAACAGGTCTCGTTGTGTGGAAGCCAGACCTGGTCATCTTTTTGGAGCAAGAGAAGCAGCTCTGGGATGTGAAGAGAAAGGAGTCAGTAGCCTTCCATCCAGGTATGTGGGAATGAATGAGGGAGATGACAGAGCGGAGGTTCAGGTCTGAACAGGAGGAAGGTAGACCTTGTGCTATGGTTCTAATAGTTTTCCTGAACGGAAATTAGTTTGAGAAGCCTAGTGTTATTTCTCTCCCTCTCACAGAGGAACATCTGTTCACCATTATCAAGCTCTTACATTCTCTAAGGATTCTCCTTTAGCTCCAGTGATGGTTCATCATGTCCACAGGGAAGGCCAGGAGACTCCCCTTAGAGTGGGAGGGCTTCCATAATCTGAGAGCTTCTCCATTGCCGTGAGGGCCCTGGGGAGGTCATCCTATTTCTGAGGAACCCTGTGCTAAGCCCTTTATAAGTTCTGCTTTGCCTCGTGTGAGAAGTGTGTCAGGGTAGTGGCTGGCATATTGGGGTTTGGTGTAGAAATCCCAGAACCGTGGAGACAAATATCAAATGTTTTCTGGTTTATGCTTTCCAATGTTATGGAGGCTTTAATCTTAATTGTACATAATGGAGACTCACTAAATTCATCAGGTAACAAAACACCTTCCTGCAATGAAGGGTATACTCCTTTCTTTTACTATAAAAGTCCATTTTTCTTTTTATCAGCTAAAATTAGAAATTTCCACTCTGTGTTCCATTTCTCAGTGGTGAAATAATTTAATATATCAACTTGAATCCTAGAATTTCTTGGTAATTAATGCCATATGGGAGCTAGAACATTTAGAACTCAGAACTTGCAGGCTATAATAAACCTTATTTATTCATAACCACATCATTTTTATAATTTTGTATGATATGAAGTTCTTTGACTTTATCAAGTGTGTTTTCACTTTATTAGTTATATATCAGATTCATCTCTGAATTTTTTACATGAAAATTTGTGATATGACATGGACATTTGCTTACAAGTGTGGTGGATAATTGGTAAAATTCCCATATTTTTAAAAAAATCTTGTTTATAAATTCAATTTTACATTTACAGGAAAAATTAGCCATTAGTATTCTCTTCTACTTTCCTCAGAATATATCTGAATTTAATCCCAAATATTTATTTCTTATAAAGTGTTTGCTGGCACATTTTACAAATTTCATGTTGTTGTTGTTGTTGTTTTTCATGTTGTTTTTATTTCAAAATGAACGGTTTTTGTTTCAGTGCTTGGTTCTGAAGAATGGTTTAGAGCCTTGCATTCTGTGTAAGAGGAGGAATATACTAATAACATAATACATTTTTTAATGTCTTTTAAATACTTAGTCATAAAATTTTCCATTAGAGCTTTTCATGATGGTATTAATGAATATTCTTTCCAAGCTTACCGCCCGTGAAGGCATGCCAGTAATTCAAAATGCTTGTTTTTCATCATTACACAGTCACAGTTTGAAATTAGAGTTATAAAGAAGATTTCCTTTTAAAAATTTGCCTGTTTTTATGTTGATTTCTTTTTGGTTAAATGTTGCCTTCTTCTGGTTCTAGAGTTCCATAATAATGTGCTTCTTTTTGTATGGGACCTTCCATAACATTATTTAGTTGTGATATCATTTCTACCTGTGTGTCTTGTGATAGGATGAGAGTTGTCAACTTCATACAGTTCTAGACAGTGTGAATTTCACTTAAATATGAATCAGGTTTATGCTCTTTACTAATAAAATTACATATGTATCTGTACAATTTCCACCCATACATGCTTTGGTTGTGACTCATCTTGTGCATTTCCTTGACTGGTTAGTGTTCGGTGAGTATACCTCGTGTGCAGATGAGTTGTCACAGGAATACGATTAACCTCGTCACCTCTTGCAGAACGTGTAGTCTCTTTGCATGACAGAAACACTTTCTGTGAATGGAAAGCAGTGTTTAAACAATTTCTACTTCTATCATGTTTACGTGTTCAATTTTATCTTTAATTGCGGCGTTCTACCCATAATGTGCTTTGATTCCATTCCCATTAACTTTTGTGTCTTCTATACATATTTTCTTCGGGGCTGCCTTGGAGTAAAATTTTTTTGTGGTTACCTTGCTCAAAATTTGTTAAAGGCATAACAATTAAATAATTTTATTTACTTATTTATTTATTTTAACAATTAAATAATTTTAAACTGATATCGTCAATTTCATAGAAAACTCTTCTACTTATTTCTAACCCTGAACCCACTTTCTGTTACCAGTATCACAAATTCTGTCTTTTATGTCATATACTCATTTACCTAGACTTATGATATTTACGCTTTTATTTTTTTTTAATTCTCTAGCAGAAATAAAAGTGACTTGTGCTACCTCATTAACACTGTAGATTCCTATGAGTGTGTGAATATTTATATTTACGGAGAGCTTGTGTTCTCGTGTGATTTCAGTTTCTGCTTAGAATCCTTTTATTTCACCTAGAAAGACTTCCTTTAATGGTTCTTGTAGGACAGATCTACTGGTAAACTTAGAGCAGTTGTTACTTAGGAAAGTCTTCATTTCCACATTCATGGAAATCAGTTTTCCCAGATAGCACATTCTTGGTGGTTATATTTTGATCTTTCAGTGCTTGAATATATTGTTCCCTGCACTTTTTCCTATAATGTCTGCTGTGAATCCCTCTACTAATCTTACAGGTGCTCTCTTGTACAAGATGAGTTGAATTGCCTTTGTCATGCTGTTCCAAAATTCTGTTTTCACTTGGGATTTTTCATAGGTTAATTATAATGTGGCACTGTATTCATGTCTTAACATGTACCCTACTTTAAATTTACCAGCCCTGTTGCATTTGTCCCCTTTCTCCACACATGTGGGAAGTACAAGTTTTTAGCTCTTTTTTTTTTTTAAGATTTTATTTATTTATTTGACAGACAGAGATCACAAGTAGGCAGAAAGGCAGGCAGAGAGAGAGGAGGGGAAGCAGGCTCTCTGCTGAGCAGTCAGCCTGCCGCGCGGGGCTTACTCACTCTCCAGGGTGTTTCCCTCCACCCCCACACGCATGACCTCACCTCTTTCTGCCACAGCCCTGTGAGCCAGGAGGAGAGGCCACACTATTGTGCTGGAGAAACAAGGATTTCCATTCCCGGTGGGCTGTGCCATCAGGGGTCCCAGCTCTCTCTCGGCGCTGACTTCGGCACGTGTCTGCCTCTCTCAGGTCCCTGTGTTCACAGTCTTGAAAGGGGGTGTTGGATACCAACCTCCCTAGGAGTGAGAGGATTGAGAGAGGTCGTAACACCTAAGTGTTCCACGTGAGACCTGTCCTGTGTTAGCCAAGCGTGTTAGAGTCCTCGGTGCCACAACAAAGCACTACTCATTTGGTGGCTTAATGCAACAAAAATTATTCTCACAGTTCTGGAGGCCAGAAATTTGGAGTAAGGTGTCAGCAATTTTGCTTCCTTCTGGAGACTCTGAAGATTCCTTTCATATCTGCTGGCTTGTGGTGGCTGATGGCAATTCCTGACGCTCCATAGCTTGTGGATACATTCCCTCGATCTCTCCCTCCATCTTCACGTGGCCTTCCATTCCCCGTGTCTCCGTGTCTACTCCTTTTCTGTTTCTTTTGTTTTTTTAGATTTTCATTTACTTGAGAGAGGGAGAGAGAATGAGCTGGAGGAGAGGCAGATGGAGAGGGAGAGGCAGACTCCCCACTGAGCTGAGAGCCTGATGTGGGGCTCGATCCCAGAATCCTGAGATCATGACCTGAACCAAAGGCAGATGCTTTACTGACTGGCTTAACCACCCAGGTTCCCCCTTTTCTGTTTCATCAGGACACAGTTGTTGGCTGTGTAGAGAAAACTCGCTCTTCCGTGTGTCTCCTTGACTCTCCCATCACTACCACACTCCACACTTTTGATACCATGTGTGAGGTTTTTCCCATGCCACGCAGTTCTCCGCAGTGCCAGCTACATGTCTTACAGTTCATTTCAGTTGTAGTGCTAACCAGAAGCAGTGCTGACCCCGCAGGTGAAGGGCTCTGTCCCTCGAAACCGCCCCCACTTCAGGTGCCTGTCTCAAGTAATAGGTCCCCACGTTACCCACAACTTGTCAGACTTGCCTACACATTGGAGGTTCCCATGATCCTGTCCTTGGATTTGATGATTTTCCAGAACAGCTCACAGAACTCAGGGAAACACTTAACATTTATCAGCTTTTTTTTTTTCCCCTAAGATTTTACTTATTTATTTAACAGACAGAGATCACAAGTAGGCAGAGAGGCAGGCAGAGAGAGGGGAGGAAGCAGGCTCCCCACGGAGCAGAGAGTCCTATGTGGGGCTCAAACCCAGGACCCTGGGATCATGACCTGAGCTGAAAGCAGAGGCTTTAACCCACTGAGCCACCCAGGCGCCCCAAGTCTTTAGTTCTTCATGTAAAAACTCTGGCTCCTTTCACTCTCCTCTCCCTTTGGGGTCCCCTTAGTGTACATATTGGTCCATTTGTTGATGTTCCCTGAGTCACTTAGACTCCGTCCTTTTCCACATCTTCTTTTGTCCTCTCAGTAGATAATTTAAAACAAAGCATCCTTAAATTGTCTCATTCTTTTTCTGCTTGATCAAGTCTGTGACTGACCCCTTGTTGTGTTTTCAAATTCAGTGATTGTACTTTTCAGCTCCCAATTTGTGGTAGATTGTTGTTATATTTTCTGTCTCCTTTGCTTTTTGTTTTGTTCATGCATAGTTTTCCTGATAACAATTAGTTACACTATCCATTTTCTCTTCTTTCTCCATTAGCATCTTTGTGATGGTTATTTGATTTCTGTGTCAGGCAACTAATAATTCTTTATTAATTTAGGGCCAGTTTTGGAGATTTATTTTGTTCCTCTGATTGAAACACATTTTTCTATTTCTTTATATGCCTTGTGATCATTTGTTCAAATTAGGTAATTAAAAAAAAAAAAAAGCCTCCTAGCCATGTATTCTGAACTTGGTTTCTGCAAGAGAACACATATATTAGTAATTTCAGGGGCCCGTCAGACATATTCTGTATTCTTTCATTTGTTTCATCTCGATTTTTGTAATTCCCCAGTTTAAAAAATTGTAGTTCACATTAGAGCCCGTGACACTTTCCTCTCTCTGCCTTCAGGTACGTGGTCTCTCCATTGTTTGAACAAACTGATCATCTTTTCTCTGAGCAACCATTACAGGACATTAAGAGGGCGCACTCATTCCTTCTGCCTTCTGTGTCACACATGACTAGAACTCTTCCAGCGGGTAGCAGGAAAGAAGCCAGGCCCCTGAAGCCTTGAACATGCAGGTCACTCATTTGTTTCCCTCCTGAGGGGAGGTAAGAGTGTTCTCACAGTGCTGCGGTGGAGAGTGAGAGAGGGTGAGCAGCTTTTGTGGTCAAGCATCACAAACTTTCTTTGTCTCTTCCATGTGGCTCTTCTTTTTTTGTACTTGGGGGTGCTGTGTTCTAAATGCCTTCTGGAGCGCTCCAGAAGGCAATTTGATTCATTTTTGTCTTCATGATAGAACAAAACCCTGGTGCTTCCTTTTTCTCATGGATGATGTACTATAATGTGTATTAATTTTTCACATTAGAATTTTAACCGTACAGTGAGTGGTATAACTTATTTTGTATCTTTCCGTTGTGTCTTTCCACGCACCGTAGGCCTATTGGGAAAGACCAGCGAGGAAGATTTGTTTTCTGGAGTGATATGGAAAGATGTGGAAGCACTGGCCCTGAGTATTTATACTTAATGAATGACTGGGAAGGTGATGGGGGTAGTGAAAGGCAGGCAGGCAGGATGTTATGATGGACATAACCCAAGTGGGAAAATTACCATAATGAAATCCTACTGACAGACCAGATCAAGGAGGGAAACATTCAGCGGAAAAAACCCACCTTAAGTCATTCGCAGAACAATGTCTTTGAACCTAGCAATAATCCATTTTTCAACGTACATATTCTCTAGAAGGATGTTCGGATATTTTGGGAAGTCACCTAGTTCGTGTTGAAAGTTTCATTCAAACTATTTTAAATTTAAGAGTGGTTTAATCATTCACTGATGCATTTCTGAATGTTAGACATTTAAAAATGAAGATAAAAATTCTAAATGTGATCGATTTGAGAAGTCCTTTTCAGAGGGTTCATTATTCTCCCACCAACACATTATCCCTCCTTGTTGCATATTCTCTAAATTCAATAAACACAGAAGGACCTTTATCCAAACATCACTGTGGAATACTTACTAGATGATACTTAAATTGGAACAAGTTTTCATGTGTTGTGAACTTAGGAAGGTTTTTAGTGAGGACTCTATTTTCCGTAATCACGAGGTATTTATAAAGGAGATAAAACTTAAACCAATGTAATGAATCTGGGGAAGATGTCAGTCAAGTGTCAGATCCTAACAAACGTCAGAGAACTCAATTTCCAGAGAACCATTATCATAGTAATAAATGTGGGAAAGTCTTTTCAGAAAGCTTCAATCTTATTGTACATCATTATATCCTTCATCAAGTGAAAACTTAAAAAGGTATTAAGTGGGGGCACCTGTGTGGCTCAGTGGGTTAAGCCTCTGCCTTCGGCTCGGGTCGTGATCCCAGGGTCCTGGGATCGAGCCCCGCATCGGGCTCTCTGCTCAGCAGGGAGCCTGCTTCCCCCCTCTCTCTCTTCCTGCCTCTCTGCCTACTTGTGATCTCTCTCTCTCTGTCAAATAAGTAAATAAAATCTTTTTTTTTTCCCAAAGACTTTATTTATTTATTTGACAGGCAGAGATCACAGGTAGGCAGAGAGGCAGGCAGAGAGAGGAAGGGAAACAGGCTCCCTGCTGAGCAGAGAGCCCGATGCGGGGCTCGATCCCAGGTCCTGGGATCATGACCCGAGCCGAAGGCAGAGGCCTTAACCCACTGAGCCACCCAGGTGCCCATAAAATCTTTTTTTTAAAAAAGGTATTAAGTGTGGCAAACCTTTTAACTAGTCTTCAAGACTCAACAACGGACATTTCTTTTTTTTTTTTTTTTAAAGATTTTATTTATTTATTTGACAGACAGAGATCACAAGTAGGCAGAGGGGCAGGCAGAGAGAGAGAGGAGGAAGCAGGCTCCCTGCTGAGCAGAGAGCCCCATACAGGGCTTGATCCCAGGACCCTGGGATCATGACCTGAGCTGAAGGCAGAGGCTTTAACCCACTGAGCCACCCAGGCGCCCCTCAACAACAGACATTTCATAGTGGAAAGAAATCTCATAAATATAAGTAATTGGTAAAGTCGTTAGCACTCAAATATTATCCATACATGGTAATACATAGTGGGGGAGAATTCAGACAAATGTAAAAAAATGTGGCAAAGTCTTTAAGCGGAACTATAAACTTAGTGAACATTACAACATGCATACTGTATGAACTCTATAAATGTAAAGATTGTGGCAATATGTAAAGAATGTAAATGTAAAGAATGTGGCAATATTTAATTAATAATTGGAAGTATTCAACATGAAATTATATACACTGGGGAGATGCCTTACAAACGTCAAGAATGGTGGTAAAGTCTTTACCTGGAACTAAAATCTTACTCAACATCAGAACAAGCAGACTGGATAGAAATGTAATGATTGATGGACAATCTCTTTTTAATATAGACTTCAGGAAAAAAGAAACTTTATAAGGGATAAAAAAATTAAAGATGGAAATAATTGGCAAAGTATGCAAAAAAAAGGCAAATACAAAATCAGAGAAGGAGTGCCTGGGTGGCTCTCTTTGTTAAGTATCCAACTCTTGACTTCAGCTCAGCTCACGATCTCAGGGTCCTGGGATTGAGCTCCAGGGCAGACTCTGTACCAAGTACTTGGTCTTATCTCTCTCCCTTTCCCTCTGTCCCTCCTTCTGTTCTCTCTCTCTTTTTCCAAAATAAATAAATCTTTAATAAAGAAAAATAAAATCAGAGAAGTCATAGCAGGAAGTATTAGGTCAGTAAGGTCAGGAAGATATATAGGTCAGTACCACTTTTGAGACAAGATTCTTAATCAGCGTATTTATTATTGAGAAAACTCCAAATTTAAATTATTTAGATCAATTACATTGTAGTGTTAGATAGTGCAGGCATGAGGGACACCAACCCCCTCTAGAACTGAAAATGTGTGTGTAATTTTTGAGTCCCCAAACTTAAAACCATTCCTATTTTACCATGCAAATAGGGTATTGCTGACTCAAAACCTCACGTAGAACATTGACATTTAATCATCCCATTCTTTGTATATCGTCCATATTCTCTGCAGGATTTTTATAATAAACTAAGGTGGAGAAAAAATATTAAAGAAATCATAACAAAGAGAAAACATGCTTACACTGCTGCACTATATTTATAAGAAAATATATCTATGTATAAGTAGACCCACACTGTTCAAACCCATGTTATTCAATGGTCAAATGTATTTGTTAATATTACTGAAAGGATCAAGGAGGTTGGATGTCTGGAAAGGGGTAATTAGTTTCACTGTGTCTCTTTTTTTCTTTTGAAAATTATTATTTTAATATTATTAAATATAATATTTAATTTGACTCTTAAATATTATTAATTTGACTCTTAAATCATCTCATGCTAAGACTTCAGTGCTCATGGGCACGCAAAATGATTTAATTGTTGCTGTCTCACAGACATGAGGGGCTGTTGTATGATGAGAATTCATTCACACCTACTTTTCCATGGGCCATTGAAGGTGTTGTAATGTAAAATTTATGAAGAAAGTTGACATGGAGATGTTGTTTGTGGTTGACATATAAGAGTAAAATAAGTCATGATGAATTAAGTATGCAGGACATTATTTGCATTTTAAAGTAAAACAAATATTCTAAACTTTAAGTATTTTTGCTAGTTGCTGTTTAAGAAGAATATGGTGATACTTTATTTAAGCTGGTTGTATCTTCATAGGAATTTCTGCAAGTCAAGAATATTAGTTATTCTGTTGAAATAAATTTTCACAGATAACTGAGGGATGAATAGGGAACACTTCAAAAAAGGGTGTAAAATTATTGTGAATCCACGTTTACTTAATAATTAGCCTCAGTTTGCAAAGACTCAGATGCACAACTCAGAGATCATTATATCAGAGGAACAAGAATGTTTCTTGAATCTTGTGATGCGTATTTTGACCAATGATTATACAATGATTCTACAATAGTTTGTTTACAATGCATTTGAACTCAATATATTTTCACTCATAACACTAAATGGATTTAATGTGTTAACATTGATATATATGAAGTGTTATCCTGCACCACTTTAGCCTGCCTCAAGGTCATCAAAGTTGCAGGTAGACAGACAAAGTACACTTGCTCCTTGAACAACAAGGGTTTGAACTGTATGGGTCCACTTACAGTCAGATCTATTTATAGCACAGTATTATGTATGTAGTATCTCCTTCTGATTTTCTTAACACTGTCTTCTCTTGAGCTTCCTTTTTTGTAGGAATACCACATATAACACTTACATGAGTATGTATTAATTGACTGTTCTTGCTAAGGCTTCTATTGAACTGTAAGCGATCAAGTGTTGGGAAGTCAGATTATACACAGATTTTCAACTACACGGGGGTGGCTACACCGAACCCCCGCAGTTTTCAAGGGGCACTTGTTAGAGCTGTGGGATGGTATCACTAATGTTTTGTTCCTAGGGGCCCTAAATCTCAAATTATTTGAGATTAATTTTCCCCACATTTATGTATTATATCTTTTCTTTCTTTTTGAGCTGCTCTGACATGGTGTTTTAATTTTTTTTATTCATTTTTTTTTAAAGATTTTATTTATTTATTTGACAGATAGAGATCACAAGTAGATGGAGAGGCAGGCAGACAGAGAGAGAGGGGGAAGCAGGCTCCCTGCTGAGCAAAGAGCCCGATGCGGGACTCGATCCCAGGACCCTGAGATCATGACCTGAGCCGAAGGCAGCGGCTTAACCCACTGAGCCACCCAGGCACCCCTGACATGGTGTTTTTAATAAGGATGATCTAGAAGTATTATTGAGAGTATAGCTAGATACTGCTGACTTGGATTCCAGTTCGTATAACCAGACTGCACACAGGGCATGTGAACTGATTGTAGACCCACCCAACAGCACATACACTAGACAAAAGCCCACAGTCCCAAGAGAAGGTAAGTTCCTGTATGACCTCCCCAGTAGGAAATGTGAAAATGTGTCCACTCCCAGTATACTTACTATAAGCATCCCTTAAGGAAGACCCCACACAATTTACCATACTCTGTTCATTTTGGTTTGAATTGTGCATTCTGGACTTTGGCCCAGGAACTCCGAAGCACACCAACCATGGACCCTACGAAAGACATCTGCTCTGGTTCTTGCCATTTTCTCTGCCTACACTCAGTCTTGACCTCTTCACAGCGTCCCAAGGCATATTATGTACATCCTCCAGGATCTCTGAGTAGTGAACTTTACTTCAATATCTTTGTTTTTTTTAATTGAACTGTGGCTCACGTGTCTAATACCCAGGGGTTCTACTTAACTACAGCTAATTGAACAAAATCACTACTAAGATAATATAAGCTACATTTACAGAATTCTCAATCAGTATTTTGAAAATGTCACCCTATATTTTTCTCTGCTATGTTGTTTTTGTCAGCATACAGAACACGGAGGTTTATGGTTTTGATGTGCACAGAATACGATATGTGATGCTGAGCTAAAGATGTATTTTGGAGTAAAAGAACTAACTAGGAACAAGTGTGTGTGCGCGTGTGTGTGTGTGTGTGTGTACACCTATATTTTCAGAAGGAAGGGGAATATTGGATCCAAAGATATAATTTCCAAATTTAAAAGTTGATGATTTCCTAACGAAAACAAAGGTTCATAATGGGAATAATTTTCTCTACATTGCATCGTATTTATTTTGCTTAAACATCATATATGTTGTTTTGAGAATCTCCCCATGCAAATCCTACATTCTCTACCTGGCTATGACTCATGTAGGAGGTCTCTGTTTTCCTTCCCCCAATATTCAGGAACTGTTGCTTATATGACTTGCTCATGAGTTTCATGATTAGATTGCAAGAAAGCACATGGTGTTCAATGTTAATTTGAATATGGGCATAATTCTACAGTGATCATGTTAAATTCTGTGTAGTTGAATTGACACATTTCATGTCTTTCCTTCTCAATTGGAGAAGAACATTAAGATTTCTGTACTTATTGTTCTTTTCCCTTCTTGGAAATGATATTATCCATGTTATTCACATCACTGCAACAGTTTGATAAGTGAAAACTTCAAGACTTTATGAATCCTGGGTTGTTTTAACATTGATTTGAAGGGAATAAACATGGGATGGTAGTGAGTGCTTAGTAGATGTTCTAGCTTAGGAAGAAAACAACATTCTATTAGCAGTCATGATGTAGTCCAAGGTAAGAGATGAAAAACTTATAGGATATAGTGGTGAAGTGAAATCCTTAAGTGGGGAGAGGACACTTGTCCAAGGCTGCACTAATGACCCTGAATCTAGAAATACGAATTTTACTTGTTTTCTTTCAAAATCATCTCCAGTGCTGTCTCCTCATCTCCGTTCCGATGACACAGGCGTCACAGCTGTACTTCTTCCCTGTGTTATAGAGACCCAGCTTTCACTGCGATCTCCCCTCCCACATTAGCCATGCACGCCCTTGTAGGTTCTTACGAGTAGCTTGGAATTTTTTAATTCAATCAGAAATGGTTGGTAACTGGATCACTTGAGGCTGAATCTGAGCTTGAAATACAATGTTGTCACCACTTTGCTATAAGAACAGGAAACACAGTGGGCCACAGGATTACCTTAGGCACTTGGTACTAAGGAGAGTTGTGAGGACAGAAAAGATATGATGATGGTTTACTTCTATAGGAAGTTAAGTTCTGCTAATAGCAAATATGGAGAACTGAAATGTGAAGACGGTTGTGTTAAGGAGCTCCCTTTGGTGCCTGCAAGGTCTTGGGAAACTACTTATGTTGAAGAAATGTAGCAGAGGGGGGATGTGGGGTATGTGCTCATTTTCCATGATTGCAGGGAAGTCAGATCCTTTTCTCATGATTTAATGCCCACCCTGGATGTACTGCAGACCAGTTGCTGTTATGACTGGTCCAGATGCGTGGTGGTGGGTAGAGAAGGGATATTGGATGATTTAAACGTTGTGGGCATAGCTTTAAAATGTCACAAGACAGAGTAGATTTTCAAGATGAAGAAGGCTGCTGGACAGTAATATGCAGAACCAGCAAGATGTGTGGATCCACAAAGCACTGGTGTGCCAGGTGTATAACTCCGACATAGGTCTGACCCAGTGTAGATGGGTGACCTTCTAAGGATGCTGACCCACAGCTGGCAGGGCCCTCCCTCACTTCCACTCAGCCCCATGATGAGTCTGTCCTGTGCTCTGGACTGTGTGCAAGGCACTGATTTGTTGGGAAGCCAGTCACTATTCGCTGGTAGTGAGCATTTCTGATTCAGGCTACCCAGTTTTTAGGCTAGATGTCCCTGTGTTGTTTCTTTTTGTTTCTTTGTTTGTTTTCACAGGCCGTGCTGTCCTTATTACCTATCCTCCTCTCTCTCTCTCTGCCTGCCTCTCTGCCTACTTGTGATCTCTGTCTGTCAAATAAAGAAAGAAAGAAATCTTTAAAAAAATAATAAATAAAAGAAGTTGCTGTGGCCAAGGTCATAAAGGTTGTTGCCTGTGTTCTCTAGTATTTTGATGGATTGCTGTCTCATATTTAGGTCTTTCATCCCTTTTGAGTCTATTTTTGTGTGTGGTGTAAGGAAATGGTCCAGTTTCATTTTCTAAATGTGGCTGTCCAATTTTCCCAGTATCATTTGTTGCAGAGACTTTTTTCCATTGGATAGTCTTTGTCTTTCCTGCTTTGTCAAATATTAGTCAACCATAGAGTTGAGGGTCCATTTCTGGTTTCTTTATTCTATTCCATTGATCTATATGTCTCTTTTTGTGCCACTACCATACTGCCTTGATGATTGCAGCTTTGTAATAGAGTTTGAAGTCCAGAATTGTGATACCACCAGTTTTGGTTTTCTTTTTCAACATTCCTTTGGCTATTTGGGATCTTTTTAGGATTGTTTGCTCCAGCTCTGTGAAAAAAGTTGATGGCATTTTGATAGGGATTGCATCGAATGTGTAGGTTGCTCTGGGTAGCATAGATATTTTAACAAAATTTGTTATTCCAGTTCATGAGCATGGAATGTTTTCCCATTTCTTTGTGTCTTCCTCAATTTCTTTCACAGCTGTTCTATAGTTTTCAGAGTATATTGGTTGGGTTTATTCCTCAGTATCTTATGGTTGTGGATGCCATTGTAAACAGAATCAACTCCTTAATTTGTCTTTCTTCTGTCTCATCGTTAGTGTATAGAAATGCAGTGATTTCTGTACATTGATTTTATATCCTGCCACTTTGCTAAGTTCCTGTATGAGTTCCAGCAATTTTGCCATGGTGTCTTTTGGGTTTTCCACAGAGAGTATCATGTCATCTGCGAGGAGTGAAAGTTTGACTTCTTCTTTGCCAGTTTGGATGCCCTTTATTTCTTTCTCTTGTCTGATTGCTGAGGTTAGGACTTCTAATAATATGTTGAACATCAGTGGTGATAGTGGTCATCCCTGCCATGTTCCTGACCTCAGAGGAGAAAAGCTCTCAGTTTTTCCCCATTGAGAATGATATTGACTGTCAGCTTTTCATATAGGGCTTTTAAGATCTTGAGGTATGTTCCCTCTATCCCTACATTGAAGAGTTTTAATCAAGAAAGGATGCTGTGCTTTATCAAATGACTTTTCTGCATCTATTTAGATCATATAGTTCTTGTCCTTTCTTTTATTGCGATGTATCACGTTAATTGATTTGTGAATGTCAAACCACCTTGCAGCCCAGGAATAAATCCCACTTGGTCATGGTGAATAATCCTTTGAATGTACTGTTGGATCCTATTGACTAGTATCTTAGTAAGAATTTTAGTGTCCATGTTCATCAAGGATATTGGTCTGTAATTCTCCTTTTTGGTGGGGTCTTTGGTTTGATCAAGGTAATGCTGGCCTCATATAATGAGTTTGGAAGTTTTCCTTCCATTTCTGTTCTTTGAAACAGCTTCAGAAAAATAAGTACTGGTTCTTTAAATGTTTGGTAGAATTCCCCTGGAAAGATGTCTGGCCCTGGGCTCTTGTCCTTTGGGAGATTTTTTGATGACTGCTTCATTCTCCTTACTGGTTATAGGTCTGTTCAGGTTTTCTATTTCTTCCTGTTTCAGTTTGGTCATTTATATGTCTCTAGGAATGCATCCATTTCTACCATATTGCCTAATTTGTTGGCATATAGTTGTTCATAATATATCCTTAAAATTTGTATTTCTTTAGTGTTGGTTGTAATCTCTCCTCTTTCATTCATGATTTTATTTATTTGGGTCCTTTCTCTTCTTTTTGATAACTCTAGCCAGGGGTTTATCAATCTTATTAATTCTTTCAAAGAACCAGCTCCTAGATAATTTGCTCCAGTATATCTTCTGTCCCTCTCCTCTTCTAGGATTCCAATTATTCTACGAGACAGGCACTTTAACCAGCTTAGCAATAGAGCCACCTGCAAGGATCCCAATTATTCTAATATGTTTCACTATGTGATATCACTGATCTCTCAAATTCTCCCCTCCCCTTGATTATCTCTCCTTTTCTCAGCTTCTTTATTCTTCATTGTTTTGTCTTCTATATCTCACTAATTCTATCTTCTGCCTCATTTATCCTAGCAGCTAGAGCCTCCATTTTTTTTTAAGATTTTATTTATTTATTTGACAGAGATAGAGATCACAAGTAGGCAGAGCAGCAGGCAGAGAGAGGTGGGGAAGCAGGCTGATCAGAGAGCCCGATGCGGGGCTCCATCCCAGGACCCTGAGATCATGACCTGAGCCGAAGGCAGAGGCTTTAACCCACTGAGACACCCAGGTGCCCCGAGCCTCCATTTTTTATTGCATCTCATTAATAGCCATTTTAATTTTTACTTGGTTAAATTTTAGATTCTTTTATTTCTCCAGAAAGGGATTTTCTAGTGTCTTCTATGCTCTTTTCAAGCCTAGGTAGTGACTTTATAATCGTTATTCCAAACTCTAGTTCTGACATCTTACTTACATCCATACTGATTAGGTCCTTGACAGTCAGTACTGCCTGTTATTCTCTTCTTTGAGGTCAGTTTTTCTGTTTTGTCATTCTTCCAGAAAATGGTCGCTTTTCTATTTGTAGAGTTGCAGCCGTTCTTTTCTTAGGTCTCCGGTTGAGATTTCAGGTGTTCCCGATTATTTGATAGCTTCCTAGCTGAATTCCTGGGACCAGACAAAACTAAGGTCTCCTATTCTTTCGCCATCTCAGTCCCCCGACCTCCTTTAGTGTTAAAGATTTTCCTATATAATATTAATATTGCCATGCTGGTTGTTTGATTGGTCATCACTACATGGGGTGTTTTCTTTTTCTTTTTTTCTTTCCACTTATTTCCTTCTGTTTAATTATAGCTCTCTGAAAATTCCAGTGCAGTATATTCAAGCAACATGTAGTTTTACTAGGAACATTTGGTTTATTTATATTTAGTGTTCTAACAGTGATATTGGTGTTTCAATTTACCACTTTTTTATGCTTTTCCTTACACCCAATCATTTTTTATTACCTGTTTCTTATGTTTTCCTGTTTACATTTTAAGAAAATAATTCTACATTTCATTCTTTTTCTGTAAACTTTGTATACTCAGTACCATATTGCTTTAGCGAGAAGTTACAGGGTTTTTTAGATTATTTATTTATTTATTTGACAGACAGAGATCACAGGTAGGCAGAGAGGCAGGCAGAGTGAGAGGAAGGGAAGCAGGCTCCCTGCTGAGCAGAGAGCCTGAAGCATTGCTCAATCCCAGGGATCACAACCTGAGCCAAAGGCAGAGGCTTTAACCCACTGAGCCACCCAGGCGCCCTTGCAGTATTTTTTAAAAGAAACACTTTTTAAATCTAGTCACAGTGTGAAATTACACCTACCTTAATTTCAAGTTGTCAATATATGTACATTATGATATTTATTTACTTACATCTATTTTTAATGATAAGGATTTTTTTTAATAATGTAACATGTGGAAATCATAAGTAAAGAACTCAGTAGAATTTCACAAACTGATCACATCTCTCAGCCACTGAGAGCACGAATCAGGATATTGTTTGTCCTCGTGAGCTCCTCAGTAACTTTCCTCGGAGCTCAGCAGTCCTTTAATGTATAAGGCAAGAGATTGCTGTCCTCACTTTTGAACTTTGTGTAAAAGTAATTAGGCAATGTGAGCTCTTTCGTATTTGGCTTCTTTTCTTCCCATCATTTGTGAATTTATCTGTATGTACTGCTTGTTATTGTGCCTCATTCATTAGAACGGTTAGATCCAATTCCATTGTGAATATCAACTGACTACATCATTCTACTGCATGGAATTTCACAGACTGATCTCATCTGTGTAAGCCATCAAGGTCATGAAACACAATATTGTCCTCTGAATTCCCTCTGAGGTCTCAGTAACTTTTCCCCTAAGCTTAGCACTCTTTCAGCATCTAAGGCAAGGGATTGCTGTGCTCACTTTTTTATTTCGTATAAATGTCATCAGGCAATGGGGACTCTTGTTTTCAGCTTTTTTTTCTTTCTCCCTCTGTGAATTGGTTGGTTTTCCTGCATGTTACTGTGCATCATTCATTAGAGTGGAGCGATCCTGTTCCGTTGTGTGGATGCCAGTCGCATCGTTCTACTGTTAACAGGAGGGGGGATGGTTCTCTGTGCAGGACTGTCATGACTAGTACTGACGTGTAAAATCTATGATTTGTCTTTCAGTGGAACATGTACACATATCTGCTGGCTGTTTGATGTGGGACTGAATTTTTCATAAATATAGTAAGATATGTTCAGCTTTAATAGATATTACCAAACACTTTGCCAAAATGTGTATACCAGTTTTCCCGCCCCTGGCAGTGTACTGGATTTTCTTTCTTTTTTTTTTTTTTTTTAAGATTTTATTTATTTATTTGACAGAGAGAGATCACAAGTAGACGGAGAGGCAGGCAGAGCGTGGGGAGGGGGAAGCAGGCTCCCTGCTGAGCAGAGAGCCCGATGCGGGACTCGATCCCAGGACCCTGAGATCATGACCTGAGCCGAAGGCAGCAGCTCAACCCACTGAGCCACCCAGGCGCCCCAGTGTACTGGATTTCTGAATTACATATTTACAAAACTTGGTTTTTTATGTAGGTTTTGTGTGTGTGTGTGTGGTAGTCTTCTGGTTGGTGTGTGGTGTTTCCAAGTCATGGGTTTATTTGCATTTTTGTTGTTGTTTGTTACTTCCTGTTAGTATGGGGTTTGGTTTACCTTTGGCTAATCTCTTTTTCAGTGTCTAGTGGGTTTTTATGACCATTTGTTTTCTGTTGCAATATCTTTCTCTTCAGGCTTTGTAGTTTTGTATATATGTTGAGAATAAGTCCTTTGCGTCCTCTCACTCTACTTTTGCAAGCCGAACGCAGAGGCTTTAACCCACTGAGCCATCCACGCGCTCTTCAATGTCAGTTTTTTTTTTTAAACATTTTATTTATTTATTTGAGAGAAGAGAGAGACAGTGAGAGAGAGCATGAGTGAGGAGAAGGTCAGAGGGAGAAGCAGACTCCCCGTGGAGCTGGGAGCCTGATGTGGGATTCGATCCCGGGACTCCAGGATCATGACCTGAGCTGAAGGCAGTTGCTTAACCAACTGAGCCACCCAGGCGCCCTTCAATGTCAGTTTTGATGTCAAAAACCTTCCATGGGGGGAAAAAAAAAAAAAAAAATATATATATATATATATATATATATATATATATATATATATATATATATAAACAAACCTTCCATGAGTGTCTGTGCTCTGACAAATGATTATTTCAGTATTCCCATAACAGAATGACTTTCAGGGACTTGGTAATAGAAGTCTTCTTCTTGTTATATACTGTAACTGGAATCTTGGCAATCTGATAGCTGTTTTATCATTCTCTCTCTCTTTAGGTCACTGGAGGTGACCTAAGTAGGTTAAGAGGTAGTTTAAGTTCTATCAGTTTTATCACCTAATATAAGTATAGTCAACTCATCGGTCACTGTCTCTAAATAAGTCCCACCCACAGTGACAGCTTTTGGGCGAAAAGATTGCTGTCATGATTCTGGATGCACACTTGTTTCATATGTTTACAGAGTGGCCAGGGTTGTGTCCTTTGTGGTAGAGTGTGTGTCTTCGGTGTCTTCCAGACCCTTAGGATTAGCTGTATGGACACTGGTTGGAAGGAGCTTATTAAAGTCCAAGCTTCCAGGTCCATTGAGTCTTTAATTTTGCTCTATATGTCACCACTAAATGAGCAACAGAGCAGCATAAAGGAAAATGAATATTGGGTACTGTCGTGAATATCAGAAGAAAATCATACATTTGCTCTGTGCAGTATTGTTATTACTCCTTGTAATCATGCTGTGAGCTCATGACCTCGACCAGGTTCCTTGATTTTCATCAGGTACTGGCACACAGAGTGGGTCACGTGCATTCACAGGATCAACGTTTCCTCCAGATCTTCACCTAAGTTCAGGGCAATCCAATGTGTTTTTGTCCTTGTGACCAACACTGTTTCATTTTACACAGTCGTCCAGCTTTTAGGTCTTTGTTGCTATTTTAATATTCCCCATTGATGTTTGGTGAATAGCTCTGCCCTAATTCCTATGTGTTTCCCCATTTTTTGCCCTTTTTTTGTAATGAGCCATGATTCTACTGTATCCAGGATCTGCTTTGCCTGGGTAAAGAGTACAAAATACTCTTATCTTTTCAGATAACATGCAAATTTGTTTGTTTGTTTGTTTGTTTACCTTGTCCCTTAGAAAAGCTCACTATAGAAATGTAAGGTAAACCCTCCTGGGTACTGGGATTTCTTTACCTGGTGAAATGCAAGACCCATGGGGACATGGGTGTTAGAGCTCACTCAGTTCTTCTGTATTGTATCCTGCCTGTCATAACCTTGCAAAATGTTTCCTGATGTACATTGAATAGGTTTTATCCCAGAGCCTGTGTTGGCTTAATGAGTGTTTGATGAGGTGGTGTACATATGGGAAAATTAGGCTGGAATTCAGCTGATATCATACTGAGTGGTGGATATTGTTGGGAGATAATTCGGATGTTGGTTACGTTTTCTCCATGTGTTCTGGATAGATCCTTTGAACATTTTAATTCTAATTATCTTTCCATTGATGTTTGTATATAAAAAAGCTTGGAATATAGTGACAGTGTCTTGCCCTTGGGTAGAGGACAGATTTGTTTATTGTACAAGAAAATGTATGTCCCCTTCCATGGTAAAAGTTTAGGCAGATATGCTAGTTCTTCCTTTAATATATTGGGGTTTCCCATGCTCAGGATCTCACACATGTGGCGCAAACCTACTGTATGTGCAGCGTCTCCCTGTAGGAATTGTGGGTAGGAGGCTGACAAGTGAAATTAGTATGATTAAGATGTTGGTGATGTTTGCTGTATCATGAACAATGGCCTTTGATCTTTATTCCATGAGTCTTCTGTCTTCTGCCAGCAGTGGAAAATTGTTAGAGGCCAACTTGTTACATTACAGAATGTGTGTAATCTTGGATTTTTTTTTTTAAGATTTTATTTATTTATTTGACAGACAGAGATCACAAGTAGTCAGAGAGGCAGGCTGCGAGAGAGGCTCCCTGCTGAGCAGAGAGCCCGATGTGGGGCTCCATCCCAGGACCCTGGGATCATGACCTGAGCCGAAGGCAGAGGCTTTAACCCACTGAGCCACCCAGGCGCCCCATAATCTTGGAATTTTTATAGTACTTAAGATTATCCATGGACTGGGGCGCCTGGGTGGCTCAGTGGATTAAAGCCTCTGCCTTCGGCTCAGGTCATGATCCCAGGGTCCTGGGATCGAGCCCCACATCGGGCTCTCTGCTCGGCAGGGAGCTTGCTTCCTCCTCTCTCTCTCTCTGCCTGCCTCTCTGCCTACTTGTGATCTCTATCTGTCAAATAAAATAAAATAAAAAATCTAAAAAAAAAAAAAAAGATTATCCATGGACTTTATTCAAAACAAAACAGACATTCATGGGTGTGTTTTGCTTTTATTTGTTTCGTTGTTTAGTTGTACACATTAGTGAAATCATATGGTATTTGTCCCTGTTTGTCTGACATATTTCACATAGCATAATACCTTCTAGGTCTGTCCACGTTGTAACAAATAGCTAGAAACAACAAAACAACAAAAAAAGCAGAAATAGACCCATAAATACAATGAAAAGCCTGCTGGTTACCAGAGTGAACCCCAATGGTAGGATGGGCAAAATAAGTAAAGGGTAATTGGTGGTACAGAGTTTTAGTTAAGGAATTAGTGAGTCACGGGGATAAAAGATCAGCATAGGGAATACATTCAGTGCTGTTGTAATAGCGTTGTATGGTGACAGACAGTAAGTAGCTCACGAGTGGTGAGCATAGTAGAGCCAACTGTGTTGTGAAATCACTGTTGTACACTGCAAGTGATGTAATACTGTATGTCAGTTATAATTTTTTTTGTCAGTTATACTTGAGCAGAAAACAAAATAGAGGGACCCCTGGGTGGGTGGCTCAGTCAGTTGAGCATCTGCCTTCGGCTCTGGTCATGATCCCATGGTTCTGGGATTGAGTCCCGCATTGGGCTCCCTGCTTGGCGGGAAGCCTGCTTCTCCCTGTACTCTCCCTGCTTGTGTTCCCTCTGTCGCTGTGTCTCTCTGTGTCAAATAAATAAAATTTAAAAAGAAAAAAAGAAGTCGCATGTAAAGAAAGCTAACCTCTCCACATGCAGCTCATCGTAGGTATTCACAGTAGGATATAGAGTTAGGATAGCAAATTTTTGTGTAACACAATGGAGACAATGTAAATTGTGGAGAAAGGAGAGGGTGTAGAAGGAGAATGTGTCCAGCAGGGTGGAGAAGGAAGAAGACATAGAAGAGCATGGAGCGCTCAGAGGCTGAGCAGCCCAGGAGGTACAAGGAAGAACAGTAATTTCTGAGCGTTTCTTCAGTTGGTTTTCACTGGAGTGCGCTCTCTCTTATCTCTCACTGTTAAAGTGCATGTAAGTAATGGCCACGTGACTCATGAAGGCTTCTCTGTATAAGTGGATTCTTTTGGAGATACTGGAAAATCCAACTAATGTTCCTGCCCACATTCATTGTAGGCAAAGTCAATTTTTAGGAAGCCAGAGATGCAAACCAAGGAGATCCTATACCAGAAGCAGTGGGCATTAGTAAAAGTATAGGGAAAACTTAGTTGTTGTTGTTGTTGTTGTTTTTAAGGTTTTATTTATTTATTTGACAGACAGAGATCACAAGTAGACAGAGAGGCAGGCGGGGGGCAGGGAAGCAGACTCTCCACCAAGCAGAGAGCCCGATGCGGGGCTCGATCCCAGGACTCTGGGATCATGACCTGAGCCGAAGACAGAGGCTTTAATCCACTGAGCCCCTCAGGTGCCCCGAAAACTTGGTATTTTTAAAGATAGGATCTCAGGGGTCCAAGCTAAAAAACCCAGCATTGAATCAGGACCAGATTGTTCCTGCATTACTTGTCGACGTGGGAGCTGTTTCCAAGAACATGCTTGGCAGGGTGAGTGGGAGACGGAGAAATACAGGGAGCCCCAGAGCATAGTGGCAGGTCCTGTTCACATGCCAGGGACATGTTGGCTCAGATGGAAAGTGAAGGGAGGGAGGACTCAGGCCCACCTGTTTTATCCTCTTCCCTGTGTCGAGGAGCCCTGTGAAACTGTCCCGTCTTCTCTGATTAGGGCCTGGAGTTCTGTGTGGAGCCTACATTCTCCAGGTTTGACTGCTGAGAAGTGGTAGTGTGCTTAGATTATAGAAGTATTTTTTGGTTTTGCTTTTAATATAATTAATGTTTTTCATTGAACCGAAGCTGGATTCTGTGCAGCCTTGATTCAATCTCTTGGCTCCTGTGTGAGGAACACCTCTTTCTACTATTTATAATTTTATAAATTTCTACTATTTATAAATTTATAAAAACTATAAATTTTTATCATTGTTTATTTAAACCTCCCAGAAAAATGAGGTAAGGGAGCTGTAGATTCAGCCCTGGTTGTTCCTCTTCACTTGACTAGATCAGTACATTTGTACAGAGAGGTTCCTTGCTTTGGGCACACTCAGGAAAGACTAGAATAGAACACCATCCTCGAGAGAAAAAAATTAGGATATAGGTGAGTGTGATGACTAGGACTTCTGTGAAAACTCCCAGTCCCTACTGTTGCAGCAGAGAAATCCCACAGTGTTTCAGGAACCCTGGAGGATATTACTAAGGGAGGGCAGGGAACCTACAGGAGATGAGAGTTCCAGAATTCTTCTTTTTTTTTTTTCCCAATTTATTTATTTGGGAGGGAGAGAGAGAGCACAAGCAGTGGTGGGGTGAGGTGCGGCAGAGGAAGAGCAATAATCCCAAGCAGACTCCACAGTGAGTGTAGAGCCCTACCCAGGGCTCAGTCTCATGACGCTGAGATCAGGACCTGAGCCTAAACCAAGAGATAGACACTCAGCCAGCTCTGCCACCCAGACACCCTTATCCCACAGGTCCTGAGCTTCAGTTCGCCTCAGCGTCAGGGTCTCTGGACCAAGCCTGTGTGAGCCTGTGAAAGCCTGTGATCACACACGAAACCAAGCTTAAATGCACTACTGCAAATTACAGTGTATGGGTACTGTGTGTGGCTTGGTATTTGAATAAAGTGGGTGTTTTCAGGTTTACATTTAGATTATGATTTGCCGACTTGTTGTTTTAGACATTTATTTCACAGCACTAGTTCTGTGCCCTTTGAAGGACGTTAGGCACCTGATACCAATGTGACCCATGACAAGTTCATGTACTTCATTTCCTCTGTCCTGTATGTCAGATCCCTCCACTGTGAGATTAATACTTTTTCTCATTTATCATCACGTACCTTGGGAGCACTTACTGAAAGATGTGTATAAATCATCTCATTTAATCTGGAAACTCCTTTCTCTGTTTCACTTTGTTTGTAGTCTGCTTTGGAACTGAAGGCTCTCTCCTGTGTTTGCTGGAGATGGCGGTGTTTGAAGGGGAGACAGTCAGTCAGTCACATGGGTCCTTCAACTTTCCATTCTACTACACACTCATGTCACAGACCAACTCTTCCTTAGCATTTCTCTGTTGCTCTGTGGCAGGAAAGCATGCATCATAGATGTCCCACTGCCTTAAAATTGTAAAATACAGCTCAGCACAAAGGTATATGAGCAAAAGCTTTCAATGCAGTAAGAGACTCACAAACTCTAGGTATTTCATTTATATCGTTGTGGGTTTGTCTCTGTGGTGTGTTTGCAAGACACAAATTCCTTCATCCACAAATAGATTCATAAGTTTTATGCCACTGAAGACATTTCTTAGATTCAAGGACAGTAAGAAATTTTGGCCCTATCATTTTTATTCTTTTTAATTTAATTTGTAATTTTTTTCTGTGTTGTGTTTTATCCTCACTTACCTCTTGTAGTTAAAATGTTCTGTAGTTTAATCATTTTGCATTCCTACTGTCACTTTGAAACCAGCTGTGGATCTTCTTTTATAGTTACCTCTGTCTCGTGGTCTGTGTGTTCCTCTTAGACTTACGCAGTGTCACACAATCTGAGGTAAAACTCGCTCCACTATCACTCAAGTTTTGGCAAGATATTTATTGAAAGATGAAGAACAATCCTACTATTTTCAACATATTTATTCATGGATGAATTTATGGGGGCACCTAGGTGGCTCAGTGGGTTAAAGCCTCTGCCTTCTGCTCGGGTCATGATCCCAGGGTCCTGGGATCAAGCCCTGCATCGGGCTCTCTGCTCGACGGGGAGCCTGCTTTTTAACTTTTGTAATTTAATAGTCTGGCTCTTGAATTAAGATGTTGGTATCACTTGCAAGCTCATGAGAAATGTAGAAACCCAGAGCCCACCTAGAAATTCCAATCAGAATATGAATTTTAATAAGATCTTCAGTTCATTGTTATACACATTAACCCTGGAGAAGTAGACCTCTAGCTCACCTCTACTTTTCCTTGTTCTATCTCTGTCTTTATGTTTGTAGTACATTATTTTGGTGACAGTGGCTTTTAGTATTCTTTAAATCAGTAGGTGTGGAACCACCAATGTACTGACTGTTCAATTTCAAGATTGTTCTGGGTATGTGTCATCCTGTGACATCATATGAATGTTAAGATGGTTTTGATCTTTCTGCCAAAAATGGCATTGGGATTTTGGGAAGTGATTGTGTTCATTTAAAGGTTATGTTATTGTTTATTCTGATCTCTATCTTATTTATTTCTGGCTTTTTTCCTTTTTTAATTCCTTCCTCTACTAAATTTCAGCTATATTTCTTTCTCTAGTTCCTTGTAGTGTCATGTTAATTTTATTTATTTCAGATTTTTCTTTTCTTTTTTTTTTTTAAAGATTTTATTTATTTATTTGACAGACAGAGATCACAAGAGGCAGAGAGGCAGGCAGAGAGAGAGAGAGAGGAGGAAGCAGGCTCCCCGGTGAGCAGAGAGCCCGATGCGGAGCTCGATCCCAGGATCCTGAGATCATGACCTGAGTGGAAGGCAGAGGCTTTACCCCACTGAGCCACCCAGGCGCCCCCAGATTTTTCCTTTTTTAAAGATTCTATTTATTTACTTGAGAGAGAGTGAGAGAATGAGCAGGGAGAGCGGCAGAGGAAAAAGACTCCCCACTGAGCAGGGAGCCTGATGTGGGTCTCCATCCTAGGACACTGGGATCATGACCTGAACCAAAGGCAGAGGCCTGACTGACAGAGCTACCCAGGCACCCCTGAATTTTTTCTTCACTCAAGCATTATATCATAAAAAAATGGAAAAGTGAAAGTCTAGGAGGGAAAATTCTTAGAAATAAATAATAAAAGTGATGTCCAATAAATAAAATAGCATTAAAATACTGATTCTTCAGTGTTTTCTATACATCATGTCATCTGTGAACAGAAACGTTTCTCTTTTCCTTTTTCAGTTGAATTACTTTTACATGTTTTTCTTGCCTCGTTGCTCTGACTGTAAAATCCACTACTGTGTTGAATCAAAGTGGTGAAGTTGCTTCACTACCTGTTTCTGATCGTACAGAAGGCTTCAGTCTTTTACTATCGGATACGTTAGATTCCAGCTTTTAGTGCAGACATGGCGTTTATTAGTCTGAGTTGGTCCTTTTATTCCTACTACTGAGTGTTTTAAATCATGAAACAGTGTCCGGTATGCTCACGTTCTTCTTCTGCATGAGTATTTATTTATTTATTTATTTATTTTAAAGATTTTATTTATTTATTTGACAGACAGAGATCACAAGTAGGCAGAGAGGCAGGCAGAGAGTGAGGGGGAAGCAGGCTCCCTGCGGAGCAGAGAGCCCGATGCAGGGCTCGATCCCAGGACTCTGGGATCATGACCTGAGCTGAAGGCAGAGGCTTTAACCCACTGAGCCACCCAGGCGCCCCCTGCATGAGTATTTAAATGTGATCATGGCATGTTTGATCTTCATGCTTTTACGTCCTGTCTTAAATGTATAGATTCCTTTTTGTGTAAACACCCTGAATTCCAGGAAGAATTCCCATGTGGTTATGTTGTAAAATAGTAAAATCTGCTTTGATTCAGGTTGTTTCCTTTATTGGGGAGTTTACATGACTATTTATCTCAGTAGTAGTTTCTAGTTTTCTTTGCTTATAGTGTCTTTCTTGGGTTTGTTTATATGGTAATGCTCGTGTCACAGAAAGTGTTTTATAATTTCCTTTCTCTTCACCCTTGGAAATGTTATAGGAGATTTGAAGTACTTTCTCATTAATGTTTGTTTGAATAATCCAGAATATTCACCTATCATAAGACTTCATTGGGAGCTTTTTTTTATTACTTTTTCAGTCGACTTAGTAGTGGTAAGTCAGTAGAGAATTTTTTCCCCCTCTATGATTGACTCAAAAGGTTATACGTTTTTGGAAATTCATACTTTTTTTATATCTATTTGTGGGTATGTAATTATCCATCACTGCCTTTTTTAATTAGCTTTATTTCTGTACTGTCAGTTGTATCTGCTTTCACTTCTTCAATTTTGATTTCACTGGTTTTCTCTCTGTCATTCTTCCATGATTTACTTAAAAATATGTCAGTTTTGTAGATCTCTTCTGGAAACCAACTCTTCCTATTGTAGATATTTTTCTGTTTTTGCTACACCCTATTTTGTTGATTTCTATTTTAAGTTTAAATTTCCTCCCTTCTTCTGGGTTTGGACTCAGATAGTACTTTTCCTGATTTTTTGAGGTGTGGGAAAGTGATGTGTGCTCCAGCACGACAAGACTACAGAACTCTCTGTTAGGCCACGTGATCAGTACGTGGTCTGCAAGTTTGTGTCCCTGCAGGAATCAAGTCCAGATGATTCCCTCAGCCATCTTGCTGAAGTTCTCTGATTGATTTTATTATTCCATATTACAAGTTTTCACCGTATTCGTCTGAGAGTAGTAAGTGGAGTGATTTTACTTTTTTCTTATTCAATATCTTTCAGCTGTATCTTCACATGGCACCCAGAGTTTCCTGCCAACATTGTGCATGGAAGCTTCTTTCCAAAACGTAGCGGTGCGTAGATATAAACATACTGCCCTGGAGAATCTACACTTCATGGTAGACTGTAACGATAATGGGGAGAGTGAAGAGCATCAAATATATCATGAAGGACATATCCAGACTGAGACAACTGCGCATAATATGAACATCACTGCCCAAAATGGTGAAGGGTATAAAACATTTTGGAAAACATCCCTTCTTAAGTCTGCTACTTCTGCAAAGCAGTGTCTTTCTATATATAAGGGCTCAAATCAAATGATTAAACATACATATTTGCAGAACGAAAAGTTGGAAAATCTGGAAAGTTGCCTAGTCCGTGCTGAAAATAATTATTTCAACCATTTTGAAAGTAGGATTGGATTGACCTTTGAGTCAAATATTTCTGAAAATCAGAGATTTAAAATTGAAGAACAAAGTGCTGAGTGGGATTCATTTGAGAGGTCCTTCACCGAGGAGTTAACTCTTCAAAATTACCAGGGTATTTTCAATGAAAACAATATTGCTCAATGCAGTGAATCTGAGGAAAAATTTAACCCGGGTTCAAGTGTTAGTACATGTCTGAGGACTCATTTTCCAGAGAACCATTATGAACTTGATAAATGTGTGGAAGTCTTTTATCAAAGCTCCAACCTTATTATACATAATAGTATCCCTATGGAAGAGAATCATTATGAATATAATGAATGTGAGAAAGCTCTTAACCAGTCCTCCAGTGTTGGTGATCATCAGAGTATCCATGTGGGAAAAGACTCCTACAGATGTTATAAACCTGGGAATATGTTCAGTCAGTCATCAAGACTAAATATACATAATACGATCGGAACTGAACAAAAAAGTTACATTTGTAAGGAATGTGGCAAAGCCTTTGACTGGCACTCCACCCTGTGTCAACATCAGCCAATGTATATGGGAGGAAAAGCTTACAAATATGAAGAATGTGGTAAGGTGTTTATCCACCACTCACACTTTACTCAACGTGACAGAATTCGTACTGGAGAGAAAATCTACCAATGTAAAGAATGCGGCAAGTGCTTTAACCATCACTCAAATCTTAGTCGACATTACAGAATTCATACTGGAGAGAAACCTTACCAATGTAAAGAATGTGGCATGGCCTTTAACCAGCACTCAGTGCTTACTCGACATCACAGAATTCATACTGGTGAGAAACCTTATCAATGTAAAGAATGTGGCAAGGCCTTCAACCAGCACTCAAACCTTACTCAACATCACAGAATTCATACTAGAGAGAAACCTTATCAATGTAAAGAATGTGGGCAAGTCTTTAACCATCACTCTAGCCTTACTCAACATCACAGAATTCACAGTGGAGAGAAACCTTATCAATGTAAAGAATGTGGCCAGGCCTTTAACCAGCACTCAAACCTTACCCGACATCACAGAATTCATACTGGAGAGAAACCATTCATATGTACGGAATGTGGTCAGGCCTTTAACCGTCACTCACACCTTACTCGACATCACAGAATTCATACTGGAGAGAAACCTTACCAATGTAAAGAATGTGGCAAGGCCTTTAACCAGCACTCAAAGCTTACTGAACATCACAGAATTCATACTGGAGAGAAACCTTACATATGCAAAGAATGTGGCAAGGCCTTTAACCGGCACTCACACCTGACTCGACATCACAGAATTCATTTTGGACAGAAACCTTACATATGTAAGGAATGTGGCCACGCTTTTATCCAGCACTCACACCTGAGTCAACATCACAGAATTCATACTTGAGGGAAACCTTACCAAAGTAAAGAATGTGGGAAGGCCTTTAATCACTGTTCATCCTTTACTCATTATCACAGAATTCATAGTGGAACAAACCTTACAATTTTAAGGAATGTGAGAAAACTTTAAAGACGACTCACCCCTTACTCCACATCAGAGAATTCATAGTGGAGAGGAACCATAAAATTGTAGAGAATGTGGAAAGGCTTTTAAGCGATGCTATTCCTGATCAGAGAAAGTGTATTGGGGAAGATTTTGGAATATGAAGAGTTTTGCAAGCCCTTTATTCAGAGGTCACGTTTCATTCAACATCACAGAATTCATACTGGGGAAGAACTTTTAAATGTAAAGAACATGGGAAGGCTTTTAGAACTGCTCAACCCTTTGCAGCATCTCAGAGTTTATACTGAGGAAAAACATTACAAAGGTAAAGGGTATCATTAGCCTCTAGCTGGAACTCATAATTTACTCAACATCATAGCTATCATACAGCATAGATAAGTGTAAGATGTAGAGAAAGTTGCAGTGCCTTTAACTGGAATTCAGTCTATACGCAGTATCCCAAAATACACACTGGATTCAAACCCTAAAAACATCATGATTGAGGAAAGACCTTCATTTTAAATTTTCACTGTAGCAAACACCAGAGAGTGCATACAGGTAAGTTACTTGAAAGATGTAAATATTTAGAAATGTATGTAAGTAAACATCAAGTGTCAATAAATATCATAGAAATCAAGTAGAAAGCAGTACATGAGTCAATCTATTCAGATGTTACATCAAAATACTTATTATAAGGACTAATACAAAGTTAAACACTTAGAAAATGGGTATGCTATTACGCTTCAAAAGAACAAGTGGATGGATTTTTGCATAGATATAATGAATTTTTCAATATGTCCTTGTTTTTTATTTTGTTGTTGTTGTTTTGTTTTTTTTTTTTTTTTTTTGGTTTTTTGGTTTTGGGGGTTTTTTGAGTTTGTTTTTGGGGATTTTTGTTTTGGTTTGGGTTTGGGTTTTTTTTGTTGTTGTTGTTCATTGACCTTATCTGGGATTTGTGACTAGCAAATATTAACATATTTGTGCTCTCAAATCACTTCAGAAAACTCATTTATTCCTAGTGGGTTTGTGAAAGTATGTGGCTGATTGTTGTTGGATCAAAGATATGAGATGTCCTTCTTCATTAGGCGGGACTCCTGCATATCTAATTGCCCACAGATGAGGAAGGACAATATAATATATAAAACATGAAGAAAATCTAAATGGAGATGCTGTTTGTGGTTATAACATTAATGTTAGTTATGATGGAAAAAGTGTTCAGAACATCATTATTCTCCATTTATTAAAACTAAAGAATTTCCTGGATATTATAAATAAAATATTTTACTCTGGTCTTTGAGAAAAAAGAGGTGCCAGTCCAGTAAAATACGGTTGTATCCTCATAATAGCTGTAGTTAGAAGTAGAGGATGTCAGGTGATGTGCTTAAAATGAAGAAATCCTCAAAGATACAAAAGGAGGATAACTCTTTCTTAAAATGGCATAGGATTATGCATACAAAATTTTTAAGAATGATCCCATGCCTGAAAACAATGGAAATCAGTACTCCCACATCATGATATCAGCACACAAATGCTTTTTAATGCTTGATTCTGTATTTCCAAAAAGGATTATAGAGTGGCTTTGAAATGTATACCTTAGTCTGTGTGTAAACGTAATATATTTTAATTAATAAAACATGATGAATTTTAACGTGTTATCATGGATGAGTAATGAGTGAAGTGTCCTCCCACCATCAGTGTTAACCTATCTCATTTTATATAAGGTTGCAGGCAACTGATGAACTCTGTCATTTATTCGGTAATCATGTGGAATAACATACTTAGTAATCCATTTTCTCAGCAGCCTTAACGTTTAAATAATGTCTGATTATTTCCCCCCTTGTTTATCTGTTGTATCATTTTCTCCTCTTTGGGACTAGTGGGATATTATAACAGACATGTTGCGGATTATATTTGGGTCTTATTGACTGATTGACTCAAGTACGCCATGATGCTGCTACTTGGCGTCCGTTTCGTGTCCCCATCAGTTTTGCAGGGGACTTGAATTGATAGCAGCCTCTCTCACTAGTGCATTCCCTAAACAGTACCCTGCAGAGTCACCAGTTAATGTAACCTCTAACATGACATTCCCAGTCCACCCTTGTGAGCATCCATGACCCCTGTCTACCATGACTTTCCCCTCGTGTGTTCTTGAAGAAGACTCTCACAGAGCTTCACCCTAAACCTGCTTTAGTTTCAATGGCCCAAACTGGACATAGCTCTAGGACTCACTAAAGCACTGTATCCATGGCCCCTAATAAAGGTATGTGCCACAGTTCATAGGTGGGGGTGTTGTGTCCATGTTTCTATGAAGTAAAGATACACTTATAGCAGTGCTTGGTGTGTAATAGGTACCCTATAAGTAGGAGAAACATATTTCCAATAGGAGTGATACTGTAGCCCCAAGGAAGGGATAGAAAATGCAGAGGATGAAGAATTGGCATGAATTCTGCATGTGGAGGAGGACACCTGTCCCAGGTTGCCCAGCTGACTCCCTGGATTTAGAAGAACACCTTCTGCTCATTTATTTTCCAAGTGATCTCCAGATCGCCTCTTCTGTTTATCCTAATTTTTATTTCCAGCTACATAGGCATCACAGACATTCTTCTTTGCCTGTGTTGTGGCTGAATTGAAATGAGAAAGACATAAAGTCAATGGGTGTAAATTTAGACATTAAGCACTGGATTGTGGGGTGTGGAGCTAAGTAATACGTGATGACGGCACCAAACTTAGAAAAACAAGACCTATTAAAATGTGAAGAACTCTTTCTAATGTGGGGAGGGAACCAGAGGTGACTCCTTTAGACACTCCAAAGGCACAAGGAGCTCTTGGTGGCATCATCCAATGAATGTCATTGAATAAGTGAAATGGACATAAGGAATTGGCAAATGTGAAACCCTTTGAATCTGGGTTTCTGAGGATTAGGGAAGTTTTATCTTATCTTCATGATTTAATTCAATTCCTTTGTGTTGGCAAGGACCAGGTGCTGTTGGACGACAATGATTACTGTGATTGCTCAGGCCTAGATCAGTGGCCTCGGTGGAGTGGGGGAAGTTGGATGATGCCATCCCGTAGGGCATAGCTTAAAAATGGCACATGGCCGAGTAGATGTTGGAGATGAAGAAGCTTTCTGGACAGTGTGGTAGATGGAATCAGCAAGGCGTGTGCTGTGGTTGCACGACGCACTAGTATCCCAGGTGTATAACCCCAACATAGTTTAGATCCACTGTTGGTGGGTGACGTTTTCAGGGAAGGTGACACACTTCCGTGCGGGACCTTCCTCCCTTTACTCGTGCCATGATGAGTATGGTCCCACGCTCTGGCTGTGTCTACCATGGATTTGTCGGGGGAGCAATTCCACACTCAGTGGCAGTGAACATTCCTACTTCAAACAGTCTAGCCTAAGTGTTCTTTGATTGAGAAATGAAGAAAGAAGATATGAGATATATGTAATGAAATATTACTCAGCCATAAAAAGGAATTCAGTCTTTCTCTTTGCAATGACATGGAGGGAGCTAGAGTGTATTATGCTAAGTGAGTGAAATCAGAGAAAGACAAATACCATAGGATTTCACTCTTGTGGAATATAAGAAACAAACAAGCAAAGGGGAAAAAAGAAGACCGGCAGATCATGAGAGACTCTTAACTATAGAGAAGCAACTGATGGATACCAGTGTGGAGCTGGATTGGGGTGTGAGTTAAACAAGTGATGGGAATGAAAACGTGCATTTTTTTGTCGCGTGCTGGGTGTTGTATGGAATTGTACAATCACTATTGTACAGGTGGAACTAATATTACATTGTATGTTAACTAACTGGAATTTAAATAAAATCTTTTAAAAAATGTTTTGTTTTTTACAGATATAAGAGAACCTTTCCCTTAACTGACTTGTAGCAGTGGCCGAAAATATACCTTTGTTAAACAAACGAAAGATTTATCTTTTGTCCATTCCTGATTCCTCCAGAATTCATTAAGTCTCAGTAACTGTTCTTATATTTTTATGCCAGTGTATGTATTTGCATCATTTCAATAAGAATCTGTTCTCGTTGTGCTAAGAGACAGTCAGAAACAGTGGTTATATAGCCAAGGCTTTGACTGGGATGTTACAGCTGAGAAAGAACTGCATAGACTCCGACATGACCAGGCAGCTAGAAGGGACTAAGATTGAACTATATGGCGTCAAGAAAGTCTGCTTGGAAATACCAGCCCAATACTTTGCTTACAGAGTTCCCCACAGTCTTACCAGGTGAGCAAGGAAGATCACTTCCCAACAGCTGCGGGAAACTCAGGATATTTCAGGGACTTTATGAATACAGAAATTCACCCAAATCTGTAGTTATTGTAGACAAAGTCTGGTGGCAAGTATTTGGTTTGGCTCCTGGCCTGGAGAAGCTACTGAAATTTCAGTCTAGGGATTGCATATGAAAAGTTCCAAAAAGCTGTTTGTTTGTTTGTTTGTTTGTTTAAAGATTTATTTGTTCATTTAAGAGAAAGAGAAAGGATCAGGAGGGAGACAGAGGGAGAGGGAGGCAAGCAGACTCACCGTTGAGCAGGGAGCACCAGGCGGGACTTGGTCCCAGGACCCTGAGGTCATGACCTGAGCTGAAACCAAGACTCAGCCGCCCAACTGACCCAACCACCCAGGCACCTTAAAAGTTGTTTTTAAAAAGTACATGGGGCGCCTGGGTGGCTCAGTCATTAAGCGTCTGCTTTTGGTTCAGGTCATGATCCCAGGGCCCTGGGATTGAGGCCTGTACTGGGCTCCCTGCTCAGCGGGAAGCTGGCTTCTCCCTCTCCCACTCCCCTAGCTTCTGTTCCTCTCTCGCTGTATCTCTCTGTCAAATAGATTTTTAAACATCTTAATAAATAAATATAAAGGGTCTATAGGTCAACCTCTATTCTTCCTGCTCTTATATAAAAAGGCCAAATTTTTTTTTTTGCAGACTTGTTTTACAGTCAAATTACTGTTAATTTGAATTTAAAAATTACTGTTAATTTGGTTACCTTTGGTAAAAATGCAGGCGAGTATAGAGAGAAAAATATGTTTCAATAGCACATCTTTGTACCTACTAGATCTTAACTGATGTTGGATCAGTGACATGAAATAATCTACCAAGTCAACTTTTAATATTTGAAACTCCCAAGGAAGTTTCAGATGGGGGAACTGAAGGGGTCAGGACAGCCTCTCTGCCCTCCACCCCAGAATGTGCCATTTTGGCCTGCGGATTACTTGAGCTGAAGGTACTTGAGAACCTTCAGGCTCCAGAGAACATCCCCACTCCCACCGTTAACCTCACAGAAGAATCTAAATTGCGGCGTCTTTCTCAGAGTAAGACTTATTAACAGTGACTTAGTGACCCAACTGTAAGATAGGACAAACATCTAACTACCAAATAGTTGCTCTTCTTATCGCCCTGTGAAGGGCCTTCCTTCCTCTGAAGCTCCAGGTCCAGACCTTCTTTTCCTTAGTTCAAGATGACATTTTACTTCCTCTTACCTTTTCATGTCTATGTGGAGTCCCTGTATTTTCACGTGTTTAATTTGATCGTCTCCTGTTAACGGCTCATGTCAGTTTGATTCTTTGTCCAGCTGGAAGGGTCTTTGAGGAGGCATGAATTCTTTTTCTCTGACAGAGTATTTCATTGTAGTTCCTCATTTCCGGGCATCCTGTTTATTTTATGGACTTATTTGAGAGAGCAAGCACGAGCTGTGGGGAGGAGAAAAGGGAGGAGGAGGAAGGAGCCAGACAAAGAGCTCCATCCCAGGACCCTCAGGACCTGAGCTTAAGGCAGATGCTTAACCCACTGAGCCAACCAGGCGCCCTTCCTGGCATCTTAGTAAATTATAAAAATATGGTGGAGCACTATGAAGTACTTTTATAGGAGTTGACATTTTTTTTTTTAAAGATTTTATTTATTTATTTGTCAGAGAGAGAGAGGGAGAGAGAGCGAGCACAGGCAGACAGAATGGCAGGCAGAGGCAGAGGGAGAAGCAGGCTCCCCGATGAGCAAGGAGCCCGATGTGGGACTTGATCCCAGGACGCTGGGATCATGACCCGAGCCGAAGGCAGCTGCTTAACCAACTGAGCCACCCAGGCGTCCCAGGAGTTGACATTTTTGAGGTCAGATTTTGTCACAGTTTCAATAGGTCCCTTTTTTGTTTCCCTTATGGATACTATCTCGTCAATGTTCTGTGTAAAAGATTTTTGGTAGCAATCAAAGTTGCTATCGCACTCAATCTGTATAGTTCGCCAGTTGGCTCTTGAGAGGGATGCAGAAGTACACAAATTTGGTGTTACAAGGGGTCTTTGTTTAGGCCACTTCTGCATTAATTTGATCATTAGTATAGTTTTCTACTTAGGTACTTGCAAATATCTAATCCTCGTGTGTAAAACGTGAATCCTACCAGGTTGTTGGAAGTGCTTCTCCATCACTTTTCTCCCATTGTGATGGTTTATTTTCCATCCTAGTGGGATGAAATGCCCAGCGCTACCTGAGGGCCGTGAGCTGTGACTGAATGTGCTGATCAGAGTGATGTTGGTCCCTCCGTGTCACCTGGACATAGCGGATTGTATTTCGGTCTTGGTTTTCCCCGAGTTAGCCCGGCTAAATTCAGAGCGCTCAGCGTGCTAAGTGGCTGATTCCTCTACACTTCCCCTGATGGAGCAGTTAAACCATTCGTATTGTGAATGGAAATCCCTGTGGGATGGCTGCTGGGTGCTGAAGGTGACCTTGCTGCTCTCTACTGAGAGAAGCTAATGTTCTTTGACTTTGGATTCATTCAGAAACTCATAAGCAGAATTCAACAAACATTTAAATTGGCCACATTGTGAATAATTTTAAAATTCTAAGAGGACTTTTCATCAGTGCCACAGACTTGGAATCTGTGCTTCTCTTGACTAAAGTGTATGGCGGCCACGCAGTATTAGAAAAGAAAGTCACCTTCCTTTTAGTGTAGTCCTAACCGCACACCAGCCTATTTTGTAACGTGCAGACTGGTGGTCTGCAAGTGGGGAGCTAGATCAGACACACTGATTCCCATTGCTAGCCACAAAACAACTTCACCTGCACGGGCACACAACGAGAACCACAAAATTCTCAGATTCCATAACCTGTTTTAACCAGAAGAGGACTAGTCCTCACTAAAATGAGTTTATCACGAAACTCTGACCAAGTAAGACGTTTCTTACTGTTGATCCTCTCTCTACCAAGAGAGGGCTTCCCAGCCAGATGCTTGACTTCTCTCACTGCAAAATGAAAGCACTGTAGTCAAGAGTCTTTTAACATTTTCCTTCATAGTCTTTTTAAAGCTAAATTTTTTGATATGCACAGTCCTTTTCAACTATACTTATTTTTGGTTTTCATAACAGTTTAATTCTAAATGTTATCTCGTGCATTTAAAATAGAACAATTGGAGTGCCTGGGTGGCTTGATCAGTTGGGCGTCTGCCTTGCACAGAGGTCGTGATCCCAGGGTGCTGGGATCAAGCCCCACATAGGGCTCCCTGCTCAGCAGGGAGTCTGCTTCTCCCTCTCCCTGTGCTTCTCTCCCCAGCTTGTGCTCTCGATCTCTCTCAAATAAATAAAAATAACTTTAAGAAAAAATAAAAGTAAAAATACAGTAATTGTTTTTGACATGAATTTTTGCTTCCATATATATTTGTAGGTTGAGACCAAATGGGCCAAGTCCTGGGCACGTGTTGTTTGTGATGTATCAGAATAAATGCAAAGGGGGTCACAAATATTACAGTCCTAAAAAGCCTGCTTTATAAATGCATTACTTCTGGTGCTCTATATAATGGGATATATTAAACTAGTAATTTGTATATGTAGTATGTCTGCATTTCCTAGGAACTTTTCTTGAATCCATTTTTTTTAAAGATTTTATTTATTTATTTGACAGAGACACAGTGAGAGAGGGAACACAAGCAGGGGAAGTGGGGGGGGGGCACCTGGGTGGCTCAGTGGGTAAAGCCTCTGCCTTCGGCTCAGGTCATGATTCCAGGGTCCTGGGATCGAGTCCCGCATCGGGCTCTGCTCAGCAGGGAGAGCCTGCTTCCCCCTCTCTCTGCCTGCCTCTCTGCCTACTTGTGATCTCTCTGTCAAATAAATAAATAAAATCTTTAAAAAAAAAAAAAAAGGGCAGGGACATGGGAGGGGAAAAGTAGGCTCCTCGCTGAGCAGAGAGCCTGATGGGCTCCATCCCAGGACGCTGGGATCATGACCTGAGCCGAAGGCAGATGCTTAATGACTGAGCCACCCAGGCGCCCCTTGAATCCATTTTAAATAACAAATATTGTACAGGTTGAGCAGTTATACTCTTCAGGCCAATACAGTCCAGACTGAATAAACTTAAAAAGGAAATTTTAAACCTCCACATTCCTCTATATTCAAGCCTAAAGCACATCAATGCTAGTGTAGGGCTCAGAAGTAAAATATGTTTCTTCTGAGTATTTGGGAAAATGTGAAGTCCTCTTGAGAAACTCTAAGAAACATAATAGTCCTTGCCTGCTGACACTAAGGAGAAAGTACCTCATTCACTGTTCCATGCTGCGGTTTACTGGCCCCCACTGACTTCCAGTTTGGATCACGCACTAAGTTATCCGTGCTGATCCCTCTGAAAGTAAGCCCTGGGATCCGTATTTGTTTTGTGTTCTTACATCAACAATAATAATAAATTTGACGGTGTGAAATTAGAAGTGTCGAGGGGTTTCTTTAGTGACTGAGCAAAATGATATCTCCATTTCAATTTATTGTGATGTGTTTTCACTATGTGTGCTTTGTACATGTCCTATTTATTTCACTATAGATTAAATTCTTGTCCCTTTGTTTGTATTGTTATGTATCTAGTATTTTATTGATGTGAAAATCAAATTCTGTCATAAAAAAAATCTCTGGATTTAAACAGATTTGAAAATGTTATGTTAAACTGAGGGTTGCTGGAGGGAAGCACGATGAGAGATGGGGGTAATCATCAAGGAGGGCATGTAATGTAATGAGCACTGGATATTATACAAGACTGATGAATCATAAGCCTGTATCCCTGAAACCAGTAATACATTATATGTTAATTGAATTTGAATAAAATTATTTTAAAAAAAGAAAAACGTTATGGTACAAAAAAACATTTACAGGTAGAATTCAATTCAGCTTCCATTGCACTCCATTGCCTTATTGTTAGCATAAAGTGAATTTGAACAACTCTGTTGTCAAAAATTCGTCACATAGAATAGAAATGGTGTAGTTTTGTGGCCTAAGGTGAAACTGGAAAAAAATGAAAATGTACGTAGGGGGCGCCTGGGTGGCTCAGTGGGTTAAGCCTCTGCCTTCGGCTCGGGTCATGATCTCGGGGTACTGGGATCGAGCCCCGCATCAGGCTCTCTGCTCAGCAGGAAGCCTGCTTCTCCCTCTCCCACTCCCCCTGCTTGTGTTTGCTCTCTCTCACTCCATCTCTGTCAAATAAAAAAATAAGATCTTAAAAAAAAGAAACAAACAAAAAGAAAAGAAAAGAAAAAAGAGAATGTATGTAAACCCATGAGGTCATGTTAAGAGATGATAGTTGAAGGGCATCTGGGTGGCTCAGTGGGTTAAGCCTCTGCCTTCAGCTCAAGTCATGATCTCAGGGTCCTGGGATCGAGCCCTACATCGGGCTCTTTGCTCGGCAGAGAGCCTGCTTCCCCCTCTCTCTCTGCCTGCCTCTCTGCCTACTTGTGCTTACTCTCTCTGTGTCAAATAAATAAATAAAATCTTAAAAAAAAAAGAAAAAAAAAGATGATAGTTGATACCTTCTGGTGCCATATCCCAGAGCTGTATCCCACTCAGAAGACTTCATATGAGAAAAAAATTCCTTTTTTGTTTGTGTCGGAGGTTCGGTTGGCTGCACGTGGTAGTTATACCTGCAGAGCAGCGCCGAGTAAGAGCGTGAAGGCTGGTGGGTTTACATCCCTGTGTCCTCGGTCCGAGCAACGTACTCCTCTGCTGGTACAGCTGTGCTTGGAACCATATGACCTGCAGTTTGTGTTCTTTCATCTGAACTAACGAGATCAATGCTGGCTTCATGAGATCTATTTTGTGTTGATCCTGTCAGGGAGCATTAATTTCTGTCCCCTTGAAGACCCTTCTAGATGGACTGAGAATCCAATGGAAATGAGACAATTAACAGGAGATTATATTAAGTTTCCTAAGTATAAGGAACCCTCATAGACATGGAAATCCCAAAGACATTCAGGCAAAATGGGGTATTTATGACATCACGAAGTACGGAGATGAGTCTGGGACTTCCGAGTGGAGAAATGTGCTTCACAAGGGAGTAAGAAGAGCAGGGGCGCCTGGGATCGAGCCCCGCATCTGGCGCCCTGCTCAGCAGGAAGCCTGCTGTTCCCTCTCCCACTCCCCCAGCTTGTGTTCCCTCTCTTGCTCCCTTTCTCTCTCTGTCACATAAATAAATAAATCTTTAAAAGAAAAAAAGGAAAACCAATCTTTGGGATTTTCTCTTCTTTTAATTTATTTATTTATTTTTAAAATTTTATTTACTTATTTGACAGAGATCACAAGTAGGCAGAGAGGCAGGCAGAAGCAGGCTCCCCGCCAAGCAGAGAGCCGGATGCGGGGCTCTATCCCAGGACCCTGAGATTATGACCTGAGCCGAAGGCAGAGGCTTAACCCACTGAGGCACCCAGGCACCCAGAATTGAACTTACTTCCTTTTTTTTTTTTTGAACTTTTTTTTTTAATTTATTTCTTTCAAATCTCATGACTCTTGGTATAATTATCTGCTCATGCAAATCCTGTCTTGTCTATTCCTTGTGGGGCATATATTCTTTTTCCCTTGTTCCAGTGTTTGTGGACGATTGCTCATATGACTTGCTCAGGGATTTTAAGAATGGCTTGCATTGAATTACTTAATATTCAGAAATTCATTCAAGTGAGCATAATTCTGCCGTGAGCATATTAAGTTGCATGTTGTTTAATTGGTATATTTCATTTCTTCCTTCTCAATTTGACAAGAACATTAAGTCTGCTTCCTTTAGTTATCGGTTCCTTCACTTTTGATAAATGATGTCATCTAAGTTCACATTACTGTGACAATTTAATTAGGGGAAAGCATGGAGATTTTATGAGTCATGGGTTGTTTTGATATTTCTTTGAAATGAACAAACATGGGACAGTGATGGGTATGTAGTAGATTTTCTATACTTAGGAAGATAATACTATTCCATTAGGAGTAAAACTACTGCCCCATGAAAAATATCCAGACTGAAGTGTTGCCATGAATTCTCCATGTGGAGACAGGACACCTGTCCCAGGCTGTACTACTGAGTTTGAACTTGGGAAGGTAAATTCTCTTTGTTTTCATTCCAAATCATCTCCAGTTCTCCTGTGTCTCTTCTTTTGCATTGCCAGTAACATATGCATCAGAGCCGCCCCATTCACACATCAATCACTTGGGCCCTTCTAGGTTCTGATAAGAAATTTGGAATTTTTTTCACCAATGAGAAATGATTTTTAAGCAGATCGTTGGAGGCCATATTCAAGATTTAAGTACGACATTGTCATCACTTCATTGAGGTAAGAGGAAAGAGGGGCCACAGGCTTAATTCAGTCACTGACAATGAGAGTTATGAAGGCAGATAAAACACGATGCTGGTATCCTTAGAGGGGAAGATAAGACCTACTGAAATGAAAGCAAATGCGAGAAACTCTTGAAATGTGGGAAAAGAAATGGCAGGGAGTGTCTTTTAGTCACGGCAAGGACTTAGGAAGCTACTTGTGATGAACAAATAGGAGAGAGATGGAGGCTTGAGAAAGGTGGTGGGTTTCAGAGAAGTCAGGTCCTGGCTTCACAATTTTACAAGTTCCTGTGTAGTACTGAGTACAGATACTGTTGGATGATAGAGATTTCTGTATTTCAGGCCAAAAACCACTGGGGTAGGAGAGGGCTTGCTGCAGACACAAACATTGTGGCCATACCCTTTAGATGGCACATGGTAGAGTAGATGTTGGAAACACAGAAGCCTTGTGGACACTGGAAGGATCTGGAGGTATGTGCCGAGTGTCCACAAGCACTAGAATCTTAGGTATCTAACCCAACGCTGGTTGACAATCTAGTGAAGCCGATGCACAGCCGGCAGGAAACTCATTCTGTTTGAGCCCCGTGAGGAGTGTTATTCCTTGAGGTGTGTGTGAGGGGCACTGATTACTTGGGGGGCAGCTCACCAGTCAGAGGCAGTGAGCATTTCTGCCCCAAACAGTCCACCTGCTTTTTAAGGTAAATGTTCATTTATGGCCCATGCTGCGTTTAAGCCCATCCTGTGGGGAGCAGGGAAGAGGACTCCTGTCAGTTGTGGAAACTGATACCACAAAGCTGGGTAGCAGGTCATGATCACATATAACCCTGATCCAGGTGAAGTATAATCCTGCATTTGGGGTGGCTGTTACTTTGTGTTCCACCATACCCTGAAAAGGCAGATGTGTGCTTCTAGAAAAGACGACGTATGTCGTGTATTCCGTGCATATTGAGTAGGTAATGCTCATGTCTGATGAAAGGGCTCGGCCACACTATGGTGTGTCTGGTTGGTCCATTTCTTCCCGCTGCTGTTGTCCACCAGCAGACACTTTGTTGTGCTAACACTTCTCTCATGGCCATACAAGCTTGCCCCACCGTCAGTCATCAAACCATGTTCCCGGCATCTCGGAGGTGATGTAAGTCTGATAGGACTCAGGGAATTTGTTTTCGAACCTTCGTCACTCAGGGAAGGCCACCCTCTTTCAGGTGCTTCTCTCTTCATCTCAGTGACCAGAACGCTGTCACGAGGCCCCTCTAAGTAACGACATATCTGTACACAGGTGGACGTGTGAGCTTGCTGGGAATGGCCAGTGTTACCTGACTGGTTTCAGGACATCTGACACAAAGGACCTCATGCCTTGCAGTAGAATGAGATATTCTGAAAAGGCCCTGAAACCTAGAGTGTGCCTACTAGGATTCACAAAAATTTCTATCATAGATGGAGATGGAGTGCTAATTTGTCAGAGGTGAGCGTGAAGTTCTCTTTAAACCTGCAATTATTTATGTTCTCCTAGTAAAAACCATCAAATGCAGATTCCTAGTGAGAATTCTACATTCAAATCTATTATAAATTATAACACCTGTTAATATTCGGCTCTGTGTGTTTCATATCTTACTCCATGAAATACTTAAATAAAGTCCAATGCCTTTAGGATGGATTATTTGGGTGAGAGAATGTGAAGACAAGTGTATTTGTGGGTGATCCCAGGAAGCTGGAGGAGGGCACTGAAGGAAGTGGGGTATGGAAGTCGAAAAAGTCAAAGAAAGATCATGTTACAGTAAGATTTATTTATGAATAAAGACTGTGTATTTGTGTGTGTGTGTGTGTGTGTGTCACACCACTAACATCACCACAAACACAGAGAGTATTGGAAAATAACCATCTGTGCATAACTCAAGGATGATCTGTGACTCAGTTACTGCAGAGGTTGTCGAATTTATCTTGCATCAGAGTCACCTGATGCACTTGTAAAAAAACTCTCAGATTTCTAGGCCTCTTCCCATGTTACCATTTCAATAGTTCTGGGCTACAGTCCCCCAGTTTTCTGTTCTCACAAGTTCTCAGGTGATGTCAGTGGAGCCTGTTTTGGGAAGCTGCTTTGAGGATGAACATCTCTGGGCGTCCTTATGGTGGTCATCTTCAATGAAATGATTAATTCATGAAGAACGCAGTCAGAGACACAGATGGGCATGAATTGTTTTAGGGGGACTCTGGTCTAGGTTCTCCGGATGTGAAAGTAAGTCATGGGTAGGCTGGACTTCTGTGTTTAAACCCTGGAATTTGGAGCTGCGTACCTGGTCTTCAGTGGTCAGTTAAATACCCATTCAGGGTATATGCGTGTGTCCAGGGCCTGGAACTTACACTCTCAAGTCTCAGACCATGGAGGCTGTTCTGCGCAAAGATTTCTGGATGAAGCATCGATTAACAGAGGAGATAATCCAAGAACGTTTTGGAAGGTCATTTGAATGCCTCCTGTTGCTATAGGTACCCAGGTTCAAATGCTGACTCTACTGATATTTAGATGATCACTAAACTTTTTTTCTTTAAAGAGTTTATTTATTTGAGAGAGAGAGAGAACGAGTGGAGTGAGGGACAGAAGGAGAACAAGACTCCCCCCAGAGCAGGGAGCCCAGTACGTGGTTGGGTCCCAGCAGCCCGAGATTCATGACCTGAGCGGAAGGCAGATGCTTAACTGGCTGAGCCGCCCAGATGTCCTTAAACCTTTTTTTTTTTTTAAAGATTTTACTTATTTATTTAACAGAGAGAGAGAGAGAGAGATCACAAGTAGGCAGAGAGGCAGGCAGAGAGAGAGGGAGGCAGGCTCCCCGCCGAGCAGAGAGCCCGATGCGGGGCTCGATCCCAGGACCCTGAGATCACGACCTAGGTCGAAGGCAAGAGGCTTTAACACACTGAGCCACCAGGCACCCTCCCCTAAACCTTTTTAATTAAACTGTTTTGGTCAGTTGTAAAGAAAAACAGCCCTATTGTCTATTTTCTATGAAGGGAAAAACCCAGTTCTTCCCTACTATGTTTATGCCCTCTTTGTCCCTCTTGCTACATACACAGAGCTTGTGGTCACAAATATGGGGGGGGGGGGTGTCCTTTCTCCACAACAGCTAGGAAGTCTCCAACACTACCAGCATGTCTTGCAATTTTACTCAATTTGAACACTATCTACCCAGAGATATTGTCAGGTCCCACAGATAAGGGCTCAGTCTCACAAGACTACAGTCCCCCCCCTCACACACAAACAACACACACCCACATATTTGTAGGGTATAGACTGAAGGTTCCAATAATCTCCTCCTTGGTTTCGATTAATAGAACCATCTATAGATGACAGACCATCTCAGAAAACTCAGGGAGGGCGCCTGGGTGGCTCAGTGGGCACATCCTCTTCCTTCAGCTCAGGTCATGATCTCGGGGTCCTGGGATCGAATCCCATGTCAGGATCTCTGCTCGACAGGGAGCCTGCTTCCCTCTTTCTCTCTCTGCCTGCCTCTCTGCCTACTTGTGATCTCTGTCAAAGAAAGAAAGAAAGGAAGGAAGAAAGAAAGAAAAAGAAAGAAAGAAAGAAAAAGAAAGAAAGAAAGAAAGAAAGAAAGAAAGAAAGAAAGAAAGAAAGAAAGAAAGAAAAGAAAGAAAGAAAAAAACTCAGGGTAATACTTGTGCTTGTCGGTTTATAAAGGATATAGATGAACAGCCAGATGAAGAGATACATAGTGATATATATATAAAATATGTAATATATAAATATATATATACTATTATCTGACATCAGTAAAAAATGAATATTTGTCCAAAACAAAAAATCATGAATGTTACAATCATTAGAATAAATAGTAACTGTGGACCATACATTTTAAAGACTATATGACTTTAGACTTTGGTGAGTACTGTAGATTTTATTTTTTATAGAAAAGGTAGCCAAAAACTCATGTTTCCATGATGATTTCTCTTTTTTAAACATAAATATTGTACCCTGGAAAATGGCAGCTGAGACTCTGACAGTGGGAATGATCTTCTTGGTCCAGATTTTCCCTGGAAATCTCCCAGAGTTCTACCTCTTATGCCATCATTCCCATACTACAGGGGAATCAGGGCAGTTTGAGAGGTTTTTTCCCTCAGTCACCTAAATGTAGCAAAGTGTTGATCGTTCCTTCTAGTGGAATCTCAGACATCTTGGCAGTCCTTTGGTTGGAAACATTCTCTCCATGATTTTGGATCGATACTTATTTTCTAGGTTCACAGACTGTCCAGAGGTGTGTCCATTGGCAACAATGGCCCCCTGACTGTCTTCCAAGCCATCACCATCAGTCCCAGGATCTCCAGGTGGGCAAAGCATTAAGTTACAGTCCCATGTTCCACCGGCCCCTCCAGTGTCCTCTGCCGGATCCTATGTGAGCTTGTAAATACCACACTTTGTATTTATATGTGTGACAGGAAGAATGACACATACATCATAAACACTGCTATACCTTGTGAGGCTCACATAGACTTACTCTGTGCACCATACAGATGTATCGCAGATGTTTTGTGTTTAGTAGGACTCATTAAGGTTGTCATTCTGTGTAAACACAACTTTAGGAGCCAACACCTTCACAGGAGCAATATCACGCCTAGATCCTCCCCTGAGAGGACAGCTACGACCCCAAGCATTCTTGTCCTCAAGAGCACTTTTGTAACTTTTTATACCGTGTCTGCCGTCATAGAAATTTTTTTTTCTCTTTTTCATTAGACTATGGGGAAAGAAGTGAACAACTCAGCCTGAATCAGTGCATGTTTTCCACCTGCCAGTCCCTTTATTCTCTTGAGTGATGACCACTGTGTATCCAGGTCCTTCTCTGTATCCTGGAGGAGTCACAGAACTTCCTCATCTCATGAGAAAATGTAGTCTGTTTTCCTCCATGTCAGTCATTTATATTTTCATGCCTCACAGGGTGTCATGTACAATGAGCCAGTCACATTGCAGGTGAAATTGTGAATTAGATAATCTATTGTAGTAATAAATAATAAATTATCACTATACAATGAATACTTTTATAATTGTTACATAATTATCCATAAAATTATGTTGTACTAATGGTACCAGTCGATAAAGTCCAATCAGTAATAAAATAGTTTTTCCTAAAAGAATGCAAAGATATTCAAAATATCTTTGAATGTGTATCTTTCAATATAAGGTATTATATTTGCTTATTATTTACCTGACTGTGGGGTTTTGAGGATAGCCCCATTTCCCCTCTCTTCTTCTGGGACTCCTATGATACAAATGTTATTATGCTTTATGGAGTTGCTGAGTTTCCTAAGTCTATATTCATGATCTAACATTTTTCATTCCCTGTTCTTTTCAGCCTCATTGTTTTCCATAATAATTTTATTTTCCGTATCACTTATTCATTCCTCTGCTTCTTCCATCCTGTGGCCATTACATCCGTTTGGTTTTACATCTCTGTTAATAGGTTTTGTTTTTGTTTTTGTTTTTGTTTTTTTGGCCTGACTAGATTCTAGGTGTTTTATCTCTGCAGTAAGGGTCTCTCTGGTTTCTTTTGTGTTTTTCTCAAGCCCAGCTAGTATCTTTATGATTGTTGTTTTAAATTCTGGTTCAGTCATATTACCTACATCTGCTTTTGATTAGCTCCCTGGCCATGACCTCTTCTTCTTGCTTCTTTTGGAATGAATTTCTCTGTCTTGGCATTTTGTCTAGGTCTCCATGTTTTGTATGTTAGAGAAGCTTGTGCCTGTCCTGTGCCTGTCCTTCGACTAGAGTCGAAACTTTGCAGGACTCTATGATCAGTATTCCTGGTGCCTGTGGGGGTTTGTCCTGGTATTCTAGGAGACTGACCTGTTGTTGCTCTGGCTGTCTATCATACTTGCCCTATTTTATAAAGGCACCTGCAGGGGGCACTGCACTGTGCACACTGCACCCTTATTAAAGTCCATCCCTGTGGATGGGAGGGATGAAAATGGCATTGGCTCACTCTCTTCCCAGGGAGGGGAGTTTGCCCCTGCCACTGCTCAGGAAGCCCTCACAGAGGAGCAAACAATCTCCCCTCTGTGTCCAAGGCTTCCGTCAGATCCCTGCCTTCACCCGGTCTCCGTCCCTGCTGTCTGCCCTGGCGGCATGGCACAGTACGCTGTGTTTTATCTTAGGCATGTGGCTGGGTTTCAAAAGAAGAGGTTGACTTAGTCTTGAGACTTTAAAAGAAAATCTAAAAAGTTCCCCTACCCTCAGACACTCTAATAATCAACTTCCTTTTTTCTCATTGTATGTGATCGGGAAAGGAATGCGCTCAGAGTGCTCAACCAAAAACATGGAGACCATTTCCCCATAGAGTATTATAGCAGTTAACTGGACCATATGGCTTGGCAACATCCGCCTGGCCTCAGGGCCATTCCTGCCACTGCCTCTTAGTTAAGATCCCTGAGGAAATAGTCATGGGGTCCCCTTTAACAATCTTGTGCTGTCAAACTCCAGGAAATAGACTCTTGGATCACATGACACATGTAAAAAGGGCCAAATCCTGACTGGACCTGCACACCATCTGGTGCTCTGAAGGCAAAGACTTCCCAGAATTGAAACAGATAACATCTGGGGACACAGCTTTCCCAAGATTTCCAGACCAGACCTGTATACCTTTTCTCACTGTTGCTTCTTTTATCTCTTCTGTGGAAAGAAAACGTCCTTTATCTGCACTTCCCAATCTCTTAACAAAACCCTGGTTATGACCTTTCCAGAAAGAGTCACATTATGATCCTGTCCACATTTCTGAAGGTTTAGATGTTCCAGACTTCACAGAGATTTTCTTTATCAAACTATTACCAACTCTGGAGTTTTACCAAATGCATGGTTTCTGAATTTAACGCTTTTTAAAATATTATGGATAGCACGTATGTTTCTCAACAATTATTTTGAGATCCCAATACATTTCTTAAATATCTTTGAAGCTTTGCACTTTTTGCAAAGATGTCATCAACTATTGCTTCATGTTTACACATGTATGCTATGTTGCAAAATACGCTAGGTTACTTGATTCAGTGTGCTCTCATAGTGTTACACATGTTTGCCTCCTAGTCAACTTAAGAGGTGACTTCCAGGAGGCATATTGGTTTTGCCTTCACAGAGAGAAACATTTCTTCCCTAAGTCCAGATAAGTGACAATGAATATTTTCAGTTAGCTGCTTTCAGACTTAGAGAACCAACGTACAGTTTGGAATTATCATGTTGTATTTGTTGTTTATCAATCTTTTGCAGAAAGGATGTGTCCAATAAGATGATGCTGGCCCAACACTCACAATAGTGAGAAGATATAAACTTCAGATGGAAAGTACCTGAGGGTTTTTCCCTTCTAAACTTCCCTGTCTTTTAAATGTAGCTTAAGTGTCTTTGAACTGCTATGCACTTTCGCTCTGACATGAGACATGACAAACGGGCATGGTCCCTCCCGGCACTGAGAGACAAAACCACTAAATTAAATATAAAGAACTTGACTGTTGATCAGTGATGCCTTCAAAAAAATATCTGATCAAAAGGGTGGAATGTGAGACTTAGTAACGGGAAACCTCACTTGCATGGAGTCTGGACGTTTTGATGCCGTCCTAGTCAATTGCAGACCCACCCATTAATAAGAGATGGACCTGGGACTCCTGGTAGACTGAACCAGTGAAGCATGCAACTCTTCATCTCAGGGTTGTAAGTTTGAGCTCCACATATGGTGAAGAGATTGCTTGAAATAAAATCTTAAGAAAAAATAAGAGATGGATTTGGCCTTACATGGACTAAAGCTTGTCCCTAGTTACTAAAAGAGACACTCACCCTGGGCAAAAGATCCAATGAGAAGCTACCACACGTTGAAGTTCAAGTTACTCCAAAGGACTTTTAGTTCATCACAACTTCCCAACATATACTTTTTATCCTTTTTAAAATAATTTGTTCTTTTTTGTTCCCCAGGGGTACCTACAGTTTTACTACAAGTTGTTTTTCCTGGATTGCAATTCTTTTTTATTCCTGAATAAACCAATCTTTTGCTGGTAAAATAATTAGCACTGTCTATTTTTAAGGTTAGCATTACCAACACTTGTCTCTCAAGTATTGGCTTTTAAGCATGGAGCCCCTGAACTTGGGTTTGAGTAACAAGATATCACTACCTTCTCTACTGTTCTGTAAACTTCAGAGGATCAGCAAAGACTGTGATGTTTCACAATGGTGATTGGTGGTCTTCTCTGGGAACCAAGAGAATTTATGTTGAGACACGATGGTGCGTATATGCAGTTTAGGTGTGCTGTGTCATTTTTTGCTAGCTTAGTGTTACTGATTCTGGGTCCATGTGGTCCTATATCAGGACTAGGTGGAAGCTTCTATGATGCCAGTTCATGGACCCACTCTCCAATCCTGAAGCATCACAGTTTCTTCAGGGGAGGTCTGGAACAAGTAATAATTTATATGCACATTAAAGCTCAAGAATCCTTAGTTAAGTGGTTCTGAGCCCAGGCTGTCCATTAGAATAACATGTGAAGTTTCTAATTTTATCACTTGTGCCCTCCACCACAGATTTTGTCAATAGGTCTCAGTAAGAACAACAGTGTTCTTTTAATCATGTGTTTCAGGTGATTCTAAGTGCCATAGTTAAGCACGAGAGCCCCTCAGCAACTTATTAGAATTGAATGCTGGCTGTGGTCCAAGGAGAGGTAACAAGGTCTCCCCTACATGAATCTAGAAGGGTCAGGACCATGCAGCATAGAATTCTTATGCTGTAGTAGAATGTGTGGGTGTCTGTTGGCGGGGAGGCTCCCTGACAACAGGGAAGGAGAAACGGAGGGATTGGTCTTCTTGGAGAAGCTCAGGGTCTTTGAATAGCTCCTGACACACAAAAAAATAGGATGTAGGACTTTTTTTGTATTTCAGTGTCCTGCCTAGAGAGGAGTAGGTAATAGGTGAAGATAGTCTTTGTTAAAGGCAAATGCTCATGATCAATCCAGCTGTGATTTCACCACAAGGGTCTCCCGAGAAGGAAAGCTAGAGAACAAGGAGGAAGAGGATGAAATGGCCGGTTCTCAGGTAAGCCTTGTATCCCTGATTAGAAACTGTGTCATCTTTTCCTCCTGAAATTCCATGCATTTAAAAATTGCAAAGGTTTATTTCTCTAGTTCTGATATTCCTGTCTTATGAGTGTTTTCACCTACTCTTAAAAATCTTTTGAGAGGGCACCTGGTTGGGGACGCCTGCGTGGCTCAGTTGGTTAAGCAGCTGCCTTCGGCTCAGGTCATGATCCCAGTGTCGTGGGACCGAGTCCCACATCCGGCTCCTTGCTCGGCAGGGAGCCTGCTTCTCCCTCTGCCTGCCATTCTGTCTGCCTGTGCTCTCTCTCTCTCCCTCTCTCTCTCTCTGATAAATAAATAAAATCTTTAAAAAAAAAAAAAAAAAAGAGGGCACCTGGTTGGTTCAGCTGATTAAGCATCTGCCTTGGGCTCAGGTCATGATCTCAGGGTCCTGGAATGGAGCCCCACATCAGACTCTTGTTCAACGGGGAGTCTGCTTCTCCCTCCCCCTCCCCTGCTCATGCACTCTCTCTCTTTCTCAAACTATTTTTTTAAAATGATACTGAAGTTTAGCTCTTTAGAATACATCTTTGCTATATTCCAGAAGTTCTCTTCGTTTTCTCCAACCTAGTTTCCAAATAGACATGAACATTTGTCACTTTGAATTACTGTCCTGAAACTTTGAGAAGTGTCCCCTCTCTCTCTCTTTCTCTGTTTTTTTAAAGATTTTATTTACTCATTTGACAGAGAGCACAAGCAGAGAGAGCAGTTGGCAGAGGGAGAAGTAGGCTCCCCACTGAGCAGAAGCCTGATGCAGGGCGAAATCCCAGGATCCTGGGATTATGACTCAAGCCAAAGGCAGTTGCTTAACCAACTGAGCCACCCAGGTGCCCCAAGAAATGTTCTTTTTGACAGATTCACAGGAGAAGGCATTAAATCCACGATTTCTATAGTGGAAGGGCTCAGCTTCTGGGATATCAGTCAAGGAAAACAGTTCATATGTGGGTCCCATCTGAATGCTTTATCAGCAGTACACTAGGATTAGGAAAATGTACAAATAAGCAAAATGGATATGTAGCCCAGAATAGCTAAGAAAGGTCTGGAAAAAGAATCAGAGCCTTCGTCTCTAGAAAGAAAAAAAAAAGATGCTCTATTTATTTTTTTAATTTTTTTAAAAGATTTTATTTATTTATTTGACAGAGATCACAAGTAGGCAGAGAGACAGGCAGAGAGAGGGGGGAAGCAGGCTCCCCACTGAGCAGAGAGCCCAATGTGCGGCTCGATCCCAGGACCTTGGGATCATGACCTGAGCCGAAGGCAGAATCTTTAACCCACTGAGCCACCCAGGCACCCCAAGGTGCTCTATTTATGGGGTTTGAAATATCTATAAATCCACTAGGGTTTTTTTGTTCTTTTTTTTTTAAGATTTTATTTATTTATTTGACAGACACAGCGAGAGAGGGAACATAAGTGGGGGAGTGGGAGAGGGAGAAGCTGGCTTCCCACTGAGCAGGGAGCCCGATGCCCGGCTCTATCCCAGGACCCTGGAATCATGATCTGAGCCAAAGGCAGATGCTTAATGACTGAGTCGCCCAGGTGCCCAAATAAATAAAATCTTTTTAAAAAAAAATACACAACTTATACTGTATGACACAAATACAGTACTCAAACATGTGTATGCCTCCATTGAATCCTTCATTTTCCAATTTCTTTTGAAGAAATACAGAGTATTTAAAGTGTTTCTGTGGTTCATACGCCACCTCGTTACCTCAGCTTTAGAGAATAAATAGAAGCAGATTACTGTGTTAAAAATTATCTTACTGGAAAAAGCAGGAAACTCACCTCAGCCAGAACCATTTGTCCTAACTCCTTCATTACACCTTGGGTAAAATTTTGAGGTCTGCCAGTGGCCACTTGACTGTGGTATTTACTGCAGGGTCAGCTGACGTTCAGGGATGTGGCCATAGAATTCTCTCTGGAGGAGTGGGGACGCCTGACCCACATGCAGCAGGAACTGTACAGGGATGTGATGTTGGAGAACTATAGACACCTCCTCTTCTTGGGCGAGGATAAGGTCCTGTAGCTGAACTAACATGAGTTCACTCCATGATGAGTTACAGGTAGAGGGTACACAAGGTGTAGTTCTCACTCAAAGGAAACTGAATCTGCAGCAAATAAAGAAATCAGGGGAATAACTTCCAAAGCTGTGATCCAAGAGCAGGCAGGGGTGTATGACTTCCTTTTATTTAGGGTTAGGATGAAAATCTGGAAGGGAAGTTTTGTCATCATTCGTAGTGATGGGTATAAGGGAGGCACAAACACATGTGTGCTTAGGAACAAGCCTAAACGTGTCCCGTGTTGTAGCAATGAAATCCACACTCCTTCTTGGGTGGTGAGTTACCGGTGACAGTTTTAGCCTCATTCACTTCATGGGACACGGTTCCAAACCCACACTCAGGGTTTTGTTCCTTCCTGGAAGGAGGTCTCTTGGGAGATTCTTTTTTGCATGCGTAGAATTCAGATCCCTGCCGTAAGGGAAAGAAGTTGGGCTCTGTAGGCGTTGAGCTAAAACTGTTCATGACGCTTCATTTTCAGTTTTAGCTTCCCCTTCCTTAAGATACCATCATCATTACTGTAGATGAGTGATAGTTCTAAACATTGAGTGACATTAAATTGTATTGCCCACATCCTAAATTCTAATTTCAGTCCCTTGTTATTGTATCAGTAATACTTGGCTTAAGATCTGAATATTAGGGGTGCCTGGGTGGCTCAGTGGGTTAAGCCTCTGCTTTCAGCTCGGGTCACGATCTCAGGGTCCTTGGAGTCCCGCATCGGGCTCTCTGCTCAACAGGGAGCCTGCTTCCTCCTCTCTCTCTCTCTCTCTCTCCGCCTAATTGTGATCTCTGTCTGTCAAATAAATAAATAAAATCTTAAAAAAAAAATCTGAAGATTAGAAAACTCTCCTTTGAGTTCTAAAGGAGCTGTTGTGCAACAAAGTTTGGGAAATCATTTTCCAGAATACTACAATGTCCTCTTTTCTCTACTGAGTGCAAAACTGGATTGAAAATTAGAATCTGGGTGCCTGGGTGGCTCAGTGGGTTAAAGCCTCTGCCTTCGGCTCAGGTCATGATCTCAGGATCCTGGGATCAAGCCCCGCATCAGGCTCTCTGCTCAGCGGGGAGCCTGCTTCCTCCTCTTTCCACCTGCTTCTCTGCCTACTTGTGATCTCTGTCTATCAAATGAATAAATAAAATCTTAAAAAAATTAGAATCTCCAGCAATACTCATATTCTTCTTATTATTATTTTAAATAAGTAGGTCTTGTGTCAAAGCCAGACTTGGTCACCTTTTTGGAGCAAAAGAAGGAGCCCTGGGAAGTGAAGAGAAAGGAGAGCATAGCCACACACCCAGGTAGGTGGGAATGAATGAAGCAGATAATGGAGGCGAGGTCTGAAGTTCAAGGAGAAAGCTGGACCTTTACGTGTGATTTGTTCTCGTTGAATGGAAACAAGATTGAGAAGTCTAGGTTTCTTTCTTTGCTATCACAGAGGGACATCTGCTATCCAACATTATCTCTTGCTCTTCCATTCTCTAAGGATCTTCCTTTAGCTCCAGTGATGGTCCGTCAGATCCACAGGGAGGGTTCAGGGCCTCCCCTTGGTCTTTGAGGGTCACAGTGATCTCAGTGCTTTTCCCTTGTTCTTGGGGCCCCAGGGAAATCTGTGCCTATTTCTGAGGATCTGTCTGAGAAGCTGTTTCTAAGTTCTATTTATGCCTCATGTCCAAAGTGTGTGAGGGGAATACTGGGTGTATTGGGGTTTGGTGCAAAAATGCCAGAACACTGGAAACAGACATCACATGTTTTCTGTTTTTTGTTTTTTTTTTTTAAGATTTTATTTATTTATTTGACAGAGATCACAAGTAGGCAGAGAGGCAGGCAGAGAGAGAGGGGAAGCAGGCTCCCTGCTGAGCAGAGAGCCCAATGCGGGGCTCAATCCCAGGACCCTGGGATCATGATCTGAGCTGAAGGCAGAGGCTTTAACCCACTGAGCCACCCAGGTGCCCCATGTTTTCTGTTTTTGATCTCCAATTTTTGAGAGGCTTAAAGCTTAATGGTACAAAATTGAGACACGTTGTTTCCAACCAAAAACAAGCCACCTCCCTAAAATGAGAAATTCTAATACTTCATTTCACTTCAAAAATGTCCTTTTTTTATTGGGGCGCCTGGGTGACTCAGGCAGTAAAGTGTCTGCGCTCAGCTCAGGTCGTGATCCCAGGGTCATGGGATCCAGTCCCACATTGGCTCCGTGCTCAGGGGGAGCCTATTTCTCCTTCTGCTGCTCCCCCTGCTTGTGCTCGCTCACTCTCTCTCAAATAAATAAAATCTTTAAAAAAATAATTCTGTGTTGTTTAATACAAAGGGAACTGAGCCTGAGTCCCATATGTTTTCATTTTCTGATTGGATATATGTCAAACTTAGGTGTCCTTTTAGGTTGAAAAGTTTTGATAGGAAATGCTCGAATGTGCACATATTATGTAGCAAGTAATAGTAGGTACCTATATTTATTAAAATATCTAGCTTACAAATTTAAATTTACTTTAGTAAAAAGTTACTAGGTTTTTCATACATGTCTCTCAACATGTAACTGAGTCATGGTATAACTTAATCCCAGATGTTTATTTTATGTATTAGTGATGCTCAACATTTTTGCAACTTTCATTTCTTCCTTTATTTACAAATGAAGAGTTTTTTGTTTGTGGGTTTTTTTTTTAATTCTTCTATAGGATGGCTTAAAAATCTTATTATTGTGTAAGAATGGGAATGCTATAATAATACTATGATAAATTTCTCCAATGTCTTTTATTTTTATTTACCATTTTCTAAGATTTTTTATTTATTTATTTGACACAGAAAGACACAGGGAAAGAGGGAACACAAGCAGGGGAAGTGGGAGAGGGAGAAGCAGGCTTCCCGCTGAGCAGGGAGTCAGACATGGGGCTGAATCCCAGAACCCTGGGATCAGGACCTGAGCCAATCACAGATGCTTAACGACTGAGCCACCCAGGCACCCCACTCTCCAGTGTCTTTTAAATGCTTGGTCAAAAGTTTTTTATTTCAAACTGTTGCCTTTACTGTGAAAAGTTCCTGCCCTACAATACAGATCATGATTTGAAATGTTTGTGCTCTATGATTTTACAGTCATGGTTAAGACTTCCAGTTATGTGGGAGAAATCTTTTTTTTTAAGATTTTATTTATTTATCTGACAGTGAGACATCACAAGTAGACAGAGAGGCAGGCAGAGAGAGAGGAGGAAGCAGTCTTCCCACCGAGCAGAGAGCCTGATGCCGGGCTCAATCCCAGGACCCTGGGATCATGACTTGAGCCGAAGGCAGAGGCTTTAGCCCACTGAGCCACCCAGGTGCCCCAGAAGAAATCTTTTTTATTTTTTTTTTAATTTTTATTTATTTATTTATTTAATTTTTTTTTAAAGATTTTATTTATTTATTTGACAGACAGAGATCACAAGCAGGCAGAGAGGCAGACAGAGAGAGAGGAGGAAGCAGGCTTCCCTCTGAGCAGAGAGCCAGATGTGGGGCTCGATCCCAAGACCCTGAGATCATGACCTGAGCCGAAGGCAGAGGCTTAACCCTCTGAGCCACCCAGGCGCCCCAAGAAATCTTTTTTAATAGTACATCTATGATGTATTCAGAATTGAGATGGTGAGTTTTCTCTTGTTTTTGCATTTATAACTCTGTATTTCCAACTTTTGGTAGGATCCATGATATTAGTCAACCACGCTTTAGATTTTTACCAACATATTATGATTTTGGATCAAAATTTTCAACTTGTTATTTTTAAAGAGATCTGGGGTTTAATTCAAGTATATATTAGCCATGATTCTATTGCAAACAAAATTCTCTGTGTAATTTTTTTTAAAAAGATTTTATTTATTTATTTGACAGAGATCACAAGTAGGCAGAGAGGCAGGCAGAGAGAGTGAGGGAAGCATGCTCCCTGCTGAGCAGAGAGCCTGATGCGGGACTCTATCCCAGGACCCAGGGATCATGACCTGAGCTAAAGGCAGAGGCTTAAACCCACTGAGCCACCCAGGTGCCCCTCTCTGTGTCATTTTATGTAGGAACATCACTCTGACTCTGCTCATAACTTCTTTATTTCTATTCTTGGTTAATGGTCAATGGTTGCTTTGTCCTGCCTAAGTGAGTAGTCATGAAAACTAAATCTATTTCATCATCTATTTATTCTCTTCACATATTTTTTTTTAAGATTTTATTTATTTATTTGACAGAGATCACAAGCAGGCAGAGAGGCAGGCAGAGAAAGAGGAGGGAGCAGACTGCTTGCTGAGCAGGGAGCCTGATGCGGGGCTCGATCCCAGGACCCTGAGATCATGACCTGAGCTGAAGGCAGAGGCTTAACCCACGGAGCCACCCAGGCACCCCCATATTTTTTTATTTTAATTGTGGTTTAAAAATGGCATAAAATTTACCATCAAAGTATCGTGGACTGAACATTTTGAATTATTGTGCAAACAGTAATTACTTAACCTTTCACATTACTATGCAAACAAGTTCTGTTACTTTCTCTTCTCCCTGCAGGAGTAAAACTTAATGCCTGTTAAAAAAACCACTTCCTCCTTTCCCTCTACCCTAAGTCCCCGGCAGGCACCATTTTAATTTTTTATGAGTTTCATCACCTTAGATGACTCACGTAAGTGGATTCCTACAGAATCTGTCTCTTTGTGACTCATTTCTTTCACTTGACACAATGTCCTCAGGGTTTATCCAAGTTGTATCACGTCATAATGTCTGTATCCTTCCCAAGGCTCAGAAATGTTTCATGATATGTATATGCTATATATATGTTTTCTTTATCCCTTTAACTATGCATAGGCATTTGAGTTGATTGTACCTATTTTGGGCTCTTGTGTGTAAAGCTGAAATGGGCATAAATATGCAAATATTCATTCAGGTCTTTCTTTGAGTTCTTTTCTAATTTCTTTTAAATTTAAAAAAAAATTTTAGGATTTTGTTTATTTGTCAGAGAGAGTAAGCACACAAGCATGGGGAGCAGTAGGCTTCCCACTGAGCAGGAGCCAATGCGGGACTTGATCCCTGGGATCATGACCTGAGCCAAAGGCAGATGCCTAACCAACTGAGCCACCCAGGCCCCCCAAGTCATCTTATTTTGTAAGACAGCTTTTCTCACTTGGATTTCTGAGTGTATCAAGAAATTGCATGAATAAAGCACAGGTAATGGTTGAGAAAATGATAAACTCAATGTCGGAATCCTGAATGCTGCCGGCGGAAGATGGAGATGTTGGGCTTCAAGCATCTTCAGATGGAGGGCAGGCAGTGGCAACCTGAGAGACGTTCCTGGTCTGCCGCCGGAATATCTCCATGAGCCTTCTGAGTGGTCCGAAGAGCAAGAGGCAAGAAGACTGTGTGAACACGGGCCATTTGGCAGTTTCTCTGAAGTTGACCTGGAGCCATCTAGCTTCAGTTTGCAGGAACAAAGGGAAGTTTCGGTTCTCAGTGACGGCAGGTCAAAGGCAGATACCAGAGGAAACCAGAAGAATTCAGGATCCAGCCAGTTTTATAGGCAAACAACATTTAAAAATAGTTCATCATAACTGGAATCTGAGATCCATAAAAGTATGCTATGAAAATAGAATTTTTCTCTCTAAAATTAACCTTTTTTTTTAAAATTTTATTTATTTGACAGAGAGAGATCACAAGTAGGCAGAGAGAGAGAGAGAGAGAGAGGAGGAAACAGGCTCCCTGCGGAGCAGAGAGCCCGATGTGGGATTCGATCCCCGGACCCTGAGATCATGAGCTGAAAGCAGCGGCTTAACCCACTGAGCCACCCAGGCGCCCCTAAAGTTAACCTCCTTTTAAACAAACATACTGAATCAAGACTATTTGTTTATAAAATAGCCCAGGTTTAACAAGCCTGGCCTAATTATGTAAGTGCGGCATGAATAGTGACTGACTTTAAAGTTTCATTGAAATCTGCTTTGCTGGAACCCTTTCTAAGGAATTTCAGATTGAATTTGTATTTTTTAAGTGTTCTTTTTGCTTTGTTTTGGGGCTTGGGGGGGTAATCTTTTGGTAATTTTTTTGGGGTGTAAACCCAACGTGGGGCTCAAACCCATGACCCCAAGACCGAGAGTCAGATGCTCTTCCAACTGAGCCAGCCAGGTGGCCCTCAGAATGAATTTTTAGAGCCTTGTAAGTTTAAGAACCCAGAGCAAATGCCCACCATCACATTCACCTGCAACATCTATAGATGTGGGTTATGTCTTCTCGAGTCCCCAGAATAGCTCCAGGTCCTTAAGCCTGCCAGAAAGGGAGCTTAATTGACTCACCTGGTACTAAGGCTCTTGTGAACACTGACAGCAAGGTACCAGGCAGATGATTTCAAGGGGCTTTATTGATTTCATAACGTTGGTCTGACTTCCTTTTTTTTTTTTAAGGTTCTATTTATTGGGGCGCCTGGGTGGCTCAGTCATTAAGCATCTGCCTTTGGCTCTGGTCATGATCCAGAGTCCTGGGATCCAGCCCCGCATGGGGCTCGCTCCTCTTCAGGAAGCCTGCTTCTCCCTCTCCCACTCCCCCTGCTTGTGTTCCCTCTCTTGCTGTGTCTCTCTCTGTCAAATAAATAAAATCTTTTAAAAAAATATATTTGATTTATTTTTTTTGACAAAGAGACATTTATTTATGAGACTTTATTTATTTGACAGAGAGACATGAGAACACAAGCGTGGGGAGTAGGAGAGGGAGAAGCAGCTTCCCGCCGGGCTCGATGACTGAGCTACCCACGCGCCCCAGGAGGAGATTCTTATTAATGGCTTGTTAGAAAAGCAGACTCAGATCCCATTCCAGAATCCTGAATCAGAATTGATGGTTTTTTTTTCCAAATTGCCATTTTTTAGTATATGTGCTGCCGAAGCAAGCACCAGAATTGACATTTTTAATAAGGTCTCTGATTCCCTATTGTGAAATTAGATTTCACAGTAGAATTTTATAACTTCACTTCTAAACTATCAACATTTCCTTCTAATAAATATACACAACTTTGTGTGACATTAACTCTAAAATATATACGCTTGGGTTGATACCATTATTTTATAATATATGGAGGAGAAACGTACAATATTTAGTCTTTGGAGGTCCTATGCCATCCTCTAACTTCAGAGCTAGAGGTTACATTGTAGAATATTACTGTGTTGAAAATGATCTTATTGCATAAAGTAGGGAAAACACCTTCTCCAGAAACAGTTCTCCTACCTTCCTTTTTTTTTTTTTTAAGATTTTATTTATTTATTTGACAGAGAGAGATCACAAGCAGGCAGAGAGGCAGGCAGCAGAGAGGGGGGGGGGAAGCAGGCTCCCCGCTGAGCAGAGCCTGATGCCAGGCTCGATCCTGGGACCCTGAGATCATGACCTGAGCCGAAGGCAGAGGCTTAACCCACTGAGCCACCCAGGCGCCCCTCCTACTTTCATCTTCAGCAAATTTTAACCCTACCCATCACCACTTGGTCAATGTGTTCCTTATTTCTGGGACTGCTGACATGCAGGGACGTGATGTTAGGGAACTATGGACACCTACTCTTCACGGGTGAGGATAGCTTCCTTCCAGGTTTCCCAAACTCCACTCAGGGTTTTGTTCCTTCCTATAGAGACTCTGTCTTCAAAGATTCTTCTTTGCACGACGGGAATTCAGATCCCTGCAGGAAGGGATATAATTAAGGGTTTATAGGTGCAGAGAAAAAAATCCTCATGGTGTTTCATCTCTAGCTTCACCTTCCTTAAGCTAACATCATCATTTACTGTAGAGGAGCGGTAATTCTAGAAATGCCATTGTATAAAATGATACTGCTCCCAGGGTGCCTGGGTGGCTCAGTGGGTTAAAGCCTCTGCCTTCGGCTCAAGTCATGATCTCAGGGTCCTGGCATCGAGCCCCACATCAGGCTCTCTGCTCAGCAGTGAGCAAACTTAAACTCCATTTCCCACCCTTTGTTTTTGTTTCCATCATACTTGAAGTGGAGCTCAAGATCTGAACTTTGGAAATCCCTCCTAGGTATTCTATTTTTTTTTTTAAGATTTTATTTATTTATTTGACAGACAGATCACAAGTAGGCAGAGAGGCAGGCAAAGAGAGAGAGAGGAAGGGAAGCAGGCTCCTTACTGAGCGGAGAGCCCAATGCTTGGCTCTATCCCAGGACCCTGGGATCATGACCGCAGCCGAAGGCAGAGGCTTTAACCCACTGAGCCACCCAGGTACCCCGGAAATCCCTCCTATGTATTCTAAAGGGGCTGTCAGAAGACAGTATTTTGGGAAATAATTTTCTAGAATTCTACAATGTTTTCTCTACTGAGGATAACACTGGATTAAAAATTAGAGACTCTCCAGCAAAATCCATACTTTTTTTTTCTTTTAAATAAATGGGTCTTAGGGTGCCTGGGTAGCTCAGTCCATTAAGCAACTGCCTTTGGCTTGGGTTGTGATCCTGGGGTTCTGGGATTGAGCCCCACATGGGGCTTCTTGCTCAGCCAGGAGCCTGCTTCTCCAGTTCCCTGCCGCTCATGCTCGCTCCCGCTATCTCTCTCTCTCTCAAATGAATAAATAAAATCTTTATAAATAAGTAAGTAAGTCTTGCTATACTTCTAAGCCAGAGCTGGTTGCCTTTTTGGAGCCGAAGAATGGGGGCTGGGATAGTAAGAGAAAGGAGACAGTAGCTTTACATCCAGATAGGTGGGAAAGAATGAAGCAGATGACGCAGCTTAGGTCCAAAAATTAAGGAAGAAACCCGACCTTAAAACGTGGTTTAGGGGGGCGCCTGGGTGGCTCAGTGGGTTAAGCTGCTGCCTTCGGCTCAGGTCATGATCCCAGGTCCTGGGTTCAAGCCCCGCATCGGGCTTTCTGCTCAGCAGGGAGCCTGCTTCCTCCTCTCTCTGCCTGCCTCTCTGCCTACTTGTGATTTCTCTCTGTCAAAATAAATAAATAAAATCTTTAAAAAAAAAAAAAGTGGTTTAGGAAACTTTGTTGAATGAAAATAATTTTCTATAAGATTAAGTTAATTTCCCTTGCTATCACACGGCAACAATCCTATTTAACACTCCCCACACTCCCACATCCTCTAAGGATTCTCTTTCTGCTCCCCTTGTCTTCCATCATATTCACAGCAAGGGCAAAGACCTTTCCATGGCCTGGGAGGGCCTGCATGATATAGCTGTGTATCCATTGCGTTCGGGGACCTGGAGAAATCTGTGCCTATTTCTGAGGGATGTGTGTGAAGCCATTTTTAAAATTCCATTTTTGCCTCATGACAGAAATAGGTAAGGGGAGCTGTCAGAATATTACGTTTAGGAAGGTTGTAAACACTGGAGACAGATATCGCCTATCTTCTACTTTATGCTTTCCGGTCTTATGGAAGCCTCAAACAGCATCTTACAAAATCCCATTCAGTAATTTCATTGGAGCACAAGGCACCTCCCTAAAATATACCTTTTTACAGTGTATTTCCCTTCAAAATCCTTTTTTTTCTTAGGGCACCAGGGTAGCTCAGTTGGTGAAGTATCTGCCTTTGACTCAGGTCATGATCCCAGGGTCCTGGGATCTAGACCTGCACCAGGCTCCCAGCTCAGTGGGGAGCCTCCTTCTCCCTCTGCCTGCCACCCCAAACCCCCACTCCTGCTCACTCTCTCTCTCTCGCTTTCTCTCTTTCTTTCTCTGTCAAATAAATAAATAAAATCTTTAAAAAGAATTTTGTTTTTTATGAACTAACATTAGAAATTTCAACTCTGTGTTCTCTAATTCCTAAATGGTAAAGTAGTGTATCAACTTATGTCATATATAAATTTTTTACATCATATAATTGACACTATAGGGGAGCTTAGAACATTGTCCAACCTACAGTAAAGCATGCATTATTACCATATTTCTTAACAACTACCATTTTATAATTTTGGCTTGTTTATATGAATTTGCTGTGAGAGTGTCCCCTATGTGATCACTCCGTGACGAGTTTCTGGGAAGTGTGGCTGTTACTTGCATAATCAAAACCCCCAGATGTGGGGCGCCTGGGTGGCTCAGTGGGTTAAAGCCTCTGCCTTCCGCTCAGGTCATGATCCCGGGGTCCTGGGATCAAGCCCCGTGTCCGGCTTTCTGCTCAGCAGGGAGCCTGCTTCCCCCTCTTTCTCGGCCTGCCTCTCTGCCTACCCGTGATCTCTGTCTGTCAAATAAATAAAATCTTAAAAAATAATAAAAAAAAATAAAAAACTACAGCTCTAGGGGCACGTAGGTGGCTCAGTGGGTTAAGCATCTGCCTTTGCCTCAGGTCCTCATCCTGAGCCCTGCATCAGGCTCCCTGCTCAGCAGCCAGTCTACTTTCTCTCTCCTTCTGCCCCTCTCTCTGCTTGTGCATGTGTGTGTGCTCTCTCTCTCTCTCTCTCTCTCTCAACCTCTCTCTCAAATAAATAAATAAAATCCCTAAAAAAATTTAAAAACTACAGCTATATAAAAGGATCTTTTACAATAAAATATGTATAATTTATTCAGAAATTTGTGGGGTTAAGATTTCTCTTATTCTTGTTTTACAATTCCATAACAATGCTTCCTTTTGTATGATAGTTTCCACAATCTTAATTAATTGTTTTTATTTTTTAAAAGTTTTTATTTATTTATTTGACAGAGAGAGAGAGAGAGACAAAGAGGAAACACAGCAGGGGGAGAGGGAGAGGGAGAAGCAGGCTTCCCGCCGTGCAGGGAGCCCAATGCAGGGCTTGATCCTGGGACCCTGGATCATGACCTGAGCCAAAGGCAGACACTTAACTAACGACTGAGCCACCCAGGCGCCCCCATTTTAACCGTTTTAAACTGTAGTGTGAAGTGTATTTATGTTGTTGTAAAACCAACCTCTGGAATTTCTCATCTTGCAAAACAGAAGCTCATTTCCTGTAAAACAGCCACTGCCACCTGTGTCTCTATTCCAAGCCCCACCAACTACACGTTCCTGCTCCTTTTTTTCTTCCTACCTTCCTCCTTTTCCTTCCTTCCTTCTTTCCTTCTTCCTTCTCTTTCACTACTTTAGGTTAGTCACATAAGTGAAATCAGGGTATCTGTCTCTGTGATTCATTTACTTCACTTAGCATAACATCATTGTTGTGGGAAACAAAGGCAAAAGAAAAAAATTTAAATTTCCTCGCTGCCTACAGCCCATTGACAAGTCCTTGAAGTGGGTAGTGTGACCTTCTGGGAGCTCAGCTGCCTCAATGTTGATACTTGGCTGAGGGCAAAAGGCAAACTTGCAATAACATTACCCCAGCCTCCCAGGATCCTGTGAATCTACGTTAACATATGAAAATTCCCTTGGAAACTTCCTTTATCTTCCTCCCCCCGAAATGTGTTAGCAATCATCCTCCAAGAATAGGGCCCACCAATATACATCTGAAGAGGCTCATGATCAAGGCTTTATTTATTTATTAAACATTTTTAAAATTAAGTAAATAATTTTTTTAAAGCTTTTATTTATCTGACAGAGATCACAAGTAGGCAGAGAGGCAGGCAGAGAGAGAGGGAGAGGGAAACAGGCTCCCCGCTGAGCTGAGAGCCCGATGTGGGGCTCGATCCCAGGACCCTGGGATCATGACCTGAGCGGAAGGCAGAGGCTTTAACCCACTGAGCCACCCAGGCGCCCCTATTTATTTTAAAGAGTGAGCATGTGAAGGGGGGGCTCGGGTAGAGGGAGAGGAAGAGTTGTTTGGAGAGGAAGACTTGTTTCCATAATACCCTGGAGGCTGGTGCTGTCCCAAACCCAGCCTGACTTGAAAGCATATATTTAGTCACCCGTCCCAACCCCAGGGCAGCTCCTTCTGCCCTGGGGTCCTGTCCCTCTGCTTTAACAAAACCACCTTTTTTGCACCAAAGATGTCTCAAGAATTCTTTCTTGGGGGGCGCCTGGGTGGCTTAGTGGGTTAAGCCTCTGCCTTCGGCTCAGGTCATGGTCTCAGGGTCCTGGGATCAAGCCCCGCATCGGGCTCTCTGCTCAGCGGGGAGCCTGCTTCTCTTTCTCTCTGCCTGCCTCCCTGCCTGCTTGTGATCTCTGTCTGTCAAATAAATAAATAAAATCTTTAAAAAAAAAAAAAGAATTCTTTCTTGGCCACTGGCTCGGAACCTCAACATTTCTATGTCATCATCACATTTTAACCATGTTGTATCCTGTGATACAAGATCTGTTTCTTCTTTGGAAGCTGACTATTATCCCAGCAACTTGGAAACCATCTTTGAGACGTTACTCCGTGGCCTTCGCTGTGGCGGCCTCCCTGAAGTAGATTCCTTTCTCGTTTTGCTCCCGCTCATCTGTCCGCTGTTGGCCAGGGCACAGGGAGGGGCGCATGGGCATGCAGCTCCTGGGGTCCCAAACAGACCAGGTTTGGCCACTCCCTGTTGACAGAATCCAAGACAGAAAGACTCATGATGGGGAGACGAGAGAGGAAGTTACTTCGGGGAGACCCACACCCGCAAGACAGCCCAGGAATGTCCCAAAGACGCTCTCCAAAGTGCTGAAAACACGTCCAGGTTTACAGAAGGAAAATGGGGGGGTAGCGGCGGGCAGGCAGCCAGGGTTAAATCTGTCCTTGTCTGGGGGTCAGTGAGGGGGTGGGGTCTCTCTGGCTCAGGGCAGTCCCAGTGGCTTCAGGGGTCGTTTCAGTTCCCCTCAGGGGATGCTTTGCCCTCAGGGTCTTCCTCCTGAGCCAGGAGACGAGGCAGAAGGAACCCAGCTGGAAAGTCTGGGGCCACAATTGAGGCGGCCAAAGTCGTCTTTCTTGCCTTTGGATTTTGTCAGCGTGAGAGGCAGAATAGGTCTGGGACACGTGCAGCCAGGTGTCCTTGTACCCTCGGGTCCTGGTTACAAAATAATTACCACAGTCAGTGGAATATGATGTGGGAAACAGAGGCAGAAGAGGAATTAGTAAATTTCCTTGCTACCTACAGCCCATTAAGAAGTCCCCGAAACAGGCAGGGTGACAATCCTCTAGGAACTCAACTACCTGGATGGTGACACTTTGCTGAGGGCAAAAGGCAATCCTAACCCCACCCTCCCAGCCCCCCAACTCCCACCAGGATCCTGTAAGTGTACTTTGACATATAAAAATTCTTTTGGAAACTCCTTTATCTCTAAACCCCCAAGGTACGTGTTGGCAGTCATCCCCCAAGCCATATCTGCAGGTTCTCATGCTAAGGTTTTATTAGACGGTAATAAATGACGTTTTCCTAACAATAGCTAGCCCTTCACGGTCCTGGAAACCTTGCTTCCAAAATTCCTTAGAGATTTTTTTACTATTTGATCAACATCTCACATTACCCCCCATCCTAAGCCCCTGGCAACAAAAATGCTAACTCTTCTATTTTGCCTCCCCCCCTCTCCCCTCCCCAGATTCTGCATATATGTGATTTCATACAATATGTGTTTTTTTTTTCTTAAGTGTGCCTTATTTAACTTGCCGAAGTGTCCTCCACTTTTATTCTGTGGCTGCAAACAGAAGGCGCTCCCTCTTTTCTGAAGCTGATATATATACTGAGAAAAATTAGATGAGGAGAGAGAGAACACCAGAGATTAACCTTTTGTGTCATGAAGAGTTGTCTGTCTGGCGTGGTAAAAGGTTGTCTGACGATGATGGGGTTTTGAAATATAGGTGAGGTTCAGTGAGGTGAGGTCCGGAGCCGACGACCAAGAAAGAATTCTTGAGATGTCTTTGGTGCAAAATGGTGGTTTATTAAAGCACAGGGAGAGGACCCATGGGCAGAAAGAGTTGTTGCACCGGGGCTGTGAATTGTGGCTGATTATATACTATGGGTTTGGAGGAGATAGGGAGAACGGAGGTTTGAAGAGGATTTTCATACCTTAAAGAAGATTCACAGGCTACTCGAGGCCTTGCCATTTGTCAAGTTAAGGTTGTTTTTTTCCCTCTAGCCAGACATGAACATGAAGATCCTTGGGAGTTTCCCCAGAGGAACATTACACTCTGCCTGTCTCGAGGATCTGTCAATGGGCTGCAGATTACAAGGGCATTTAATTGTATCTACGTTTCCTTCCGGAAGCTGGGTTATGGATAGAGATGGCTTGTTCTTGTAGATCGCTAAGAAACTTGTAAACTGAGGGAGACTCAAGTCTTGCAGGACTGTGATCTACCTAAATTAACTCTTTGTTTTTCCTTTAGGGCAGCTAGGAGTGCCTGAGGAATGTCACAAGCATCCCATGGTGGTGGTGGTGGGGGCAGTAAGGGGTGTCAGCTTCTGCTTTGTCCTCAGATCGCCTTCTGTTCCGTCATCAGCAACACGGGCGCTTTCTTTTTTCCTGTGAAGGACTCCCCCTTTTAGAAATTCTAAGTCTCCGTGCCTTTCTCTTTAAGTCATGCTGGTCTGCTAGCATCAAGCTCCTGTCTTTGAGCCTCGTGTATCTTTGAGTTTCCCAAACTTAAATTATTTTTGCTCTCATGGATCTTAGTACAGCTTAATTGTTAGATGAGCTAAAGAATTAAGAGACAAAGAAAAATGTTTTCCTCTCCTACACATTCATTTTGTTGTCGAAGACTGACCTCCATGCTTCAGATGCAGAACAGAATGTGAAGACAGAGCCGGGTTTAAGCAGGAACGGTAGCTTTATTGCTTTGCCAGCAAATGAGGCAGCAAAGGAGGTCAGGGCCTTCGAAACTGCAAGCTCACTCAGAGGCAGGGGCTGTGGTTTTGCAGGGACATACAGGATCTAGCCGGTTTCGACAGGAATTGTGTGTGTGTGTGTGTGTGTCCAGCTGTGTTCATTACGTTGTCAGGATAGAGCTAGATTCCTGAAACAAAGGGCTGAGAAGATCACAGGGGAGGTTTGGGAAGAGAGAAAAAAGTTATCAAGCACCTGATGTTTGATGTACCTTTTGATTTTTGTTAAACTTTTCTTTTTTAAGATTTTATTTATTTGAGAGACAGCACGAGCAGGGAGAGGGGCAGAGGGAGCAGCAGGCAGCCTGACCCAGGACTGAATCCGAAGACCCTGAGATCCCGATCTAAGCCAAAGGCAGATGCTTAACCGACTGAGCCGTCAGCCCACACAATTTTTTGTTTTTCTTTTTAAGATTTTATGAATTTATTTGACAGAGAGAGGTCACAAGAAGGCAGAGAGGCAGAGAGAGAGAGAGAGAGGAGGAAGCAAGCGCCCTGCTGAGAAGAAAGCCTGATGCGGGGTTCGATCTCAGGACCCTCAGATAGTGACCTGAGCGAAGGCAGAGGCTTAAGCCACTGAGCGGCTACCCAGGTGCCCCAACTTTATGCTTTTAATCGGTTTCAGTTTCAATCATCAGGACAACTAGAGTAAGACCATTTCATATTTGTCAGTCAGAAACCACTCAATATTTTCTAGAATGGCTTAAAACGGATGACACCAAAACTCAGTGAAAATGTCAAAATTAGAATTCGCATATGTCACTGATGGGAGCGTGAAAAGTACATTCACTTTGAAAACTGGCAGTTACAGAAACAAACATTTACCAACCGAAGGGGAGCATTTCCCAGCCCAAAATATGTCTCTTTGCCCTAAGGATTCTTTTAGGCTGTTACTTTAAAGAAGGAAGAAAGGAAAAGTCCTGAAACTGAGTATGTTTACTTTTGTAAAAGATATTTGCCTTAATAAGGGAAAGCTCATTTGTAAGGGTGTCTTCCTCTGTGTAGCAGGAAGGAGAATGTGTCAGTCTCCAGAAACTCGGAATGGTGGAGAAGGCACGGCTCTAAATCAGGATAAGAATCGGAGCCTTGGTTCCCAGGCTTTGTCTTGTCACCTCCCCAAATGGTTCCAATTAGGATCACATGTGGAGTTTCAAAAAACAATCATCTCTAGTGCCCTCTGCCTCAGATTCTGCCGATTGGTTTGGGTGGAAACAACAGTGTTGTGTTAATTAGCGGCTCCAGGTGATTCTCAGGGAGGCCAGGGTTAAGCACGAGGGGTCGGGTTATTTTAGGAGTGGAGAGTGGGCTTTGGCTCAGGAGCAGGTGAGGGTCTCTGCTCCGTGAGTCTGGGAGGCTCAGGTCCGTGCAGCACTCGGTTCTGATGCTAAAGCTGAATTTGTGGGTGCCTGTGGGCTGGGGAGACCCCCAGAAAGTGGGAAAGGAAAAGGCAGGGATTGGTCTCCCAGTAGGAGCTCACGGTTTCTGAATAGCTCCTGACATAAAGCATCGGGAATCTGGGACTTCTTTGCATTTTAAAGTCCGGCCTGCAGGCGGTCAGTTTTTAGGCAGGGAGTCTCTGTGGGGGGCTTTAAAGGTTAAAGATCGTGTAGCAGCTGTGGTTTCTCCACCAATAGCTCGTGAGAAAGAAATCTGGAGGACATGGTGGCAGAAAGAATGGCTGAGTCTCAGGTAAGCCTTGCCTCTAAGGTCGGAGGCTGTGTCATCTTTTTCTCCTAAAATTCTTTGTATTTGGAAATTGCAAATGTTGATTCCTTTATTTCTGCTTTATGTCTTCAGGTAATTTTTAAATCTTTTCGGAAATAATACTCACGGTTAGGTCTTTAGAACACTTCTCCCCTATACCCCAGAGCATTCACTCCCTTCTGTCCAAGCTGGCTTGCAATAGACCGTCAGCAGTTGTCACTTTTTGTTTTTCTTTTCTTTTCTGGATCTAAATAATTTATTCAACATACCTCTTAGAAAACATGCTGATTTTTTTTAAGTATTTATTTATTTGACAGAGAGATCACAAGCAGGCAGAGAGGCAGGCAGAGAGAGAGAGAGGAGGAAGCAGGCTCCCTGATGAGCAGAGAGGCCAACGTGGGACTCGATCCCAGGACTCTGGGATCATGACCTGAGCCGAAGGCAGAGGCTTAACCCACTGAACACCCAGGCGCCCTGATTTTTTTTTTTTTAAGATTTTATTTATATGACAGAGTATAAGCAAGGGAGCAGCAGGCAGAGGGAAAGGCAGGCTCCCCCCAGAGCAGGGGGAGCCCAATGTGGGGCTCAATCCCAGGACCCTGGAACCATGACCTGAGCTGAAGGTAGTTGCTTGACCAACTGACCCACCTAGGCACCCTGATTTTTTTTTTTTTTAAGATTTTATTTTTTGAGAGAGTATGAGCAGGGGGAGGTACAGAGGGAGAAGACTCCTTGCTGAGTGGGGAGCCTTACATGGGCCTCAATCCCAGGACCCTGGGGTCATGACCCGAGCCAAAGGCAGGTTGGTGGTTCACTGACTGAGCCACACAGGCGCCCTAGGCTGAAATTTTTATTTATTTATTAAGATTTTATTTATTTATTTGACAGAGAAATCACAAGTAGGCAAAGAGAGGGGGACTCCCCCGCTGAGCAGAGAGCCCAGTGTGGGGCTCAATCCGAGGACCCTGAGATCATGACCTGAGCCGAAGGCAGAGGCTTAACCCACTGAGCCGCCCAGGTGCCCCTTTTTATTTATTAAAAGATTTTGTTTATTTGAGACAAACCCAGAGGAGGGGAGAAGGGAGGGGCAAAGGGAGAGGGAGAAGCAGACCCCTCAATGAGCAGGGAGCCCGAAGTGGGACTCGATCCAGGGCCCCGAGATCATGACCTGAGCTGAAGGCAGACACTTAACTGAGCCCATCCAGGCGTCCTAGGCTGAAATTAAAGAAAAAATAACGGAAGCAAACAATTTCATAAATACACGTATCGGTGTTCAAGTAGTGTCACTCACATGGCCTATAAATATGGATTCAGAGTCACGTTTACATATTGGCCATCACAACAAGCATACCGTTAACAACAGATGCATGAAGAAACTTCACTTGTTTGTGTCAGACACCCAAGGCAAGGAGGAGGACCACCCAGCCCCGACCCCCAACCCAAGAGAACTTAGGGACAGTCAAAGCAGGAATCCCCCATGGTAGCTCTGAGCCCACCCCTGCTTAGAGATCTTTGGAGGGCTTATCCAAAGATTGCTGGGTGCCGCCCCAGTTTCTAATGCATGGAGGTGGGGCTCAAGGATTTCCATTTCTAGTAGGTTCCTGATGATGCTACTGGTCCGATGGCCACACTTTGAGAACCCCCTAGACGGCTTGGGGTTGCCTCTTCAATGAAGACCCTCATTTCTGTGTTCCCAAGGCCTCTGTCCCTGCCTGTCCAGAGGAAAAGCCTTTCCTGACGAGCTCTCTCCTGGCTTACTTGAACTTTGGTCCAGGCAGTGGGCCTGGGGGACCATGATAGGTCTCCCCTGACTACATCCGGTTTGGGAATAGGCAGAGTAGCCAAAGTGGCAAAATACTCCTTCTGGGCCGGAAAAGGACATGCATGAAGGAAGATAAAAGAATGGCAGTGCCCAGCCCGGTGTCGTGCATAATCCCTGTTCTCAAGCTTTTAACACTGACTCAAAACCCCTAGAGGTTCATATGCTGGGAATTCACTTCTCAGCCAAGGGACAGCTGATGCAGTATTTCCTGAGTTCCTGGGACACCTGAACAGAAACAGCCAGAGCTCCTGCCTTCCTGGGGAGGCCAGGGGACGGGTTCTCAGGTCGGCCCTGCTCCTGGGCTTCTGACGGAGGAGGCCGCTGCCGGAACCCTGGAGCTGAAGCCCTCGGCAGCCAGAGCTGCCCTGGAGGACAGGGATCCCAGGGAGGCGGGCAGGTTTTTGCCATCCCCCCACCCCCAAACTGGAATCTGGGACTGTGCTCTAAGGGCCTGTGGCACCCAGCAGTTCCATCCTTGGGCAGGCCCCATGGGAACGACATTTTTTTTTTAAAGAATTTATTTATTTATTTGACAGAGAGATCACAAGTAGGCAGAGAGGCAGGCAGAGAGAGGAGGAAGCAGGCTCCCCGCGGAGCAGAGAGCCCGATGCAGGGCTCGATGCCAGGACCCTGAGATCATGACCTGAGCGGAAAGCAGAGGCTTTAACCCACTGAGCCACCCAGGCGCCCTGGGAACCGGCATCTTAATAAGTGACCAGAGATTGGGGGGCCGTGGGGTGTAGGGCAAACAACACTGAATCGGGAGTTGAGCTTTTTTATTGTAGTTTGTACTGTTCCTACCGGGCTGAGCGAGATCGAGTCAGTTTCCCATGTCACTACCTGTCCGTGGAAGGGCTCAAGGGGAAGGGAATGGTGGATCTCCAAGGTCGTGCGACTCCAACCTTGAATTGCAAAAAATGCAATAAAATCCAGTTCGCAATCAGGAAGAATAGAGGGGACCGGGCCTGAGGCACTTGAACCTTGGGCTCTGGTCTGGTGGTGCTGGGGTGAGAAAAGGCTTCCTCTTAGCTGTCTTCTTTCCTTCCCACAGAGGCAGCCCCTGGCCCCGGGTGCCCGGACCCCTCTGCCTCCAGGCCTTGTCCTCAAGGCCCGCCTCCCCACTCTCTGAGGCTTTGAGACCAAAGGGACCGGCCTGGCCGTGTGAAGGGCAGGCACTGGGGCCCAGAGACTCTTGAAGAGAGGCCCGGAGAGTCCCACATTAGTGCGGGATGTTTGGGGTCCCCCACGCCCTCTCTGTCCTCACTCCTTCCTCCTCTAGATCCTTCCTCCGCCGCCTCACACTTCATCTCTGATACACGAATTGTGAGTCCTTTGCACAGAAGGATGCCTGGGACTGCTCTCTCCCCGCCCCTCCCCCTTCCAAAGAAAAGCATTAAATACAGTTTCAAAATAAAATCCAAAGCTCAAAAAGGCCCTGATCTCGGGGCCTCCCGTTCTCCACAGGAGAACAAATCCGCACGTCCCACTCGGACGGCCTGGGGGATCGCGGGGCCCCGCTCCGGCCCCACCGGGCCTGGCGCTGCGGCGGGGAACAGAAGGGATGGGCCTTGGGGACTGAGACTCGGAGGCACGTCCACCGCGTCCGGAGGGGGACAGGGAGGGGCGGGAATAGAATGTCAACTGCCAGGACCCCAGGGGCAGGGACGAGAGAGCAGGAGCGCGCCCGCCTGGGTTTGGGGGAAACGGAGGTCTCCGGAGAGGAGCAGGGGAGAAAAGTGCTAATCGCCTTCCACGATCGGGGTCCGGGGAGGCGCGAACGGTTCCCAGAGCCCGCCCGGGAGGCGGGCGCAGCTCCGAGGCCCGGGCCTGCAGGCCGCCTTCCCGCCCGGGCCCCCGAGCCCCGCCGCCCCGCCCTCCGCGGGAGCAATCCCGGCCTCCGAGTGGCCGGAAAACCAATGAGGACCCGGGCAGCAGCGGTCCCCCACCCGAGAGCCGGGACCGGGTCGGCGCGGCCTTTGCGCCCTCCCCCGGGCCTTGGGGCCCCGGTACTGACGGGCGCACCCCCGCCCCGGCCTGGCAGGCCTCGGTGCACACGCGTGCTGACCTCTCGGGAAACGTGGGGCCCCGCGCGGGGAGGGCCGGGGCTCCGGATCCGGGGGGGCTGCGGGGCGCCGAGCGGCACCGGCGACCCCACGCGGTCCCCATCTCCGCCCGGCCCGCCGGGGGACAGCGGCGGCGGCGGCGGTGGCGGCCGGGCCCCGGGAGGCGAGGTGTCCAGGCCGAGGGCCGGCCGAGCGGAGAACGGAGGGCGGAGCCGCCCCGCCCGCCCCGCCAACCCTCCGCGGCGCTCGGCCCGCCGCCCGCAGCCCTCCCGGCCGCAGCTGCAGCGTCCGGGGCCTCCAGGATGGTCTGGCGCTCCTCGGGCGCGGAGTCCGAGGAGGAGGGATGCACCTGCCCGGTGTGCCGCTGGACCGTGGCGACCCTGAGCGTGGCCCGCGCGCCCGCGCACACCAGGCCGCGCCGCCGGCAGCCCTAGTGCACCAGGTACTCGCCCCCGGCGCGGCGGGGAGTCGGCCGCTGCCCTCGGTGCGGGCGGGGGCGGCGGGGAGGCGAGTCCCGGGCGCTAGGCCTCGCGCGGCGGCCTCCGCGGGCCCAGCGGCTCCGGGGGGAGAGCGGGACGTCGCCTGGGGAGGAACAAAGGACCGCGTGGGAGCCAGTAGAGGGCCCGCCGCCGGGGTCTCGCGCTCCAGCTCCGCAGCCCCCCGCTTTGGCCCCCCTGCCCCATCCTTCCCGGTCGCCCCTTCAGCCTCCCTCTCCCGCCGCCCGCTGGAACCCAGGCACTCCCAGCCCCCCGTGTGCCTACCCCACTCTACCGGACCTGTTTGGTTTTTTGTTTTTAATAAGGTTTTATTTATTTGAGAGAGCGAGTGCAAGGTAGAGGGAAAGGGGAGAGGGAGAAGCCTACTGCTCGCGGAGCAGGGAGCACGATGCTGGGCTGGATCCCGGGGCCCGAGATCATGACCCCAGCAGAAGGCAGAGGCTTAACCCACTGAGCCACCCAGGCGCCCCCAACAGTTGTCAGTTTGAATTAAAGTCCTGCAAGTACTAAAAAAAAAAACAAAAAACAAAAACCCAAACCTATCCCCTATGATAGTTTCACAGGGGAAGGTGTTGAGTCCAAGATTCCTGTTGCTGCTGGGGTGGGTCCTGGGACAACAGAGAAGGAACCCGTTCCCATTTAGGGCCAAATGGGTTGCTTTCTCAAGCTCTGTGTAGACTAGTGTTAAAAATGCACAAATACACAGGATGAATATGAGAACCAGACTACGTCTGAATGTTTTGGAAAAAAAGGGGGACTCTTCCTCATTACAATGTATTCTATTTAAAAAATACTGGGTACTACAGGATGTGGAAACTATGCCGGATTGGAGTTTCTGTAAATCAGCTGTGTTCTCATAATTCGGTTTGTATTCTGATACACTATTTGGGGGCCGGTGGAACACAGCAGTTATAATAGGCCTTTTGGTGTGCCTTAGTGATGTAGGAAAGACATTAGGGTTCGAAGCCAATGGCTAAGAAACAATTCTTGACCAGTCTTTGGTGCAAAAAGGTGGTTTTATTAAAGCAGGGGGACAGGGCCCTGGGGGTGAAAGATCTGCACTGGGGTCAGGAGGAGTGGCCCATTATCAAGTTGGGAGGGGGTTAGAGATAGTGTAAGTATCTAAGGAATTTTGGAAGCACGGTTTCCAGGATCTTGAGGGAACTGGCTGTTGTGAGGAAAAGGTCATTTATTATTGTCTAATAAAACCCAAGTTATGACACTCTTCAGATGTGTATCAGTAGGTCATAAGCTTGGGGGGATGATTGCCAACAGTACTAAGTGGGGGGGGGGGCGGGGAGCTTAGAGATAAAGGAAGTTTCCAAAGCAACTTTTATATGTTAAAATAGGCATGCAGGGTCTTGGGGGTTGGGCTAAGATTTAGCCTTTTGCCCTTAGCAAGTGTCAACATCCAGGCGGTTGAGTTCCTACAGGAATGTCACTCTGCCTGTTTAGACGAACTTGTCAGTGGGCTGTAGGTAGTAAGGACATTTAATACTTTTTCTTCTGCCTCTTTCTGTCCCACATGATTAGGCGCTGATATCAATTTGTTTTCTTACAGCTAATGCTACTTTTATCGGCTTGGTGCTCTCTGACCCATTTCTCCCCTATATTGTTCATATTTCCCTCCCTTATCACTTGTAAGGATCTGCGATGGATTTACTGAGCAGTGTGCTGAACCATCCTATTTAAACTGGAGACTTTCTCTTGAGTTTCTTTTTGCTTGTAGTTTCTGTTGAGGAGAGCAAAGACAAAAGAAGTGAAATTTCCTTACTACTTGCCTCTAGAGCCAAATGCAACCTTAACTTGACAAAAGCCAGACCTCCGGGCTCCTGGAAGTCCTTTTTAGCCTAACATGAAAATCCCTTTTAAATTTCCTTCGCCTCTGGGGCACCTGGGTGGCTCCGTGGGTTAAAGCCTCTGCCTTCGGCTCAGGTCATGATCCCAGGGTCCTCAGGTCATGATCCCAGGGTCCTGGGATCGAGCCCCACATCGGGCTCTCTGCTCAGCAGGGAGCCTGCTTCCCTTCCTCTCTCTGCCTGCCTCTCTGCCTACTTGTGATCTGTCAAATAAATAAATAAAATCTTAAAAAAAAAAATTTCCTTCGCCTCTACCCTCACTAACTTGAAAGTGTACTGGCAGTGGTTCCTCACAATCACACTGCCACTAGGCTTGCTTGATTGCTTTTTTTTTTTTTAGATTTTTATTTATTTATTTGACAGAGGTCACAAGTAGGCAGAGAGGCAGGTAGAGAGAGAGGAAAGGAAGCAGGCTCCCTGCTGAACGGAGAGCTGGACGTGGGGCTCCATCCCGGGACCTTGGGACCAGGACCTGAGCGGAAGGCAGAGGCTTTAACCCACTGAGCCACCCAGGCGCCCCTCTGGGGCTCTTTCTGCCTACAGGCCCTGTCACCAAACCTTACTGAAAACAGGGCATCTTAGTGGCTCAGTGGATTAAGTCTGACTCTTGATCTCATGTCAGCTCCTGATCTCAGGGTCCTGAGTTCAAATTTCTCCACTCTCGGCTCCATCCTGGGCACAGAGCCTACTGAACAACAACAAACAGGTTTTGCACTGAAAATATCTCAGTAATTGTTTCTGGACTGTAGGCTTCTGGCCCACGTCACATCAGTTTCCGCTGGACCATGAAGTCTCGTACTTTGGTGTACTAGACACAGTAACTTCCAGGACTGGAGGTTCTGATTTAGTCCGAGCTCTATCCCATAGGTTTTTATTTTACTCCACGCTCCTGTCACAAACCTACTCTTCTGTTTACTTCTTTGTATTTTCGGAAAAAGAAAACAAGAATCGCATAATTAACAAGTTTGATGTCTTAAAATCCTGAAATAATACTAGAGCACAAGTGATGATGGAAACGAAAGATTTCCATGAAATGCGATGCTGTGGGGTCATTGAGCTCAACAGTCAAGAAGGAATTCTTGGGACTGTTAAAGGCTCCGGTTGGTCATTTTACTTAAGTAGCAAGTGGACAGGACCTGTGAGCAGAAAAAGATGCACTGCAGCCTGCAGAAGGCTGGTAGCTCCCTGTGAGGTGTGCAAGGGGGGGGGACATGTGGGGAGTATTAGATCCTAAGTGTTTCTTTGAATTTCTATTTGTAAAAGTAGAAATTGTTTGCAAGATTTCTCTGGTGCTTACTCAGTTCGATATTAACTATCAGTGAGATGTACAGGCCGTCACAAGACCTTTAAGAACACAGCAGCCACAGGGTGCCTGGGTGGCTCAGTGGGTTAAGCCGCTGCCTTCGGCTCAGGTCATGATCTCAGAGTCCTGGGATCGAGCCCCACATCGGGCTCTCTGCTCAGCGGGGAGCCTGCTTCCCCCTCTCTCTGCCTGCCTCTCTGCCTGCTTGTGATCTCTCTCTCTCTCTCTCTGTCAAGTAAATAAATAAATAAATCTTTAAAAAACAAAAAACACAGCAAGCAGCCCTTATTTGATCCTTACCGGAATGAGGTGGGTTCTTGGCCAGCCTTCTGGCTAACGGTGAACTTGTTTCTGCTTCTAGCCCTCATCATAGTAGACTCAGAAATCATAGCTCTTTTATTTATAGAATTCAAGATGTTTGTGTTGATAGTGTGAATTAAAGACAGACGCAGCATTATCCACAAAGAGCTTTGTGTCATTGAAAATGTTTCTTAAATCAGTCACCATGACAGTTTTGCACTCTGTCACTTCCAGTGTGTGTAACTACTTTCTGAATGTACGATGTGTGCACGGGTGTGACATGGTAGGTCAGATGTGTGTGGATCTCTTCACGTTTTCATCACTCTTCTCAGGGTTGACGCCTGCGGTGAGCACGGCTTTAAGTTTCTCCCTGTATGTTGACCTGCTGTCGTTCTAGATCCACGCCGGGTCAACCAGCGTGAAAACCTGATCCCGTCCATGTTACTGGGTGTTTGACAAAATATTCTCATAATAGTAGAAAAATGTGTTTGCTGTCTTAGGGTAATATTATATATTTTCTGTGAATTTATGAAAAACTGTTAGATGCTCTCTAGTAAAGAGAGTAAATGTGCTGAGAAAGGACTGACTTTGGCTCTCTTGCCATTCCAGTAGAACCTGTAATTGTGATAAAACCCGTTCAGTTCCCTGTCCTCCACGAATTCTTGCCTTGGAGTTCTACCTCTTTGTTATTAAAGAATGTTTACTGGGGCCCACAGGCTACTGCTTTTTTAGAAATGCAGACTCCCGTTTAACCCCAGAACTCCTGAACAGAATCTGCATTTTAATCAGATCTCCAGTGCACTGTTGTGAAATTCTGATTCACCTTTTAATGTAATCAGTACATTTGTCACCCACAAAAACATTCCACCTAAGAAGGAGACACAACTAGGGGCACCGGAGTGGGTCAGTCGGGTGAGCGTCTGCCGTCGGCTCAGGTCATGATCTCAGGGTCCTGGGATCGAGCTCCATGTCGGGCTCCCTGCTCAGCGGGGACCCTGCTTCTCCCTCTCTCTCTGGCCCTCTCACCCAGCTTGTACTCTCTTTCTCTTTCTCTCAAATAAGATCTCTAAAAGGAAAAGAAAAAGGCACAGCCTATAATGTATGACATAATACAGTACTCAGTAACTTGTTGGGTCTCTGTTGACAACTTCATTTTACAAACTATCTTGGATAAATACACAGTATTTATAATGGTTTTCCGGATCATATGCCGTCCTCTTACCTCAAACGTAGAGAACACATTAGAGCATGTTACTGTGTTAAAAATTCCCTGATGCATAGAGGAGGAAACTCACCTAAGCCAGAAGCAGTTCTGAGATACAACGCAGAGAAAAGGAGTTCACTCCTTGGGGAATCACAGATGGAAACTACAGCAGGTGGGATTGTTAACGCAGATTTGCGGCATGTAAAGAGATTGGAGGGGGGCACCTGGGTGGCTCAGTGGGTTAAACCTCTGCCTTGGGCTCAGGTCATGATCTCGGGGTCCTGGGATCGAGCCCCACATCGGGTTCTCTGCTCAGCGGGGAGCCTGCTTCCCCCTCTCTCTCTGCCTGCCTCTGTGCCTACTTGTGATCTCTGTCTGTCAAATAAATAAATAAAATCTTAAAAAAAAAAAAAAAAAGATCGGAGGGAATAACTTCCAAAGCAGACACTCAGAGAAGCAGAAGGAAGGATTTCGTATTTTTTGGGTTTAGGGCAGATGTTCAGAAAGTGGAGTCTTATCTTGTGTAGAGCTAGGCATTAGGTGGCCCAAGAGTACTACATACTTTGATGTTCTGTAATGAGCTTTGTGCTCCTCCTTGGGTGGAGATTTCATATTATCAGGAGATTAAGGGAACTGTAGATCACTCCTCGGATTACTCCTTGGTCGGTCTGCTTAGGTGTCTTAGGAGGGGACGGCTTAAGGTCAAAGTGGGCTGACCCAAGGTCTTCCTCAGGGCAGTTAGTAATCTGTGTTGCATAGTTTGTTTCCCTGGAAGGACACTGTGCCTGGGGGTTTGAATAAAGTAAAAGATAAGGTGGAAAGAAGAGGTTAAGTAAAATGTGGGACGGTCGTCGCAGGGGACAAGCAGGTAAGCAGGGAAGGTCAAGTCTTAGTCTCGGTGGTGGGACGGACCATCAGGAACTGTGTCAGTGGCCACTTGGTGACTGTGGTATTCATTACAGGGACTGCTGACATTCAGGGATGTGGCCGTAGAATTCTCCCTGGAGGAGTGGGGACGCCTGACCCACACTCAGCGGCAACTGTACAGGGATGTGATGTTGGAGAACTACGGACACCTCCTCTTCCTGGGTGAGAATGACTCCTTCAGGTTTCCCAAACCCCGCTCAGGGTTTTGTTCCTTCCTTTGTTTTCGTTTTGTTTTGTTTTGCTTTAAGGTTTTATTTATTTATTTGACAGAGAGAGAGCGAGCAATTGAGAGAGGGAACATGAGCAGGGGAGGGGGCCGAGGGGGAAGCAGACTTCCCACTGATCAGGGAGCCTGATGTGGGACTACATCCCAGTATTGTGGGATCATGACCTGAACCAGACGGCCAACCGACCGAAACACCAGGGCACCCCCACCTGTGTCTTCTTAAGATTTTTTTTTTTTTTTTATTTGACAGATCACAAGTAGGCAGAGAGGTAGGCAGATAGAAATGGGGAAGCAGGCTCCCTGCTGAGCAAAGAACCCAACATGGGGCTCGATCCCAGGACCCTGAGATCATGACCTGAGCTGAAGGCAAAGGCTTAACCCTCTGAGCCACCCAGGCGCCCCCCACCTGTGTCTTCTAAAGGGGCTGTTGATCAGTAGCATTTGGGAAGTCATTTTCTAGATGTTACAAATGTCTTTTCTTCTCTACTGAGCACGATACTAGATTGAAAATCTCCAGCAGTGCTCATGTTCATTCCTTTTTTCTAATAATCAGGTCTCATTGTGTCAAAGCCAGACCTGGTCTCCTTTTTGGAGCAAAAGAAGGAACCTTGGAATCTGAAGAGAAAGAAGACGGTAGCCTTCCACCCAGGTAGGTGGGAATGAATGAAGCAGATGACAGAGGTGAGGCCCACATGTGGAGGAGGACAGTGACCTTGAAATGTGGTTTGAGTAGCTCACCTTGAATGGAAATAATCTTGAAAAACCTAGTTATAGTTTTCTCCTTCTCACAAAGAGATACCTGCTCTCCACCGTTATCAAGCTCTCACATTCTCTAGGGATTCTCCTTCAGCTCCAGTGATGGTCTGTCACATCCATAGGGAGGGCCAGGAGACTCCCCTTGGAGCGGGAGGGCCTCCATAATCTGAGAGCTTCTCCATTGCTGTGAGGGTCCTGGGAAGTCCTCCTATTTCCGAGGAACTCTATGTTAAGCCCTTTTTGTACGTTCTGTTTGCCTCCTGTGAAAAGCGGTGTCAGGGTGGTTGCAGGCCTGTTGGGGTTTGGGGCAGAAATTCCAGCAACACTGGAGACAGACATCCCATGTTTTCTGTTTTATGCTTTCCAGTGTGATGGCAGGTTTAATCTTAATTGTACAAAATTGAGACTCAGTAATTTGATCTGCTAACAAAGCACCGCCCTAAAATTAAAAAATCGAATCCTTTTTTCACTTCAGAGGTTAATTTCTGTTCGTATGAACTGAAATTAGAAATTATCACTCTGTTTTCCATTGCTCATTGGTGAAATAATGTAGCGTATCTATTTGTATCTTAGAATTCCTACCTAAATTAATGCCACAGGAGAACTAGGACCTTTAGACCTCAGAACTCGTATCATACAATAAATTCTCAGTTCTTACCTTATTTCTTAGTAATTGGATCATTTTATAATTTTGTCCTGTATGATAGGAATTTCTTTTGACTTTGTCGTGTGCGTTTTCACTTATTAGTTATATAGGAGATTCATCTCTCATTTTTAAAGTCTTTTTGTTTTTGTTTTTGTTTTTTTTAATTTATTTGACAGAGAGAGACATAGCCAGAGAGGGAACACAAGCAGGGGGAGTGGGAGAAGGGGAAGCAGGCTTCCCGCTGAGCAGGGAGCCCAGTGCGGGGCTCGATCCCAGAATCCTGGGATCATGACCCGAGCCAAAGGCAGATGCTTAATGCCTGAGCCACCCAGGCGCCCCTCCTCTCTCAATTTTTAGATCAAAAGTCCTGGTATGACATGGGCATGTGCTTTGTAAGAAGTGAGGTAGGTAATTAGTAAAATCCCTACCCCCATTGTTTTTTGGGTTTTTTTTTGTTTTTTTTTTGTTTTTTTGTTTTTTTGGACAGAGAGAGAGAGAGAGAGAGAGCGCGAGCGCGAGCCTGAACACAAGCAGAGGGAGTGCCAGGCAGAGGGAGAAGCAGGCTCCCCGCTGAGAAGGAGCCTGCTGTAAGGCTCGATGTGGGGCTCAATCCTAGGACTCTGGGATCATGACTTGAGCTGAAAGCAGCTGCTTAACCGACTAAGCCACCAGGTGCCTGTAAAATCCGATATTAAAAAAAAAATGAATAAATGTAATTTTACTTTATGGAAAATTAATCATTAGGTTTTTCTTTTACTTTCCTCAGAATGTGTCTGAATTTTTTTTTAAGATTTCATTTATTTAACAGGAAGAGCACGCTCCCTAGCACAGATAATGCAGGGGAGCAGCAGGCAGAGGGGGAAGCTGGCTCCCCACCGAGCAGGGATCCTTACGTGGGGCTCGGTCCCAGGATCCTGGCATCATGACCTGAGCCAAAGGCAGGTCTTAACCGACCTAGCTGCCCTGGTGCCCCACACCTGTGATTTTTGATAAGTTAATTTTAACGTATCGCTATGTTCATGTCTTGATTTGTCTTGTGTAGAATTTACCGAGCATGAAGTTGTATCTTTTTTCCACATATGTCACTCTTTCCTTCTGGGGTCCCCTTAGTGTACACATGGACCACCTGTTGGTGTCCCATGAGTCCCTTAGACTCCGTCCTTTCCCACATATGTCCTTGCTTCTGTCAGCGTAGAATTTAAAACTGGGGTTTTTATGTGGTCGGATCCTTTTTCTACTTGATCAAGTGGTTGTTGACCCTTAGTGCGCTTTCAAATCCAGTGACAGAACTCTTCAGCCCCTGGTTTTTTGTTCCTTATTGTTACACTTGCTGTCTCTGAGTTTGCATTTGGGTCATGCGTAGTTTTCCGGATGCCACTGATTTACCTGTTTTCTCTTCTGCCTCCGTGGACAGCTCTGTGACGGTCATTAGAATTCTTTGTCAGGCAATTCATTGTTTGTTTGTTGGCAGTTAATAATTCTTACTAACCTAGGGCCGGTTTCGGACACGTATTTCATTCCTCTGATTGGAACACATATTTCTGTTTCTCTGATGCCGTGTGAACTTGCACTGATATTTGGGAATTTAAAAAAACAGCCTGGGGGCCCAGAATTATGGACTTGCTTTCTTTAGGAGTACACAAATAATAGTAATTCTGGGGCCTGTCACGCATGTTCTGGGCCTTTGTCTTGTCTGAGTTTTTGTCATTTCCCAGTTTAAGGCACTGGGGTTACCGCTCCAGAGTGCATGATCCCCTCCTCTCTCTGTCTTCAGTGCTGTCGTCTCTCCAGTGTTTGCACAAAGGCTCACTGTCGGTCTGAGCCGCCCCCACACTGCATCCAGAGGGGCTCTCATTCCCTCTGGGTCCCATGTGGTGCATGACAGAAACAAGTCTCTTAGGTAGCTGGAAAGAATCGTGACTATATAGACAACTCATTGTTCTCTCCTGAGGAGAGGTGAGAGTTCTCTCACAGTGTTGCTGCGGAGAGCCAGGGAGGGCGAGCCAGGGAGGGCGAGCCCCGGTTGTGGGCAAGTGTCGCAAACTCTCCTTGTCTCTTCGATGTGCCTCTTTTTCCTTCCTACCTGCCTGGGGCCTGTTGTATTCTCCTAACTGGCTTCTGGAACATTCTAAAAGGTAATTTAGTCTATTTTTGTCTCCATGGAGGAGCACAGTCCTATTTCTCCATTCTGTTGCTGCCCTAGAATGGGTATTAATTTTGCACATTAGCCTTTTAACATATATGGTGTGAGTTCAGTAAGTGAGATAGCTTATTTTAAATCTGTTAGTTGCGTCTTTCCATAACACCTTAAGCTTGTTGGGAAAGAGAAAGATTCATTCCATGGAAGGATATGGAAAGATGTGGAAGCACTGGCCCTGAGTATTTATACTTAACGACTGACTGGGAAGGTGATGAGGTGGGGGCTGAAGGGCAGGAAGGATGTCCTGATGGACGTAACCAAACTGGGACGATTACCCGTGAGGAAATCTTACTGCCAGAAGCGATCAAGGATATAAAATAATTGGGGGAGGGGCACCTGGGTGACTCAGTCCTTAAGCGTCTCGTCTGCCTTCAGCTCAGGTCTGGGATTGAGCCCCATGTCGGACTCCCTGCTCAGCAGGGAGCCTGCTTCTCCCTCTCCCACTCCCCCTGCTTGTGTTCCCTCTCTCGCTGTGTCCCTGTGTTGTCAAATGAATAAATAAAATCTTTTAAAATAAAATTAAAAAAAAAACAATTGGGGGAAAACCTCACCTTAAGTAGTCATATTGGCAGAACGATGTCTTTGAACCCAAGGACCCAAATCTTTTTTTTTTTTTTTTTTTTTTTAAGATTTTGTCTATTTGTCAGTGAGGGAAGGCAGTAAGCAGAGGAAGCTGCAGACAGAGAGCTGAGCAGGGAGCCCCATGCGGGGCTGGATCCCAGGACTCCGGGATCATGACCTGAGCCGAAGGCAGACGCTTAACCAACTGAGCCACCCAGCTGTCCCTCCAAATCCATTTTTTAAACATAAATATTTTCTGACGTTTGTTAATTTTGGAAAGTCACCTAGTCCGTGCTGAAAGTAATCATTCAAACAACTTCAAATATCAAATTGGATTAATCAAGCCATGAAATATTTCTGAAAGTTAGACATTTAAAAATGAAGATGAAAATTCTAAATGTGATGTCAACCCTCTGTGATAAATATTTGTTACGTCTCGTGGGTGAAAAATAAATGTGTGTGTTTACATATGTGTGTTTAAGTACACACACAAGCATAGATGATGCTTTCCATGAAATGGATTACTGAAATCAAGTACATTTGAGCGAGATCGGGTGCGTTCAGGATGGTATGGCCGTAGATGGAATCACGTACATTTAGATCTTGGGAAAACAACCCTCCTGGTAACAGTGACAAAAACTCCTGTAGTGTGAAAGAGTATTCGGTAAGATACCTCCTGCGCCTTGCCCGTTGCTTGGTTATCACTGCCGGGATTGTTGTGTTTTCTTTTTTTCAGTTTCATCCTCATGGTTTAGTTCTATCTCTAGGGAAATTCCAGTGGAATATAATGAAGCAAACTTTGGTGTTATCAGGAATATTTGGTTTCTTTATGTTTAATACGTCAGTGGAGATGTTAGGGCTTGGATATACCACATTGTCGTGTTTTTCCTAACACCCTCCCCATTTTTTTTTTTTAATTTCTTCCTTGTGTTTTCCTATATGCATTTTTTTTAAGGATTTTATGTATTTATTTGACAGAGATCACAAGTAGGCAGAGAGGCAGGCAGTGGGGTGTGGGAAGCAGGCTCCCCGCTGAGCGCAGAGCCCAATGCGGGGCTCCATCCCAGGGTCCTGAGATCGAGCCCTGCCGCGGGCTCTCTGCTCAGCAGGGGCCTGCTTCCCCCTCCTCTTCTGCCTGTCTTTCTGCCTGCTTGTGATCTCTCTCTGTCAAATACATAAACAAAATCTTAAAGAAAAAGAAAAGAAAAAATTCTACATTTCCTTCTTTTTTCTGTCAACATTGTATATTCATTGTAAACCATATTGCTTTAGCTAGAGATTAAATACGCTTTGAAAATCTAGCCCTTCCTACATCGAATTTCACCTTGTCAGTATATGTACACTATGACACTGGTCTTTTCACATACGTCTATTTCTTTGCTTTTGAGCATTTTAAAAAAATTTTATTTTATTTTTATTTATTTTTAAGTTTAGCAGGTCAATTTTTTTTTTTTTTTTTAAAGACCCCATTTCCTAGCAGCCTCTGTCTACCCCAACACAGGGCTTGAACTCACAGCCCCTGGATCCGGAGCTGCATGCTCCATGACCGAGCCAGACAGGAACCCCATATTGAGTATCTTTTTAAAGTCAAGTCACACCTACGGAACATAAACGAACAGCTCCAGGGCATTTCACGAGCTGATCACATCTCCGTAAGCCATTGAGGTCCAGAAACAGTATTACATGTCTTCTCACTGCCCCCCGCTCCCCGTCAAGCTCCTCAGGCGCTTTCCCCACAGCTCAGCACTCTTTACAAGTAGGGCAGGAGGTTGCTCTCCATAGTGTACCTCCTGTAAATGTGATCAGGCAGTGGGAACTCTGGTATTGGCTTTCTTCCTTCTACCTGTGTGTGTTGATCTGCATTCCTGCGCATGACGTGCATGACGCATGAGAACCGATCGGGACGATTCATTCCCTTGTGTGAATATCGGGTCATTACGTCATTCTGGTTCTCAGAGAAGGACTGTCAAGAATACTCCGGGCATGTAAAATCTGTAATTTGTCTTTTAGTGGAAGGTGCACTGCCTTGTGCCAATTTTCACATCCACCAGCAGTGGATGGGATTTCTAGCTTATCCACATACTTTCCAAAACGTGGTAATTTATGGGATTTTGACATTGGGCTCCTATTTGTTATATGCTGTTACAAAGTTGCGGTTTTATTTGCTTTGTTGTTGTTGTTGTTACTTCCCGTGACTGTAGATTTGGGTATTAACCTTGGGATAATCTCTTTTTCACAGTGTCTAGTGAGTTACTGTGACTATTTTTTCTGTTTCAGTATCTCTTTCTTCCAGCTTTGTGGTTCCGTATATACTATGAGAACGAGTCCTTTGTCTCCTTCTCACTCTACTTCTATTTCTTGAGCTTGTGATACAGGGACGTTCCTGATGTAATCCAGGTTGTCATTTCACCCTTTATGGCTAGTGGTTTTTATGATTTTTAGAAATTTTCTCAAAAAAATTTTTTTTTCTCATATACTAAGACCACAGAGATAGAATCCTTTGTGTTTTTCTAAAAATGTAATCATCTTTACAGTATCGATCAGACATGTATTAAAAATCAATGTTCACTAGTTTGTGTAGTGACTGAATTTTTCTGTTATTTTTCTTTTTCTCCCCACATGGCTGACAAATTGCAGTATGTTCTGGAAATGTTATATTGTGCTTTCTTTTCATTTGCTTTAACTAGTCATTGCTTCACATGGATTAATGCTGCACAGTCTTGGAGCGGACTTATCCTGTGATTCCTCTCCGTCTTTTCCTACCTCTGGTGATCGCAGTCTCTCAGGACCATACATCGGATGTCACTTTTCATGTCAGAATCTTCCATGCACCTCTGTGCTCTGATGAATGGTCATTCCTGTTTCCCGTAGCAGCATGGCCTCCAGCGGCTTGGCAGTAGCCCCCATTTGCTGGTTGTAGACCGTAGCTGGAATCTTGGCAAACTGATAGCTGGTTTCCCATTATCTCTCTCCTTACTTCACTGCGGGTAGGTTAAGTTCTACAGACTTTACTGCCTTACGCATGAGTATACTCAAGTCATTGGACATTGTCTCTAAGGGGGTCCCACCCACAGTGACTGCTTGTGGATGGACAGATTGCTGCAGTGATTTTGGATGAAGCCTTCTCTGCACGTTTACGGAGTGGCCGGGGGTGTGTAGGTTGTGGTGGATGTGGGTCTTTATCTTCCAGACTGTTAATGTTAGCACTGCGTTTGGAGGGACGTTAAAGTAGGAGCTTCTAGGTACATTGACTTTTAAATTTTCCTCTGTATGTCACTGCCAAATGAGCAGCAAAAGATCTGGAAGAAAAACCTATTTTGGTTACTGTTGTGGATATCTTATCAAAACCATACCCTTGCGGTACTCAGCATTGTTGTTTTCCCTGAAATCACGTTGTGAGCTCATGATCTGGACGTTGTGAGCTCAGGATCTGGATCCGTGGTCCCGCGATTTCCGCCCACTCGAGGCACAAAGAGTAGGTCAGCAAGATCAGCATTTCCTCCGGATCCTCATCTACGTTCAGAGCCACCCAAAGTATCTCCGTCATTGTGACCACCTCTGTTTCATTTTACAAAATCCCCTCCATCTTTTATGTCTGCGTTGTTCATTATCCCGTTCCCTGTTGATGGGTAGTGAACACTTCTGCCCTAATTCCGTGTGTTTCCCAGTTCTCAGCCTGATTATTGTCATGAGCCTTGATTCCACTGTTTTTCCAGGACCTGCTTTGCCTTGGTTAGGCGTACAGAACCCTCCCATCAGAGACATGTAAACTGTGCACTTTCATACAGTGTAGGTGCTTCTTCACACACCTCCCTTAGGAAGTTCACCACAGAACTTTAAGGTAGACCTTCCTGGGTACCGGGATTTGTTTACCTGCTTAAACGCAGGAGCCACAAGGGGAGTGCCCAAGTGGGTGCCCTACCTCACCTAGTTCTTCCGTATTGGATCCTGCCAGTTAGAGCCCTGAAAAATGTTCCTGATGTAAACTGATTTTTAGAATTTTTAAAGCTTTTATTTTTTTAGAGAGAGAGTGCGAGCACGTGGCGAGGGGTGGGACAGGGAGAGGGAGAGAATCTCAAGCAGAGTTTGTGATGAGCACTGAGCACGGAGTCTGTTGAGGGACCTGACCCCATGACCCTGAGATCATGACGTGCGCCCAAATCAAAAGTCTGACGCTAAACTGAGCCACCCAGGCAACCCAAATTGAATAGATTTTATCCCAGATCCCGTATCAGATTAATTAATGTTCGACAAGGTGGTGTACATATGGGGAAATGAGGTGGGATCCAAGCTGGGGTCAAACTGAGTGGTGAATGTTGTCAGGAGATAATTCTATGGTTGGTTTTGTTTGTTTGTTTTGTGGTGGGTTTTTGTTGTTTTTTTTGTTTTGTTTTGTTTTGTTTAATTCTATGGTTTTAAGTTTCTCCATGTGTTAAGGATAGAAGCATTGAATGTTTTTATGTTTTATTTTTTTGAAAGTTTTTATTCTTAATTGTCTTTCCTCTCATGTACGTGCATTAAATTCTTTGGAATACAGTGATAATCTCTTGGCCTTGGGTAGAGAACAGATTTGTTTACTGTAGAGGAAAACAGAGTTGTCTCCGTCTATGGCAAGGTTCAGGAGGGTACGCTGTCTGCTCCTTCAAGACACTGAGGTTTCCTGTGCTCAGGGTCCCACAGATGAGAGTGAAAACCCGGGGCACGCGCAGTGTCTCCCTGTATCAGCTGCAGATGGGCAGCCGGTGAGCGGAATTAGTGTGGTCAGGAAGGTTAAGCTAGCTGATGTGTCATGAGCCATAAGATCCCTGGACTTTAATCTGGGAGTCCTCTGTCTTCTGCCACCCCTGGGAAATTCTTACAGGCAAGCTTGTTCCATTTTACAGTGTGTGAAACATGGAATTTTTCCACCTCCTGGAATTATCCGTGGACCTTACTCAGAATGAAATGCGTACTTATGGGTCTGTTTCTGCCTTTATTTGTTTGCTTATTTGTTTAGTAGACTGAACCTGAAAGCGAAGTCACATGGTATTTGTCTGTCTTTGGCCGATGTGTCTCAGTTACCACATAGTTTCTAGTTCTATCCACATTGCCGTAAATGGCAAGAAACAACCAAAAAAGCAGAAACAGATGCCTTACAAAACCAAAGAAACTGCTGCTTACCGGAGTGGGACGGAGAGGGGCGGTGGGCAGGCTGGGTGAAGGGGAGTGGAAGGTACGCCTTTCGGTTAGGGATGCAGTCACGGGGATAAAGGATGCGGCAGAGGAGACTCGGTAAATGGTACTGCAGTGGTGTCCTGTGGCGCCCGATAGTAGCTCCGCTTGTGATGGGGACACATTTCCGATGCGAATGGGTGTCAGCGGAAAGCCAGAGTAGCGACACCTGTGTGGAATCAGCTAGACCTTCTTGGTCTTGTGTTGTGTTTGTCCTGCTTGGGTACCAGGGTAGTGCGGGGCCCCATGAAATGATTTTGAATGTTTTCCCTCCACTCCGCTCTTTGTAAGATTTTGATGAAGATTGTCATTAATTTTTTTTTTTTAATGTTTGATGGAATTAACCAGTGAAGGTATGTGGTCCTGGGCTTTTCTGTGCTGGGAGCTTTTTTTATTCCACATTCAACTTTCATTCTTGTTATTGGTCTCAGATCTCCTATTTCTTAGGTTTAAGGTTCCTGTTTCAATCTTGGTAACTTTATGTATTTTTAGGAATTACCTGTTTTTGTTTTGTTTTTTTAAGTTACCGGATTTGTTAGAATATAATTGTTTATAGTGGTGTGTTATCACACTATATATTCCCATAGTTGTCTGCTGTGTTTTCTGTTCCATTTCTCATTTTGATTTTTGAGACTTCTCTCCTTTATTCTTAGTTAATGTAGTTAAAATTTGATATTTTTTTGGAAAATCTGGATATTAATTTCAATGTTATATTATTATTTATTGCAGTCTCTAGTTTATTTCTGATATTTCTTTGTTATTTCCTTCCTCTACTGAATTTCAGCTAAGTTTCTAGTTCCTTGTCTTCTAATGTTAAGAAGAAAAGTTGGCGGGGTGGGGCACCTGAGTGGCTTGGTCAGTTAAGCATCTGACTCTTGATCTCAACTTAGGTCTTGATCTCCAGGTCTTCGGTTCAGGACTGGGTGAGCTGGTTAAGCTTCATGCTAGGTGTGGAACCTACTTTTAAGAAAAAAAAGGGTAGGAAAAAAAAACTTGAAAAAGGTAACTTAAGCACTTATAGCATAAAAAAATTAAAAAGAGTGTCTAGTAGAAAAAATTAGTAGAAATAAATAATACTAGTGATGACCAACAAAATAACAAAAAAATAAATAAATAAAGATTCCTTAGGGTTTTTTATTAGATCATGTCACCTGTAAGCAGATAAATTTGCATTATCTTTTCCAGTTTTGATTCCATTTCTGTATTTTTCTTGCCTGTTTGTTCAGACTAGAATATCCATTAGTGTGTTGACTGGAAGTGGTGAAGTCCCTCCTTTACCTTGTTTCTGGTCATACAAGAGAAGCTTACACTCTGCTATTAAATATATTAGATTTCAGCTTTGCATACATAGATGTCTTTGTTAGGGTGAGGTGGTTTCCTTCTGTTCCTACTTTATTGAGTATTTTTTTTTTAAAGATTTTATTTATTTACTTGACAGAGAGAGATCACAAATAGGCAGAGAGGCCAGCAGAGAGAGAGGGAGGAAGAAGCAGGCTCCCTGTGGAGCAGACAGCCCGATGCGGGGCTCGATCCCAGGACCCTGGGATCATGACCTGAGCTGAAAGGCAGAGGCTTTAACCCACTGAGCCACCCAGGCGCCCCTTTACTGATTATTTTTAATAATGAAACCTTGTCCAGTATGCTCAAATTCTTGTTCTGTGTCAATATGATTGTCAGTTTTGATCTTTGTTAGTGTGCATGTCAAGACACCCTTGAATTCCAGGAAGAATTTCCAGTTACTTATGCTGTAAGATGGGAAAATGCTTTTGACTCCGGTTGCTTTATTTTATTGTGGGCTCAGTGTGACTGCAGGCGGTAGTTTGCAGCCTTCTCTGCTTATAGTGTCTTCCCTCGTCTTTGATAACCTTATCTTTGATAACCTTTGATAACGCCAGCATGGCGTCGCAGATAGTGTTTGGTAATTTCCTTTTTGTTCACTCCCTAAAAATGTACGAAGAGATTTGAAGCACTTTCTCATTAAATCTCTGAATTATCAGGGTGCCTGGGTGACTCAGTCCTTAAGCATCTGCCTTTGGCTCAGGTCATGATCCCAGGGTCCTGGGATCGAGCCCCATGTTGAACTCCCTGCTCAGTGGGGAGCCTGCTTCTCCCTCCTCCACTCCCTCTGCTTCTGTTCCGTCTCTTGCTGTCTCTCTGTCAAATAAATAAATAAAATCTTAAAAAAAAAAAAAATCTCTGAATTTTCCAGTGATTTCATCTGGCACAGGACTTTTCTTTGTCGGGAGTTTTAAAATTCCTTTTTCAATCTATTTAGTCGTTATTTAGTAGTTGTAGATCAGTTTTGACTTTTTAAAGATTTTATTTATTTATTTGATAGAGATCACAAGTAGGCAGAGAGGCAGACACAGAGGGGGAATAATAATAATAATAATAATACCAATTATTTGTATTTCTATGGTAGCAGTGATACTGTCTACTTTCACTTCTTCACTTCTGATTTTAGTTGGTCTTCTTTCATTCTCTCTCTCTTTTTTTAAGATTTTATTTATTTATTTGAGAGAGAATACACATGAGCGGGTAGAGGGGCAGAGGGAGAAGCAGACTCCCCCCTGAGCAGGGAGCCTGGTGTGGGACTCAATCCCAGAACCCTGGGATCATGACCTGAGTTGAAGGCAGATCCTTAACCAACTGAGCCACCCAGGCACCCAGTCTTCTTTCATTCTTACTTGATTTTGTTAAAGGTCTATTAATTTTGTTGATCTTTTCTGAAAACCAGCTCTCCCAATTGTTGATATTTTCCCATTTTTGCTATTTCCTATTTTGTCCATTTCTGTGTATGTTTCAGATTCCTCCCTTCTGCAAATTTTGGGCTCATATGGGACTTTTCTTGATTTTTTTGAAGTATAGGAAAGTGATATGTGTTCCAATATGACAAGACTGCGGAACTGTCTGTTAGGCTATGTGATCGGTACGTTGTGTATAAGTTCTTAAGTCCATGGAGGCACGAAGTCCTCATGATTCCTTCTCCGCCATCTAGCTGATGTCCTGTGACTGATTTTCAGGTTGTATATTAGAAGTTGTCAGCATATTCATCTGAGAGTAGTAGGTGGAATGATTTTACTTTTCTCTTATTTGATATCTTTCAGCCATATCTTCACATGACATCCAGAGCTTCATGCCAAAGCCGAGCATAGAAGCTTCTTTCCAAAAAGTGTCAATGGGTAGACACAAAAATAGTGACGTTGAGGATTTACACTTAATGATAGACCGGGACAATGATGGGAAGAGTGAAGGGTATCAAAGATTTCATGAAGGACATATCCAAACTCAGACAACTGCCCATAATAAGAATCTCACTGTCCCAAATGGTGAAGGATATAAAACATTTTGGAAAACCTCCCTTTTTGAGTCCACTGTTTCCAAAAACCAGTGTGATTCTGCAAGTAAAACCTCAAATCAAATATTCAGACACACATATTTAGGGAAAGACAATTTGGAACGTCTGGAAAGTTACTTAGTCCATGCTGAAAGTAATTATTTGAGCCATTCTGAAAAAAGGATAGGATTGATTGTTCAGTCAAATATTTCTGAAAATCCGAGATTTAAAAATGAAGAAGAAAGTGCAAAGTGGGATCCACTGGAGAGGTCCTTCACCGAGGAGTCGACCCTTCAGGATGACCAGAGCAGTGTCAACGGAGACAGAATTGCTCAATGCACTGAATCTGAGGAGACATTCAAGCAGAGCTCAGATGTTAGTAAACATCTGAGGACTCGTGTTCCAGGAAATGATTATGAATGTAATAAACGTGGGGAAGTCTTTTATCAAAACTCTGACCTTATTATACATAAGAGTATGAATACGGGAGAGAATCCTTACAGTGAATGTGGGAAAGCTCTTAACCCGTCGTCCAATGTTGGTGATCATCAGAGAATTCATGTGGGAAAAAACCCACTTGGATGTAAAAAACCTGGGAGCACGTTTAGTCAATCATCAAGACTGAATAAACCTAAAAGTTACATTTTTAAGGAATGTGGCAAAGACTTTGATTGGCACTCAACACTACCTCAAGATCAGGGGATGCATACTGGAGAGAAACCATACAGATGTGAAGAATGTGGTAAAACCTTTAAGGTCTGCTCATCAGTGAATAGACATAAGCGAATCCATACTGGAGAGAAACCTTACAAATGTGAAGAATGCGGCAAGGCCTTTAACCAGCAGTCAAGCCTTACTGAACATCACAGAATTCATAATGGAGAGAAACCTTACAAATGTGAAGAGTGTGGCAAGGCCTTCAGCCAGCGCTCACACCTTATTAGTCATCACAGAATTCATACTGGAGAGAAACCTTACAAATGTAAGGAATGTGGCAAGGCCTTTAACCACCACTCAGGCCTTACTCAGCATCACAGAATTCATACTGGAGAGAAACCGTATAAATGTAAAGAATGTGGCAAGGCCTTTAACCATGACTCAAGTCTTACTCAGCATCACAGAATTCATACTGGAGAGAAACCTTACAAATGTCAAGAATGTGGTAAGGCCTTTAACCAGCGCTCACACCTTATTAGTCATGAGAGGACTCATATTAGAGAGAAACCTTACAAATGTGAAGAATGCAGCAAGGCCTTCAGCCAACACTCACACCTTATTCGACATCACAGAATTCATACTGGAGAGAAACCTTACAAATGTGAGGAATGTGGTAAGACCTTCAATAGGCATTCATCTCTTACTCAGCATCACATAATTCATACTGGAGAGAAACCTTACCAATGTAAAGAATGTGGCAGAGCCTTTAACCAGCACTCAAGCCTTATTCACCATAACAGAATTCATACTGGAGAGAAACCTTATAAATGTAAAGAATGTGGCAAGGCCTTTAAACATGACTCTACACTTACTCAGCATCACAGAATTCATACTGGAGAGAAACCTTACAAATGTAAAGAATGTGGCAAGGCCTTTATCCAGCACTCACAACTTACTAGTCATCAGAGAATTCATACTGGGGAGAAACCTTACAAGTGTAAAGACTGTGGCAAGGCCTTTAACCACAACTCAAGCCTTACTTACCATCATAGAATTCATACTGGAGAGAAACCTTATAAATGTAAAGAATGTGACAAAGCCTTTAAACAGCACTCAAAACTTACTCGCCATCACAGAATTCATACTGGAGAGAAACCTTATAAATGTAAAGCCTGTGGCAAGGCCTTTAAACAGCACTCACACCTTACTAATCATTACGGAATTCATACTAGAGAGAAACCTTAATAAATGTAAAGAATGTGGCAAGGCCTTTAACCAGTGTTCACACCTTACTCAACATCACAGAATTCTCACTGGAGAGAAACCTTACAAGTGTAAAGAATGTGGCAAGGCCTTTAGTTAGTGTTCAGCCTTACTCATTATCAAAGAAGTCCTAATAGAGCAAAGCTTAAAAATTTTAGGGCAGTGAGAGAATTTTTTTTCTTTAAACAAGAAGTTAAACAACAACGCACTTGACTTGAAGGGAAAATGATCAACATTCATTTCTCTTAGAGTAATTTATCCCTACTTTAAGACCGATTGCCCCACATGGAAAAGCTGTGTACAGACAAATCGCATAGAATTGTCCTTGGTTCTCTAATGGTAAATGAAAAACATTAAAATGACCCAATCAAACAAGGTACGCAAGAATTTTTATGTTCTTTTTTGTTGTTGTTAAATAGAGCAAAATGACTTTTGGAATATAACGATAAGAGCTGAATGACCATGCCATTAATGGAAAAACAAAGGAGTATTTTCACAGATCCAGGTTTTCCCAAGGCCAACCCATCACCTCTTGATGTTGATTAAACCGAACCATTGGCCATTTTGTTTAAAAGAAAAATACCATATGCTTGTGCACATACACAGCTCCTTCATGTCCAATCAAGGAACAGGGAAGGGGAAAATGAAAGAACAGAGAAAACTGTATGTAGTGGTCAGGATGTGGTGGAACCAAACTGTGGTTTTCTGATTGAGACTGTCTTCTCTGTCTGGAGGAGCAGAGTTCTGCAGTGAAGTAGCACGTTGCCTTTTTTAGTCGACACCTCCTGTCTGCTGCTGGAACACATCAGTTGTATCTCCCTCCTCCGTTTCCATCTGTGCCGGTGTATCTGCTTCCTTGAGTGCGTGCCCATCAAATCGGAATCTGATCCGCCTCTTTGACAAACCCTGTCATTCATAGTCGTTTTCCATTAGTTTGCTAACCACAGTCTTGACTCCTTCCTTCGGCTTCTTCTTGGCCATTGGGGGTGCCAGAATCTTCCCAGCTGCTGCTTCTCAGAAGAGATACCAGATCCCCAGTGAGAGCACACATGTAACAACAGGAGTGGCAGAAGTAGTGACTGTGAGAGGATTTGTAAGTATTGCTCAACCTGTACTCCATATTAGAGAATTCATACTGGAGAGTTACAAAACATAAAGAATGTGACAAGGCCTTTAAGCAATGGCAAACCATAATTCCTGGTCAGAAAATGTATTGTGGAGAGCATTTTTACAAATATGATGGATTTGGCAAGCCTGTTATAGTCCTTAAGCCTTACTCAGCATCAGAGAGTTCATTTTGAGGAGTAACATTACAAAAGTAAAGGATGTGGTAAACCGGAACTCCAGACTTAATGAACATCACGGCTATCACACAGGATAGAAACCGTAAAGTGTAGAAGTTGCAGTACCTTTAACTGGAATTCAGTCCTGAATCGATATCCCAAAATGAACACTAGATTTAAACCCTACAAATGCGTGAATGAGGAAAGACCTTCTTTTTAAATACACACTTTAGAAAACATCAGAGTACAGAAAGGGAACTTCAAAAACATAAGTATTTAGAAATGTATTTAACTGAACATCAAATGTCAGTGTCACAGAAATCAATAGGAAGGAGTACATTACTCTGTTTAGACAGTACCTCAAAATACTTATAAGGGATGATACAAAATTAAACATTTAGATAATGTATATGCTCTTATGCTTCAAAAGATACAAGGGATAGATTTTTGCATAAGTACAATTTATTTCAATGTGTTTTTGTCTTACACTGACCTTATGTGAGATTTGTGACTAGTAAATATCAGTGCATTTCTACTCTCAATCGCTCTAGAAAATTCATTTCTGCCTAGTGGGTGTGAAATTATGTGGCTGAATGTTGCTGCATCAAAGCTATGAATTGCCCTTCTTCCTTCGGTGGGTCTTATGCATATCTGATTTTCTGTGGAAGATGAACGAAAATACAATACGCGGTATATAAGGAAAACCTAAATGGAGATACTATTCTTGGTTAGAACATTAATGTAAATTACCATGAAATAGGTGTTCAGAACATCATTCTCCATTCATTAAAACTAAAAAAGACTTCCTGGATATGACAAAATCATTTACTAATTGGTCTTTAAGAGACAAGAAATGGCAGTCCAGTAAACTACTGAAGCACCTTCATGATAGCAGTCGTTGTAAGTTCAGAGTATCAGTTGATATGGTTGAAATGAGAAAATCAGCAGATACCAGAAATAGAATAAATAACTTCCCTAAAATGACATACAGTTGTTCATTCACATTTTTTGAGTTTCGTCAGGCCTGAAAAAGTTTTAGTATGAAAATTAAGTGGTTAAAAACTTAAAAATCAACTGTTATAAGATGGCTACTTTAAGCCTCATGGTAACCAGGAAGCAAAAACCTGTAATAGATACACAACAGATAGGGAGAAAACAATAACCTAAGAAAATAATAACCTAAGTATATCCCTATAGAAAATCATCAGATCACAAAGATACAGAGCAAATGAATAAGAAAGACTGGAAACAGACTGGAAACAATGAAAAGGATGACAAAAGTAACTCCATACCTGTGTCATTGCTCACTTTAAGTATAAAGGGACTAAATTCTCTAGCCAAAAGATAGATACTGGCTGAATGGAAAGAAATAGAAGACCCAAGTATATTTTCCTTCAAGGAGACTCACTTTAGCTTTAAGAATACACTGAGACTGAAAGTGCAGGTGTGGAAAAAGATATATCAAGCAACAGAAATGAAACAAAATCAGGGTAGCTATGCTTACGTGAGACAAAATAAACTTTAAGCCAAAGACTGTAGTAAGACACAGCATGGTCATTATAAAATAAAGGGGTTACATTGTGCAGTGTTTTTAATTATGTGGTATTTTGCAGAATGGCAAAAAGGTTTCGCCCCATTCTGGTTTTGGTAGGCATGAATAGTGTGTTTATATAACTCATAAAATACTTAACCGTTATTAAAAACAACATATTTTCCCATAAATATTGATGGTGTTTTTCCAAGTATTTTCGTGGTAGCTTGTGTAATGTTTATGGACATCTGTATCTTATGTGTTCCCTAAATGGCTAGTTGATATTTAAAAATCTATTTCTGTGTTTTGAGGATTGGGAAAAAAAGAACACTAAATGACAATTTGAGAAAGATTTGCTTCCAGATTTTGATGTGTGTGGGAAAAATACTGTTGGGCAATGATAATCTTGGTAATTTACTGTAACAAATAGCCAATAGTTTATTGAAACCACCTTGTACAGGCTAATAAATCTTTTCCACAGTATTCAGTTTTCTAACCTCTGGCTGTTACACAGTGCATATTTTATTTACATGTAATTTGATTTACATTGTTCTCTGCTATTTAAAGTCCCCAAAGAATGAACTTGTCCTTTCAGAAAGGTTATCATAATATCCTTTAGTAAGATTCCTGATATTATTTCGGGGCAGCTTTTCTTTGTATACAATGCAAATGGTAGGCATTGCATATGTCACCATTGAAATACTTACGATAGTGGATTTAGTTCAAGTTGGGTTCTTTCTGAAATGTATATTTTTGTGTAAGAAAACCTTACATTCTACTTTGATTTTTAGACTGCATTATGTGTGACTAAAAGTCTTATACACTATATATGCATTTACCAAATATAAAACACTCATTTCCTGTTGGCAAAAGGTGGCTAACACATACTTATGAACTGTTTGTAGTAAAGGTGTAGGTTTGTGTATTTATGTAGTGTCTATAACAAGAAGACATTTACTTCTGCTTATTGTTTTTTGTGCTTTAGCTATATGGTAATCTTTTGTGCATTGCGTGTTGTTATGGTCAAAGATTGGATACATATGAGTCACTTACTTTTAAAAACCAATTTTGTTGGATAAATATAGTAGTGATCTATGTTTTTTTCAAATAAATATCTGTTTTCTCTAAAAAAAATAAAATAAAATAAAGGAGTCAACACAAAGAATCTCTGGAATACTTATGTGCCCAACATCAAAGCACCTCAATATATAACGCAACTATTAATAGACAAGAACAAAAAGAGACAGCAATACAATAGTAGGGGACGTCAATACTGCACTTTCAATAATGGACAAAAAATAATAAGGAAATAACAGATTTCAATGACATTTAGCAGATCGACTTAGAACATTCCATCCAACAATAGCAGAAAACACAGTCTTCTCACGTGCACAAGGAACATTCTCCAGTATGGATTATATATTGGGCCACAAAAGTCTTGATAAATTTGATTGAAATCCTATCAAGCATCTTCTCCAACGACAATGGCATGGAACAGTTACAAGTACAAACCTAGAAAAATTACACCCATGTGAAAAATAAAGAACATGTAGCAGCATTACTCCTAATGGGCAAGACATGGAAATAACTTGTGTCTAATGTCAGATGAGTAGATAACGAGGTGCACATATAGAATATTTGCTGGCTATAATAATACTATATTGCCTGTTTGAAAGTTGCTAAAGAGTAGCTCTTAAAAATTCTTATCACACGTGCAAAGAATTATAACTGTGAGGTGATGGATGTTAACTAAACTTACTGTGGTAAGTGTTTTGCAAGATACATACATATATCAAATCATTAAATCGTATACCTTAAACTTATATAATGTCATATGTAAGTAATAGTTGATGAAAACTGAAAAGTCAAATAAGCAGATTATTGGTTGCTTAGGCATGAGGATAAGACGATGAGAGTGGTGATAGCTGGAGTATGAAGTTTCTTAGGAGGTGATAAGATGTTCCATAATTGACAGTGGTTTGCTTACCTACATGTGAATTAGTTAAAAAGATACCAGTTGTACACATTCAGTGGGTAAACTATATGGCATGTAAATCATATCCAAATAAAGCTGTTTTAATTTTTTAAAAAGATTTTATTTATTAATTTGACAGAGAAACAGCAGAAGAGAGAACACAAGCAGGGGGGAGAGGAAGAGGGAGAAGCAGGCCTCCCACGAAGCAGGGAGCCTGATGCAGGGCCAAAGGCAGACACTTAACCACTGAGCCACCCAGGTGCCCAAAGCTGTTTAAAAAGAACTCAAAATAAGAAATTCCTGTATAAGAAAACCTAATACTAATGACAAATATCAAAGACTACATAAATTCAAGTAATAATTAAACACACACATACATGCACACACATAAGATTTCATATGGAATTTGGCATTTCACTTTCTCCTCTTTTAATTTTTGTGATAATACAAAAATAATTTTTCAAAACACATATTCTGGAAATTTTATCAAATTAGACATAATATATGGTATTATTAGCATTAGTTAACATCAGCAGGCTGATGTTGGGTGAAGAAAATGTGTGGGTACTAAAATCTGAAGTTTCTCCAAAGAATCAATAGAATGGATATGCATGTATCTGTGTATATTTTTTATCCATATTTCATAGATCCACAGATACAGAAATAGATACAGGCTTATCATATATAGAGATAGATGTCTATCTCTCATATAGAGAGTGGAAGATTTCCTTTAATGAATTTGCTAATGCGATTGTGAGAGCTGCCAGGGCTGAAGTCTGCAAAGAAGGCCATCAGGCTGGGGACCCAGGGAGGTGCTGATGTTGAAGCTTGAGAATCTGAAAACAGTGTGGCAACAGACATAGGTGAGTAGGGAAAAGCACTCTGAAATATAGAGGTAATTAGTACAATCTCTAGAATGGACTGTCTAGTAGGTGGTATGGCCTTATTGGGGTAAAACTTTAATATAAACTAAATGGAAAAATGCAAATAAATTCTAAAAATAGTTCAACATCTTATAAATTAGAATATTGGGACTGTATGACTAGTGCATACCTTCCACAAAAATATAGGAAATCAGAGTTGTGGTAGGATGTTTCATAATACTGATTAACGGTATCGTCAAGGACCATATCCACCATGGATGTCACTGAAGGAGTAAGGTGCATTGCTACTTTAGGTCGAGATTCATAGCCCAAAAATGGGGAGTGATACAGTACGTAAGAATAAGGGCCAGGGATAAATGGAGAGCACAGAGTTTGAGAGCTTTGGGTAACAGAGCCACAAGGGAAGAGAGGACAGGATCCATGTTAGTTTCTTAGGGCTACTGTACAAGTGATCATAACTGGCTTGCTAAAGAACCCAAAAAATTGTCTCAGAGTTCTGGAGGTGCTTAGATGTCTGAAGCCAACCTTTTGGCAGGGCCGTACTTCATCTCAACGATTAAGTCTCAAAGCTATCTTTGACCTTCCTTGGCTTGTAGATGCATCACTCTGCCCCTGCCTTCCGCTTTACACACCTCTGTGTCTAAATTTCCCTCTTCTCTTGATGCCTGGGTGGTTCAGTCGTTAAGCATCTGCTTTTAGCTCAGGTCAAGGTCCCAGGGACCTGGGATCAAGTCCCGCTCGGGCTCCCTGCTGAGCAGGGAGCCTGCTTCTCCTTCTGCGTGATGCTCTCCTGCTTGTGTGCTTTCTCTGACAAATAAATAAGATCTTTTAAAAAGTTATAAACTTATAAAACATCTAAATAAAGTAAAAATTTCCATTATTGCCCCCAATCAATAATAGTTTGATCTTCGGGCTTAATAATTTCTGAGGTTGAGGTGGAGCTTCCTTCTTACACAGTTTCAGACTATAACACACACTGACACTAAAATATTTTGTACTTGGTTCATTTACATAAATATTGTCATATCAAACTTAACTGTCAGATTGCATTCCTTAATCAGTGCTATAGGAAGCTGGCCTTTTTTTTTTTTTCCTAAAGATTTTATTTATTTATTTGTGAGAGAGCACGAGAGGGGAGAAGGTGGAGGGAGAAGCAGACTCCCTGTGGAGCTGGGAGCCCGATGTGGGACTGGATCCTGGGACTCCAGGATCATGACCTGAGCTAAAGGCAGTCGCTTAACCAGCTGAGCCACCCAGGCTCCCAGAAGCTGGCCTTTTCACTAGTAGAGATGAATCCACTGCAACATGAAAAGACATCATATCCCACAAAAATTACAAGACAACATCCTTGTTGAAATTCTCATGTTTATACAATTATAGTTGAAGGTATAGGTCTACTATTACGCCTTTCATGCAGTGTGGATCTTTGTACACATGTGACTTAACTGGTGGCTCTGGGACAGAATGTTGCACCATCATGACTTGCATTCTTACCCTGAATGTACAGTTTCTAAATTACCTATGAAAAACAAAGCAGAATCCCCATAGTGTCCTAAGTACTATGCTTCCACTGTTAGAGAAATTAAACCGGGAAGCCATAGATGGAAGTGTCTGTAATGCCTTGGTAGTGTCTGAAAGGAAACCACATCTCAATTCACGGTCATTACACTGGAATGGAAGAAAATGAACCTAAGAGCGAACACTTACAGTCAAATAGCCTTCCAAAATGAGGTAACTTCTTAAAGTATATCTAGTCAAACACTGTCCTGGCTTCCCTTCCACATCCTCTCATTAAAAACCTCGCTCCTAGGGCACCTGGGTGGCTCAGTCGGTTAGGCACAGGCTTTCCGTCAGGTCATGGCCTCAGAGTCCTGGGACCGAGCCCCACAGCGGGCTCCCTACTCAGGGGGAGCCTGCTTCTCCTTCTCCGTCTTCCTGCCACTCTGCCTGCTTGTTCTCTCTCTGTCCAGTGGATAAATAAAACCTTAAAAGCAAAAACCAAGAACCCCACTCCTAGCTCCTGCAAGTGGAGCATACCTAAACTTTTGAAAACAAACCAGCTGGTGAAATTAACTCTGGGACATCTGAAGGTACATACTTTCATCTTTTAACACCACGTAGTACCACCTGTCACGTGGAGAACGTTCTCAGTGGCCCAGACATCTTCCCTGTGTGGTCAGTGGGTGGAAGACTCCGTGTGACGTATTTCCGGGCCCCTTTCCGCCCACTCTCGCACATGCCCGCAGCAGCTCAGTGCGACTCTGCCCTCACTTCCTCTGACGTAACCCTTAGTAATGGCTCCCCACAGCGCCTGCGCAGACAGAATTTCCCACCCGTGCTGCACAGGCGCACGGAGCACTTGTGGTACACACCGCCCCTCTCAGAGCCCAAACGTGCAGTCATGTGCTCCTCCCGTCACCAGTCGTGGTCTCCAACAGCACTACGTCTGAATCCCATGTCATCCAGGCCCACACGCCTGAGCTCACAGTCAGGCAAGGTGGGACCAGAGACTGTGGACAGACCAGTCCTCCTGCTGACCAAAGTTGTTATCACACCTGGAGTTTTGATACCCTCTCCTTTTCTTCTTGCTGAAATTCACGCATAGGCACAAAGAGAATGCAGGGGAACCACTCAAGGACCTGAATAGGGCATCTTCCATAATGAAGAGTACCCCAGAACAGGTGGGGATCAGGGACCGAGCCTGGGTGGCTCAGTTGGTTAAGTGTTGGCCTTCAGCCCAGGTCATGATTCCAAGGTCGTGGGATTGAGCCCTGTGTCAGGAGCCTGCTGCTCCCTTTCCCTCTGACTGCTGCGCCCCTGCTTGTGCTCCCTCTGTCTCTCTTCTCTCTCTCTGTGATATACATTAATAAAATCTTTAAAAAAAAAAAAAAATTGTCCCTTCAGATTTGGTCACAAATGACCACTCAGACCTTGAAATTGTCCTCTTCTGCTCTTCTGCCATTCCGTGATTCCTCCTCAGAACAGCTCAGAGAACAGAGTTCGGGGCTTATCTACTTCTGGGTTGCTTCGGTTGCCATTCACTTTCCTGAGGCACAGACTCAGATGAAAGAGACCACAGGATTTCCAATTTGGGTAGTCAGTTTACCTTTCTAGAGAAAGCAGTGCTTCCAAGGTAATACCTAGCATCCCTCTTTCCATCCCCGGGATGTCCCTTGATAGTCCACATTTTAAATTTTAATCAAATAGACCCACCTTTAGTGGCTACACTGAAGAATGCAAGCACAGCATATCTGAGGTCCCACACGGACCATCTTACGTTAACACAAACAACTCCTGGTGAGTTCCCAGGAAAGAATTTACTATTCACTGTTCACTGTTGGGAGTTTACTGTACTGGTGAGTGTCCTGTCCTCACGAGGTCCCAGAAAAGACCACCATCACCATCCTGAAGGACCACATCCTGTCTTAGCACTTTAAATTTTACAGAAAGGAGGCTAGTGAGTGCTAATGTCTGAGCAAGTCTCTATCTGGAAAACAACGCGTATACATTACTGCAATGTTGACTGAGCACTGATTCTGTGTTCACAGGGAAGTTATGGTGCACCACAGTGGGGACATAATATATATGATGTGATTTCATCCCCAAAATATCCTGTGAGCTGGGCACTAGGTGTTCTGTGATAACCATGAACATGTAGGTACTGGGTCTCCATAGGTGGCTGTGTGCTCTGTCTTCTGTTTCCCTATTGTATACTATAGGAGTGAAATATGTATGAATGGAAAAATGCAGAAAGGGCAGATTAGTAGTTCCGAGAGTTCTCATAGTATTTATATTTTCTTAACAAGATAGAAAAATGTTTGAGTTTTTAAGTATGTACCAATTTTCCTGTACTTTGTAAACTCTCATTAGCAATATATGATGATTTTATTTATTTATTTTTTTAAGATTTTATTTATTGGGCAGAGAGATCACAAGTGGGCAGAGAGGCAGGCGGAGAGAGAGGGGGAAACAGGCTCCCTGCCAAGCAGAGAACCTGACACGGGGCTCGATCCCAGGACCCTGAGACCATGACCTGAGCTGCAGACAGAGGCCTAACCCACTGAGCCACCCAGGCACCCCAGCAGTATATGGTGATTTTAATTCCTTCACACTGGTGTTATTTTTTTCTTTTGACATTTAGCCATTTTAGCAAATAGGAAGAGTCATCTCCCTGTAGTTTCCCTGCTTTCTAGGAGGAGCAGTTAATGAAAATGTGAGATATATACATATCTCACATTTTTTTTCCTAAAGATTTTATTTATTTATTTGAGAGAGAGCACGAGAGGGGAGAAGGTCCGAGGGAGAAGCAGACTCCCTATGGAGCTGGGAGCCCGATGTGGGACTGGATCCTGGGACTCCAGGATCATGACCTGAGCTAAAGGCAGTCGCTTAACCAGCTGAGCCACCCAGGCTCCCAGAAGCTGGCCTTTTCACACTAGTAGAGATGAATCCACTGCAACATGAAACGACATCATATCCCACAAAAATTATAAAGACAACATCCTTGTTGAAATTCTCATGTTTATACAATTATAGTTGAAGGTATAGGTCTACTATTATGCCTTTCATGCAGTGTGGATCTTTGTACACATGTGACTTAACTGGTGGCTCTGGGACAGAATGTTGCACCATCATGACTTGCATTCTTACCCTGAATGTACAGTTTCTAAATATATAGTATATATATTAAAATATATATATATTTTATATATGTATATATAAAATATATATATGCCATGTAATATTACTTATGACATAAAAATATATATCATAGAATATATTATGTACCATACATAATATATAACATCTATTTTAATATTTGTATTTATTTATCTATCTATCTAGATACCTATATCCAAAATACAGCCTTTAAAAAAGGATGTGCTTCCATTTGGGACAAAGTAGGTGAGCCTCGAGGATGTTATGTGACGAGGAATAATCCACACAAAATGACGAAAACTGTATTATCTCGATTATATCTGGAACCTAATAAAGTCGAGTCATAAAAGTAGAGTGCAGTTGTGATGGTCAGGAGCTGACTCAGGGCAAAATGGGAGATGTTGATCAGATGGTACACAATTTGAGTTATTCAGGATGAGTAAAATCTGGAGACCTTAAGTACAGCATGACAGCTACGATTATGTCCATTATTCCTTACCACAGTGTGAGGGACCCGGGGGACTCCCACCGGGCTACCATAAAGGAGATTCCTTCTCTGGAGGGAGGAGAGGACCCTAGATGACCAATTCCTCTTTCTTTAAAGTGGTAGGAGACTTAGATTCTCATGCTAGCCTAAACCCTATCTACATGGGACACCACAGGTTTTAAAAGAGTCCCTGGCAGAGTGTGTCCCCACTGAGAATGACCGGACGCTCCCATAGGGATCCAGGTAGCAGAAAAGTGAGGCTTAGTCTTGGGCCATCAGGTAGAGCATGGGTCTGTGCTGGCGGAGCAGGGTCCTCTGATGCAGGTGTGATGTGTCCTCTCCCTGAGCAGGGTTCTCTGGAGTAAGAAGCTTCCACTCAGTGCAGGTTACAGGTAGCCGTAGTTGTGGTTGTGATCATAGGCATTTCTGTGGGTCTTAACCTTTCACTGTAAATGGATTCTCTGCCCTCCTGAAGTAACATTAAGGCAGGACCTAGTGTGGCAAGTGTTCATGGTCATTCTTGTCGCTACTTAGAGATTCTGCACTGACCCTGAGGGGCACCAGGCTCTTGAAGGACCATCAGACTTATAACCATCCCCCTGTGGAACGGTGTTCACAACCCCACACCCAAGTAAATATTAGGTGATACAATATCTTGTATTGAAAGATACATATTCAAAGATATTTTGAGTGTCTCTGCGTTCTTCACACTATTTCGCTCCTGATTAGTCTCTGAAACTTGTCTGTTGGTACCATTAATAATACATAATTGTATGGAGAATTATGTAATAATTATAAAAGCGTTCATTCTATAGCTGTCGTTCTGTATTTATTACTAGAATATTTATTACTAGAATAGATTATCGAATTCACAGTTTTACCTACAGTGGGACTGGCTTGTAATTGTATAGAACGCTCTGTGAGGCATGAACATATAAACGGCCGGTATAGAGAAGAACAGTACATTTTTCTCATAAGATGAGAAGATTCTGTAATTCCCCAGGACACAGAGAAGGACCTGGATACACAGGGGTCATCACTCAAAAGAATAAAGGGCCTGGCAGTTGGGGCATATGCTTCCATGAAGGCCGATTTCACTTCACTCCACATAACCTAATGAAAAACAGGCGATGATGGAAGAGAGATGATAGAAAGCTGCCAAGTTAATTTGGATCAACTTTTCTGTGTTGTGAACTTAGGACGGTCTTTATTAAGGATCTGCCTTTAATAATCACCAAGGTGTTTACAATGGAGACACAACTTACCAATGCAGTGAATCTGGGGGAGATGTTATCCGTGGGTCAAGTCCTAGTAAACAGCAGAGAACTCCACTTCTAGAGAACCAGTACAAATGAAATAAATGTGAGAAAGTCTTTCATCAAAGCTCAAGCCTTATTAAATGTCATTGTTTCCTTACTGGAGAGAAGACTTAAAAATGCAAGAACGTGGCAACGTTTTTTTGTTTTTTTTTTTTTTTGAACGTGGCAATGTTTTTAAGCACAGTCTTCGAACATGCTCAACAAAGAGTTTTCATACTGAGAAGAAACCTTCCATAAGTAATGAATGTGGCAAAGCCCTAACCAGTACTCAAATTTTTTGAATCAGAGAGTGTATACTGGAGAAAAACCTTACAAATGTAAAGAGCGTGTAAGGCCTTTTCCCGGAGTTCTAGCCTTCTTGACATCAAAGAAAGTATAATGGGTAGAAACCTTATAAATGTAAGTAACATGGCCAGCACTCAAAACTTCCTTGACTTCAGAGAATACATACTGGGAAGAAAACTTACAAATGTAAAGATTTTGTGGAAGCCTTTATTCCTCAGACTTCCCTTGACAGCAGAGTATACATACTTGGGGAGAAACCCAACAAATGCAGAGAATATGGCAAAGCCTTGAAACAGAACTACAAACCTACGTAAACTTCTGTGCGTTCATACTGGGAGAAACCCCCTAAATATAAAAAATATGGCAAAACCTTTGAATTTCAAGCCTTCCTTGACAGAGGGCAATACATGCAGGGGAGAAACCCTACAAATGTAGAGAATATAACTGAATCATTAACTAGAGCCGACACTTTGCTATACATTAGAGAATATATACTGGAGATACTAGGTACAAATGTAAAGAATGTGGTAATGTCTTTACCCCGAACTTAACACTCAACATTGGGGAGTGTGTACCAGATAGAGGCACCTGGGTGCTCAGTCGGTTAAGCATCTGCCTTTGGCTCAGGTCATGATCTCAGGGTCCTGGGATCAAGCCCTGCATTGGGCTCCCTGCTCAGTGGAGAGCCTGCTTCTCCCTCTCCCTCTGCCCCTCCTCCCTGCTCTCACTCTCTTGCTCTATCTCAAATAAATAAATAAATAAATAAATAAAAATCTTCAGAACCCTAGAAATGTAATGAATAGGGGAAATCCTTTGTTTTAAATATACATTTTGGGGAAAAAATAGTTTATACAGCATAAAAACATTAAAAATGTAAAAAATGGCAACTTATGTAATGAGAAAACAAATTTAAATAAATACCAGAGATCCACAGCAGAATGTACTATGCCAACAGCACTTTTAAGACCTTGATCTGGTCTAGATTTTCAGTGGAAACTTGCAGGATTCTACATCTTACGTCATCATTTTTGTTTTTCCTTTACACCAAGGGAACCAGGGCAAGTTTGAGACATTCTTCTCAGTTATCTGAATGTGGCCACCTGTCGGTCATAATTTCTAAGTGGAATCCCAGACACCTTAGCAGCTTTTGGTGTGAAACATTTTCTCCACGGTTTTGCATGGAGACTTCTTTTCTAGTTTCACAGAATGTCCAGAGGTCTGTCCATTGGCAACTCTGTCCCCTTGAAGGACTTCCAGGCCACTATCATCAGTCCTAGGACTCTGGTTGGGAGAAGCATTAAGTTACAGTCCCGTATTCCATTGGCCTCTCCAGTGTCCTGTGCTGGACTCTACATGAGCTGGTCCATATCACAGTTTCTATATATGTATGAGACAAGAAGAACGACAAATACTTCACAAACACTGTTAAGTATTGGATCTGGTTCTGTTCTGCTTTGTGACAAACACAAACTTACCCCATACGGCATTCAGATGTGCCCAGATGTTTCATATTTATGACTTACTATGGTTTCCATTCTGTACATGCACAAGCTGACAGGCCAGCACACTGCTAGGAACAATGCACACCTAGATCCTCTGCTCATATAATACCTCCCCTGGTATCCTTGTCCTAATGGAGCATCTCTGTAGTTTTTATACCTTCTCTGCCATCATTGTGATTTTTTCTCCTTTTCATTAGACTGTGTGGAAGCAATTGAACAACTCGGCCTTAATCAATGCGTGTTTCCCAACGGTCAGCCCTTTTATTATTTTCTTGAGTAATATTCATTGTGTTTTCAGGCTCTTCTCTGTATCCTAGAGAAATTATAAAACTTTCTCATCTCAGATGAGAAGAAAGTAGTCTGTTTTTCTTGGTCTGTTTTTCTCCATGTTCATCTTTTATATATTCATGGCTCAGAGAATGTTATGCACGATTACAAGTGATTCACATTTTAGGCAAAATTGTGAATTAAGATAATCCATTCCAGTAATAAATAATAAATTATAGCCATACACTGAAACCTTTTGTAATTATCATAGAGGGCACCTGGGTGGCTCAGTCGGTTAAGTGTCTGCCTTCCACTTAGGTCATGATCCCAGGGTTCTGGGGTGGAGTACTGCACTTAGCTCCCCACTCAGCGGGGAGTCTGCTTCACCCCCTGCCCTTCCCCCAACCCCCTCTCATGTGCGTGCTCTCTCTTTCGCACAAATATAAATACATAAAATCTTTAAACACACACACACACACATAATTATCATAGAAGCAGCTGTACAACTGTGTTGTGTTACTGGTCCCAGCAATAAGGCCAGAGTCTAATCAGTAATGGAACTGTGTCCTATAATAATGTGGAAATACTTGAAATATCTTGGAATTTGTATCCTTCAACATGAAATAGCATATTTGCCTAACATTCATCTGGGTGTGAGGTTCTGAAGACAGTTCCACAAAGATAAGCTGACATGTCAAATGGTCCTTCAGGAAGCTGTGGTGAGGGAAATTGTCTCAGGAGTATGACGCAGCTGATGGCAGGTGAAGCCACGGGAAAGCTGGGTTTTAGGCAATGCAGGCATTGGAGACTAAGTGGTGAACATTGTGTCTCATGCCCTAGGAGATACGTTGAAGTCTTGATAGATGACAATGCCCAAGGAAAACCACTAGTGTATTTAAGTGTTTTCCATTATAATTGTAATAGTGAGCTGCAGGGAACAAAAGAAAATACAGGTGGATGTGTCAGCTGATAGGCAAGAAGAACTATGGTGGGTAGCAAATAATGAACATTTTGTGCTCAAGTTCAAGTTAAATGGATTTGGTGATGTGCTGGGGTTCTCTTGGCTTGTGTTAAGCTTTGATGCCAAAGCTTTTCTCTTTTGAAAGGGAACAGGTTACAAGAATAGTCTTTGGCAGTCTCAGTTTTAGCAAGCAGTTTTATGGAGGAAACGTTCACCAAGCTTGGAAAATGAAAGTGATACAGTTGGGGACAAAAGGCGTGAAGTATTTTATCTAATAAGAAGTTGTATTGCTTTTGAAACATCTAAGGGAGGAAAAAAGGACACGGCTTTTAAAAAGGATATTTATTCAACATTAATGTAACTGTAATTATGTTTTAAAGCTATAATTTTAATGTAAGTTTTTATTATGTAATACATTAATCCTTGCAGAGGTGTGGCAGAGAGAATACAGAGTTCTTATAGAGTCCTCACTCTCTTCCCTTGTTACTGTGACATTACTATGGTCCTTTTTTTTTTTTTTTAAAGATTTTATTCATTTATTTGACAGACAGAGATCACAAGGAGGCAGAGAGGCAGGCAGAGAGAGAGGGGGAAGCAGGCTCCCTGCTGAGCAGAGAGCCCGATGCGGGGCTCGATCCCAGGACCCTCGGATCATGACCTGAGCCGAAGGCAGAGGCTTAACCCACTGAGCCACCCAGGCGCCCCTACTATGGTCCTTTGGACAAAATTTGCAACTAGAAATGGCACACTAACATTATAGATGTTTCAGAATTATTAGTATTTCACGAATTTTAATTATTTTTCCACCTGCCGTAACAGGATTCTTTTCTACATTCATGCCCATGATTCTTGGTCACCCCCACTTTGAAGAGTGAAGAGGTAGACCGAGGGGTGGGCAGCAAGACAAGGTTTATTGAGCAATGACCATGTGACTGGGGGAGGGAACCCAAGAGGATTGCCACTGGGACCTTTAAGTCTGGGGCTTCTGTAGCTTACTTAGGAGGGCTCTTTTAGCCTGATTAACCTTCCCTGAGCCTGTCATCTGTCACCTATCACATGGGAAAGGGTGGAGGGCTCCTTCCAGGGCAGCGTAAAGTCTTTTGAAAGGTGGTTCTCTCTTAGGTGGGGGCCCCTGTCTCTGACTGCTGCCTTCCACCTAGCCTTCGTCCTCCCCAAGGATGCGATCCGGAATAGCACTCTGTATGCATCGTATCTCTGCAGTATCCTTTGCTCTGTATTAATTTCATCATTTTCCCCCTAAATTTCACAATTTTGACACATTTGAGAAAGCCTACTCAGATGCTTTTTTATCTCTAAAAATGAATTTGTCTTCTATTTTTCTCATGATTGCAATGTGTTTATAGCTACTGTGATGAACACGGAGATGCAAACTGATAGAAAAAGCAATTGTTTCTATTTAAGTTGGTCATTAGAAGAATAGAGATGAAGAGCCATGGTCCCCACCATCCAGAGACTTATAGTCTGGAGCAAATGGTATGCAGTGGAAAATCCATGTGTCACTTTGACACCCCCAAAATTTAACTCTTAACGGTCAGCTTCTGACTGGAAACCTTACCAATAACATAGTCAATTACATACTGACTCTATGTATCTATATCTATAGCCATATCAATATCTATATACTCATATACATTTATATCTCTAAGCCTATGTCTTACAATAAAAGTAAACTAGAGGGGCACGTGGGTGGCTCAGTCGTTAAACGTCTGCCTTTGGCGCAGGTCGTGATCCCAGGGTCCTGGGATCTAGCCCCGCATCGGGATCCCTGCTCGGTGGGAAGCCTGCTTCTCCCTTTCCCACTCCTGCTTGTGTTCCCTCTCTCACTGTCTCTTTCTCTCTGTGTCAAATAAATAAATAAAATCTTTTTTAAAAAGTAACTTAGAGGGGCGCCTGGGTGGCTCAGTGGGTTAAAGCCTCTGCCTTCTGCTCAGGTCATGATCCCAGGGTTCTGGGATGGAGCCCCGTATCGGGCTCTCTGCTCAGCAGGGAGCCTGCTTCCCTCTCTCTCTCTGCCTGCCTCTCTGCCTACTTGTGATCTGTATGTCAAATAAATAAACAAATCTTTAAAAAAAAAAAGTAACTTAGAGAAATATTAAGAAAATCATAAGGAAAACACATTCCCAGTGCTCTACTGTATTTATCCAAAAAAATCTCTGTGCAAGTAGCCCCATGCACTTCAGACCCGTGTCTTTCAAGGGTTAACTTCAGTTTCTAATAGTATTGTCCCAGAAATCTCTGTGTTTATGTTAAATTGCTTATTATTTCATGTTATAAAACAGGGAATTGGCTTACATAGAAAATAATCATACAAAGTTTCTGGTAGGCAAATTTAGGAAGAGAGAACTGGGAATATCCAATAAGCAAGGAGATCAGAAGCCTCGAGTCCTCTGCCTCTCCAGCTCTTCCCAGAATCCTCTCTTCTGAAGCTTCTCTAGGTCTGGCCGCACCCTGGGTTCTCCCCTCACTGAACAGCAGGTCAGAGGTTTGGTTCGCTGCTCCTCCCACACCCCAGGGGTAGGTACTAATGTTTGGCTGACACCCCAAATCAGATATATGGAAGCAAATAATAAGGGAGCAGAAGGCAAGCTAAGGACAAAGCAGAAGGTGATACCCCACAGCCTCTCTGCGGCCACACTCCCGGGTGGGATGTGTGTGACGTTCTTCCAGGAAACTCCCAACAGTCTTAATATTAATGTTTTGCTAGAGAGAAAAACAGCCTTAGCTTGACAACAGCAGGGTCTCCAGTATCCTGAGGGTCTTCTTTAGCATATGAGAATCTTGCGGATGCCTTCTTTTGTCCTTACTTCCCCCAACTCCATTGTGTATAATCAGCCATTCCTGACCACATTTTTCTTCCAATTGGTCCTGTCCCTGTGCTTTAATAAAATCACTTTTTTTTTGCACCCAAGACCCCTCAAGAATTCTTTGTTGGCCATCTGCTCTCAGTCTCACCAGCAGTCGAAGACTACATCACAACGATTGTGTGTTTGGTGCCTTATTTTCCATCTTTCTCATTACATTCTGTGCCTCAAAGTGGGTCAGAATGTGCCACTTGGCATGTGGGTTACTTGGAGTTGATGGCAACCAAGACCCTATGGGCCCAAGAGAAACCTTTGCGCCTCCCTTAACTACAGAGAGGAACCTAAACTGGAGGCCCTTTCCCAAACACGGGTCGTTACAGGAGATACATTTTACCTGAGTGGTCCATCGTGTGGCAGAGCAGACATCTAATTCCCAGTGTCAGGAGCAAGAACTCATGTCCTCTTCAAGGGTCCTTCGAGCTGGACTAACTATCAAATTGACATGAGACAGATTCACAAAAGAAAATCAAAGTTAATGGCATATGTACAAGGAATCTGTATAGACATGGAAATTTTAAAGACAGGCAAAATGAGGTGTATATGTGATTCTGAACTGAGGAGAAGGGGGTAGGGACCCGAGATTTCAGAGGAAAGGAATGTAGTTCATGGGGCAATAGGACAAGCGGCTGTTTGGTGGACATTTGCCTGATCATCGAGATGAGTCACTCCGAGAAAATTTATTTGTTAATAACCTTTATTCTGAAAAAGACCTTTAATTTGGATTCTTTGATGTGATGAAGTGAGGGACAAACATTTCTCTTGAGACTATAGGATCTCAAGTGCTTTCAGCTCAAAATAATACACACCCCAGAGTGGCACATTCTGGTGAGGGGTGGGGACAACTATCCAGAATTTCCTCTCCTTAGTACCCTGTCAATTGCATTTCTTCACCTTGAAATCCCACACTCCTGCTCCTACTTTTTCTTGGTTCGGGATGACATATATACCTCATTTTGCCTGCCTGACTTTGGAATTTGCATGGGTTTGTGGATTCCCCATATGTGTGCTGTTCAATTTTATTCTCTTCTGTTAAACTGTCTCATGTCAATCTGATTCTTCGTGCAGGTAGAACAACCTTGTAGGGGACAGGAATTCTTACTCCCCAGGAAGGGGACAGGGCTTTCTTGCTCTGTGACAGCTTCAAGAGCCAACCCATTTAGCAGCTTGCTTTCCATTTCTGCTATCTAGTAGTCACTCAAAGTTTTTGTTTGTTTGTTTATTTTTTAAGATTTTATTTATTTATTTGACAGAGAGAAACACAGCAAGAGAGGAAACACAAGCAGGGGAGTGGGAGAGGGAGAAGCAGGCTTCTACAGAGCAGGGAGCCTGATGTGGGACTCGATCCCAGGACCCTGGGATCATGACCTGAGCTGAAGGCAGCCGCTTAAGGACTGAGCCTCCTGGGCACCCCCTCAAGTTTTAAAAAGTAAATACATTTATATTGTGAAATGGAAAGAGGACCCAGTAGTGTCTTCAGTTGTCTCCATTTCAGCCTTAGTCTGTATCTGTCAGTGACTCCGGTCTTCTCCCTAGCTTATCTCTTAGCTCAGGCAGAAGGCCCAGCAGCACAGCATCCCAGGAAGGGGAAGGAAACTACACCTTCCAACAGCAGGGCCTGCCCTGAGCCAACAAGACCCCACATGCCCCACGCCAATACAGTGTTGGGCCTGCATGTTCCGCCTCGCTTTGTCCTTTATTTTCTTTATTCAGACCTGGAAGCACGGTCCGTGATTCGGAGACCCATGTTTGAGACGTTACTCCGCGGCCTTCGCTGTGGCAGCCTCCCTGAAGTAGATTCCTTTCTCGTTTTGCTCCCGCTCATCTGTCCGCTGTTGGCCAGGGCACAGGGAGGGGCGCGTGGGCACGCAGCTCCTGGGGTCCCAAACAGACCAGGTTTGGCCACTCCCTGTTGACAGAATCCAAGGCAGAAAGACCCATGATGGGGAGACGAGAGAGGAAGTTACTTCGGGGAGACCCACACCCGCAAGACAGCCCAGGAATGTCCCAAAGACGCTCTCCAAAGTGCTGAAAACACGTCCAGGTTTACAGAAGGAAAATGGGGGGCAAAAGCGAGGGGGTAGCGGCGGGCAGGCAGCCAGGGTTAAATCTGTCCTTGTCTGGGGGTCAGTGAGGGGGTGGGGTCTCTCTGGCTCAGGGCAGTCCCAGTGGCTTCAGGGGTCGTTTCAGTTCCCCTCAGGGGATGCTTTGCCCTCAGGGTCTTCCTCCTGAGCCAGGAGACGAGGCAGAAGGAACCCAGCTGGAAAGTCTGGGGCCACAATTGAGGCGGCCAAAGTCGTCTTTCTTGCCTTTGGATTTTGTCAGCGTGAGAGGCAGAATAGGTCTGGGACACGTGCAGCCAGGTGTCCTTGTACCCTCGGGTCCTGGTTACAACATAATTTCCACAGTCAGTGGAATAAAGACCTCCTTCGGCTGACATAGTTAAGATCTGTGTGTGGCGGTGTGTGTGTGAAAGGTGAGAACACTTAAGATGGCCTCTTCTAGAAAATCTGAAGTGTACAATACACTCCTACTGACTTCAGTCAGCACGCTGTACGTTCAACATTCAGTGTTTCTGCATCCTGCACAGTGAGCTTTTTTAGCTTTTGACCAACATCTGAGCATTCTCCCCCACCTCAGCCCCTGGGAACAAACATGCTAATCTTTCATAATTTTGCCTTTTTTTTAAAGATTCTGCATCTCTGATTTCATACAGTGTCTTTCTGTCTGCGTGTGGTTTATTGGACTTAACAAAACGTCCTCTAGGATGATTCTGTTGCTGCAGATGGAAGGATTTCCTTCTTTTTGGAGGCTGATAGATGTACTGAGAATAAATTAGATGAGGCACCTCTCCCAGGAAGAGAGCTAATACCAGAGATGAGCTTTTTAAAAATATTTATTTATTTGAGAGAGAGAGCATGAGTGGGGTTAGGGGCAGAGGGAGAGTAAGAGGGAGAAACAGACTCCCTGCTGAGCAAAGAGCCCGATGTGGGTTTTGATCCCCGGACCCTGAGATCATGACCCAAGCCGAAGGTAGATGCCTAAAGGACTGAGTCACCCAGCACCCCCCCACCCCGCCCCCGCCTCCCCGCACCCCGGGATGAACATTGCTTAAAGACCTGCCTGCCTGGGGTGCCTGTGTGGCTCAGTGGGTTAAGCCTCTCCCTTCAGCTCAGGTCATGATCCCAGGGTTCTGGGATCGAGCCCCGCATCGGGCTATCTGCTCAGCGGGGAGCCTGCTTCCCCCCACTCTCTGTCTGCCTCTCTGCCTACTTGTGATTTCTGTCAAATAAATACATAAAATCTTTAAAAAAAAAAAAAAAACAACTGACCAGGGAACTTAAATCTTCTTGATGTCACCACTGATAGCACAATGATTACTTCTCTTTTGAGTATCTCATCTCTGACATTTAAGACAAAATGAGATAGTCTGGTTTTATTCCCTTATCTCTGTTTTTGTTTTTTTGTTTATTTGTTTTGCTCTTTTTTACAGTTCGGAGTTTCTCCACATCTGGGATTTCTTTGAGCCTGGTCATGTAGCCCCACCTGTCCCTTACTCAGTATCTTTGAGGTTCCCATGTTAAGAATTTTTTTTTCTCTTGTGAACCTGTCTTGTGTTTGCTTAACTATTAGGACAAAGAATTGTGGGGCACCTGGGTGGCTCAGTAGGTTAATAAGCCTCTGCCTTTGGCTCAGGTTATGATCTCAGGGTCCTAGGATCGAGTCCGGCATCAGGCTCGCTGCTCAGTGGGGAGCCTGCTTCTCCCTTTCTCTCTGCCGCTCCCCCTGATTGTGTTCTCTTTTTCACTTATTTTCTTTCTCAAATGAATAAATCAATAAAATCTTTTTTAAAAAAAGCGCAAAGAATTGAGAAGAGATGAAAAAAAAATGTTTTCCTCTCCTATACCTTTATTCTGTTGGCAAAAAAATGACCTCCATGCTTCAAAGCCAAAACAGAAGACAAAGGCAGAGTTTGGGATAAAGAGAAACAGTACCTTTGTTGCTTTGTGAGGCAAAGGAGGGCGCAGAGGTCCGGGCTTTCCAAACCGAAAGCCCACCTGGAGGAAAGGTCAGGGGGTTTTGTAGGGAAATGCAGTGATGTGGGAAACAGACAGAAGAAAAATTATAAATTTCTTTTGTATTTACAGCCCACTGGCAAGTCTGAGGCAGGCAGAGTTACATTCCCCTAGGAATTCAACTGCCTGGATGTTAACACTTTGCTAAGGGCAGAAGGCAGTCTTAGCCCGACCCCCAGGATCTTGTAAGTCTGCTCTAACAGATAAAAATTCCTTTGGAAAGTTCTTTATCTCTAACCCCCACGCCCCACCAAGATACAGTTTGGCAATCATCCCCGAAGTATATGACCTACTGATTTATATCTGAAGGGCCTCATTGAGAAAGGACATGTGGGGCTGGGTAGGGAGTGATAGGTAGGGGCTCCATGATCAGGCTCACAGAAATCGCAGAAATGCTCACACACAAGGAAACCAGGGATAAGGAAACAAACCAGACCACCCTGCCCTGGGCATTTGGGTTGGAGTCTTTTATGGCAGTCACATTGTGACAAATGAAAAATAACCAGACCCCAAAGAAGAAGTAAGCCATTAAAGATGTTATCCCCAGTCCTTAGTCAAACTGAGGCTTCTCAAGAACGTTAAGGCCACTAGCTCCCGGGTCAGTTCTGAATATAAGACCGTCGATGGAGGCCCACATTGGCAACCCCATCAGGACCCCTCTCACTCTGGAGAGTTTCCATTATCCTTGCTTAATAAAACTCTACCACTTTATTCACTCCCCTTTGTCCTCAAGATTTACTCTTTGACTCCCTGAGACAAAAAGCTCACGCTCCTCCTTCAACAGGATCTACCTGGTTTTGACAAGAATTGTGTCTGTGCGGCCAGCCTTGTTGATCAGGCTTTCAGTGTGCTGCCAGATTCCTTAAAAAAAAAAAAAAAAAAAAAAAAAAAAAAAGTCTAAGAAGGGAGGAGGGGAGGTTTTCAAACAAGAAAAAAAGTTACTTAGTTTAATAGCATGACTCCCAGGGGCACCTGGGTGGCTCAGTGGGTTAAGCCTCTCTTGGGCTCAGGTCCTGATCTCAGGGTCCTGGGATTGAGCCCTCCGTCGGGCTCTCTGCTCAGCGGGGAGCCTGCTTCCTCCTCTCTCTGCCTGCCTCTCTGCCTATTTGTGATCTCTGTCAAATAAGTAAATAAAAAAATCTTTAAAAAAAAAAGATTTATTTAAAAAAAAAATGCCCCCCCAGGTGTTTTAAGGCAGCCATTTTGATTTTGTTCCATTTGATGCTTTTAAATGGTTTCAGTTTCAGTTACCAGGGGAACCGGAGTGAGATAACTTCACATTTACAGTGAGAAGCCACGGAACATTTTCTAGGATAGCTAAACTTAAGTGAAAATATTGAGGAATTAGAATTCCCAGTTACTACTGTGGGAAACAAAGGCATTGATTTCCTTACTGCCGGCAGCCCACTGGCAAGTCCTTGAAACAGGTGGAGTGACCTTCCTCTGGGAGCTCAACTGCCTTGCGTGTTGACTCTTTGCTAAGGACAAAAGACAATCTTAGAATAACATTATCCCGGCCTCCCAAGATCCTGTCAGTCTACGTTAACATATGAAAAGTCCCGTGGAAACTTCCTTTATTTCTACCTCCCAAGATACATGTTAGCAATTATCCCCCAAACATACGGCCCACTGGTATACCTCTGAAGTATCTAATGACTGAGGGTTTACTGAACAGTAACAAATGAACATTTCCTAAAAATAGCTAGCCCTGTCAACATCCTGGAACAACATTTGGATGTTCCCAAAATACTTTGGAGACGTGTGCTGTCCTTACTCCCCTTCCAGCTTAAAAGTATATAATCAGTCACCTGTTGGCAACCGCAGTGCAGATCTATCTGCCCGTGAGTCCTGCCCCATACTTTAATAAAACCACCTTTTTGCATCAAAGATATCTCAAGAATTCTTCCTTGGCCATCGACTCCGAACCACAACATTCTACACCAATGGGAATTTTAAAAGTACATTCAGTTTGGAAAATGACTTGGCGGTGACTTATGGAAATAAACTTTGCTAACCAAGGGGAGCATTTTATCACCACAAAATAGATCTCTTTGGCCTAAGGCTTATTTTAAAGAAACAAAGGAAAAGCTCTGAAACCCTGCAGAAGTTGCCTTTGGTAAAAGAGATTTGCATTTGTTAAGGGCAAGCTCCATTTGTGAGGGTGTCTCCCTCTGTTCCGTAGAAAGAGGGACAAAGTGTCAGTCTCCAGAAACTCTCACCAGTGGACAAGGCACGGATTAAATAGCAGTAACAATCATGGACTTGGTCACTGTGCTTTGCCTGGTCACCTCCCCCAACGCTTCCCAGTAGGACACTGTGTGGAGTTTCAAAAATGATCATACTCCAAGCATCCCACCCAGATTCTGTCCATTGGTGAGGGTGAAACACTCCAGGCGATTCTAGATGAGTCCACCGATAAGCAGGAAGGCTTCCCCTGAATAGAAGACAGCGGAGCGCAGGCTTTGGCTCAAGCAGAGGTAACATGGCCTCCGCCCAGTGATTCTAGAAGCATCAGGTCCGTGCAGCACACTTCTTTCTTTCTGCTCTCCCAGAAGTTGTGAGTGTGTCTGTGGCTGGGAGGCCCCCTGAAAGCAGAGAAGGAAAAACTCAAAGATTAGTTTCCAAGGAGATATTCATTATTTCTGAATAGCTCTTGATACAAAAGGCTAGGAAATTGGACCTTTTCTGCATTTCAAAGCCCTTCCTGGAGGCGAGTGGTTTAGAGGTGCAGAGGCTCTGTCGGTGGCTTTAAAAAGGCATTTTCTCCTGACGCTGCTGTGATTTCTCCTAGAATCTGTTCTGAGGAAGAACGCCAAAGGACCAAGTGAAAAAAGAAATGGCCAGTTCTCAGGTAAGGCTTGCGTCTGAGTTTAGAGGCCCAGTCATGTTTTTCTCCTGAAATTCCTCACACTTAGACATTGCAAATCTGACTTTTCTAGTTCTGATGTTTCTGCTTTATGTTTACACCTAATTTTTGAAACTATCCAGAAATGATACTCAAAATTAGGTCTTTAAAAACACTTCTCGGGGCGCCTGGGTGGCTCAGTGGGTTAAGCCTCTCCCTTTGGCTCAGGTCATGATCTCAGAGTCCTGGGATCAAGCCCCGCATCGGGCTCTCTGCTCAGCAGGGAGCCTGCTTCCTCCTCTCTCTCTGTCTGCCTCTCTGCCTGCTTGTGATCTCTCTGTCAAATAAATAAATAAAATCTTTAAAAAAAAATAAATAAAAATAAAAACACTTCTCACCTATAAGCCAGAGCCTTCTAACCCTTCTCTCCAACCTGGCTTCCAGTAGGCCATCAACAGTTGTCACTTTGAGGGGTGCCTGGGCGGCTCAGTCATTAAGCATCTGCCTTCAGCTCAGGTCATAATCCCAGGGTCCTGGGATCAGGCCCTACATCAAGCTCTCCACTGGGCAGGAAGCCTGCTTCTCCCTCTCCCATGTCCCCTGCTAATGTTCCCTCTCTTGCTGTGTCTCTCTCTGTCGAATAACTAAAAACAAAACAAAAACTGTTGTTCGCCAGTATTGGAAATAATCCCTTGGTGACAGATCCACGGGGAAGGTGTTAAGGATTCCTTTTGCTGAAGGGGTCTGGTCCTGGGATATCGGTGGAGGAAAATGGTCTTATTTTGGTCCCATCTGGAAGCCTTACAGCTCTGTATAGACTAGGAGTAAGAAAATGCACAGATAAGCAGTAGATATGAGACCCAGAAAAATGTGTAACATTCTCTGAAAAAAAAAAGGGCGAGGTCCATACCCTTTAGCATGTAGAAAACACACTGTATCTAAAATATACTATATATTCCAGGACAGGGAAAGTATATGTGATCGAAGTGTGCATAAATCCAGTGTATTCCCATAATTTCATTGACATTCTGACTTGCTTCTTAGGGAATACAAGAATGCGGTGCCTACATGGGGTGTCTCTTGATCAGATGGGGGGCTCTTAAATGTCCGGTGATGATCATGTGTGGGCCGGGCTAGGGGAAGCCAGAGAACACACCTGAGGCAGAACAAAGGAGCTAGAAGTTCATTGGATACACAGCAAAGGAGCAGGGAACAGGAGCTAGGAGAGAGGCTGTCTGCAAGGAGGTGGTGGGTGGGACCTGTTTTTGCAGGGGGAAGATGAGGAGTTATGGAGACAGATGGAATATTCCCTTTTTGGGAATGGGACCTTTCTAAGTAGCCCATCGGTTACTTAGGGCCTATGGCTGTTCAGGGGTGGGTCGCCTGATGGGCCTGTCCAGTTCAGGCACGCAGTCACCGGGCCTTTTCCCAGTCTGGTGCTCAAGCCTGTTTGCCTAAAAGTGGCCTCAACCTTTGCAGGGTTCTTGTCTGTCTGGAGCAGAAGAAAGACTCTCGGACACAAAATGGTAAAGGGATAGTGTATCAAGTGAAGTGAAGGGGAGAACAGAAAAAGAGCTTTCTAGAGTGAGAGGAGTCCGGAACGGGTTGCCACAGAGCACTTTTATGGTTGGTCTTTTATAGAAAAGTGACGAGGGCACTTAAATCTTCTTGATGTCACCCCCCATAGTACCATGATTACTTCTCCTTTGAATATCTCATCTCTGATGTTTAAAACAAACAAGGTGGTCTGGTTCTGTTCCCTTATCTCTGGTTTCCTTGTGCCTCCTCATTCCTGGGATTTTTGGTGAACCTGGTCACTTAGCCCATGACCTATCCATCCCCACCCATCCCCGCCAGTCCCTTACTCAACACCAAAGGTCACAGGTCCTTCAGTGTGCCTTAGGCACTCATACCAACTTGTTCCATCACAGCTGATGTTAACTTCTTTAATGGCTTGATGCTTTCTGCCAGACAACCCCCCAGTAATGCTCGTATGTTCCTTCTTACATTCATGAGGGTCTTTGATGGATTTCCTCAGTGATGTGCAGAAACCATCACGTTTCAGCTAGAAATTCCTTAGTTTGTCTTTGCTGGTAGTGTCTGATCAGGAGAACAAAGCAAAAGAAATGTAGAGGAAAATGAAATGTCCTTACAACGTGCAACCCACCGATAAATACTAGAAACAAGCAAAGTGTGACTTTCTTCAAGGAATTCACAGGTGCCTTAGTGTAATGCTTTGCTAGAGGCAAAAGCTACCTCAGGTGGACAATAGCCAGACCTCCAGGATCCTGTAAGTTTTATTCAATATATGAAAATCCCTTCGAAATTTCTTTTATCTCTATCCCCTTAACGGAAAAGCATATAAACAATGCCTTCTCAAAATCACACTGCAGCTCTTTCTGGCAATGGGTCCTGTCCCTGAGACTTAATAAAAATAGGGTTTTGTTTTTTTTTAACCAATAATGCCTCCAGAATCCTCTCTTGACCATTTGCTCACAAGCCACCTCACATGAGTTTGCACTGGACTGATGGAGACTCCCACCTTGCTGTAGTTGGTAGCACGGACTTCTGGGAGTAGAGGAGCTGACTCAGTCAGACCTCCCTCTTGTGAGTTTTTACTTGATTCCACACTCATGTCATAGGCATACTCTTTAAAAAAAAAAAAAAAAGCTATTGTTTATGTTTATTTTAGAGTGAGAGAGATGGTGTGTGTGAGAGAAAGAAGGAGGGTTGATCCAAGGTAGAGGCAGAGGGGAGGGAGAGACTTTCCAGCTGACTCCGTGCTGAGTAGATCCCAGAACCCTGAGATCATGACCATGATCTGAGCCGAAGTCCAGAGGAAGATGCTTGACCCATTGTGCCACCCAGGCACCCTATTTCCTCCTTTGTATTTTCAGAAGAAGAAAAAAAGAATCACATAATTAACATGTTTGAGGATCTTAAAATCCTGAAATAGGTCACAGATGATGATTGAAACCAAAGCGTCCGATGAAATACTGTGTAGTGGGATCTTCAAGCACGGGGGTCAAGAGAGAATTCTGGAGATGCTGTATGGTACCGGAGGTAGTAGTAGGTTTATTGAAGTAGCATGGGGACAGGACCTGTGGGCAGAAGGAGGCAGAAGGTCGGCCTCATGAAGCTGGTGGTTATATGCTCAGTGTTCAAGTGGGGAGGGTAGGGGCACAGAGTATTAGATCACAAATGTTTGTTCGAATTTGTACATCTAAAATTACTTTTGCAAGATTTCTCCGATGTTATTGTTCAATTCGATATTAATATTGGTGAGATGTACAGGGAGTCAAGAGACCCTTTAACAATGTAGCAAGCAGGGGTGCGGGGGTGGCTCAGTGGGTTAAGCCTCTGCCTTGGGCTCAGGTCATGATCCTGGAGTCCCAGGATGGAGCCCTGCATCAGGCTCCCTGGTTGGCAGGGAGTCTGCTTCTCCCTCTGACCCTCCCTCTTCTCATGCTCGCGCTCTCTCTCTCATTCTTTCTCTCAAATAAATAATCTTAAAAAAAAAAAAGAATGTAGCAATTAGTATATTTTTTATTCTTAGCAGAACTAGGAAGCCTGTGGGTCAGCCTTCTGAGTTACAGGTAAACGTTTTTCTGCTTGTATCCCTCATCATACTACCCGTGTAAATAATAGCTGTTTTTTTTTTTTTTAAGATTTTATTTATTTGACAGAGAGAGAGAGAGAGAGAGATCACAAGCAGGCAGAGAGGCAGGCAGAGAGAGGGAAGCCTGATGCGGGGCTCAATCCCAGGACCCTGAGATCATGACCTGAGCCGAAGGCAGAGGCCCAACCCTCTGAGCCACCCAGGCACCCCAATAATAGCTGTTTTATCTGTATCATTCTATGTGTTTGTGTTGATAGTGGGAATAAAAGACAGAGGCATCATCATCCATAATGTGATTTGTAAGTCTCATGTGAATGAAAATGGTTCTTGAGTTAATCACCGTGACAGTTTTCTACTCTACCACTTCTTTTTTTTAAAGATTTTATTTCTTTATTTGACAGACAGAGACCACAAGCAGGCAGAGAGGGAGGCTGAGGGAGAGGGGGAAGCAGGCTCCCCGCTGAGCAGAGAGCCCGTTGTGGGGCTGGATCCCAGGAACTTGAGATCAGGACCAGAGCCAAAGGCAGAGGCTTAACCCACTGAGCCACCCAGGCGCCCCTAGTCATTAACCTTTTATTGCGTGGTTTCTGTTTTCACCACAGGAGCCTCTCTCCATGGGGTGTTTTGGCTAAAGTAAAGGGTAAGGTGAAAAGAAGAGGTTAACTCAAATGTGGGATAAAGTTTGGTGGGTACAGTCAGATAAGCAGTGACGGTCAGGTGTTGGGGTCTAGCTGGTGACATTAACTCCCTCTTTCAACTTAGGGACCATTGTGAACTCTATCAATGGCCTCTTGGTGACTGTGGTATTTACTGCAGGGACAGCTGGCCTTCAGGGATGTGGCCATAAAATTCTCGGAGGAGGAGTGGGGACTCCTGACCCACACTCAGCGGCAACTGTACAGGGATGTGATGTTGGAGAACTACGGACACCTGCTCTTCTTGGGTGAGAATGACTCCTTCCAGATTTCCCAGACCACACTCAGGGTTTCATTCTCCTTTGAAGACTGTCCCTTGGATGATTCCTCTTTGTATAACTGGAGATCAGATCACTGCACTAAGGAACACAAGTAAGGGTTGGTAGGTGTAGACAAAATCCTCCTGACGATTGCTTTTCAGCTTTAGCCTCCCCTTCCTTCAGGTAACATCATTTCTATAGATCAGTGGCTGTTGAAAGCCTGGCGTGGCATAAAAGGGTACTACCTGCATTTAAACTCCAATTTTCACTCCTTATTATTGTATCAGCAGTACTTAGAAGTGCAAGTTAGGATGTGACTCTTTGAAAGTCCTTCATGTTCTACAGGGGCTGCTGGTCAACAGTGTTTGGGAAATCATCTTTTAGAATTCTGCAGTGTTCTCTCTTCTCTGCTAAGCGCAGTGTGGACTGAGAGACTCTCCAGCAATATGTGTATTTGGTTTCTCTATTAAACAGGTCTCATTGTGTCAAAGCCTGATTTGGTCTCCTTTTTGGAGCAAAAGAAGGACCCTTGGGATGTGACGAGAAAGAAGACAGTGGTCTTTGATCCAGGTAGGTGAGAATGGATGAAGCAGATGACAGAGGTGAAGTCCAAGTCTGAAGGAGGAAGGTAAACCTTCAAATGTGGTTCCAGTAGCTCTGCTTGAATGAAAATCAGTTGGAGAAGCGCCGTCTTATGTCTCTGTCTCTCCCAGAGGGACATCTGCGAGCCAACATCATCATGCTTTTATTTTCTCTAAGGATTCTGCTTCAGCCCAGTGATGGTCCATCATGTCCACAGGGAGGACCAGGAGACTCTCCTGGGAGTGGGAGGGTCTCCATAATCTGAAAGCTCTTCCATTGCTTTGAGGGTCTTGCGAAAATCTCCCTATTTCTGAGGGTCTCTGTGCTAAGTCTCTTCTAAGTTCTGTTTTGCTTCGTGTGAGAAACTGTGCCCGCATTGTGGTGGGTATACTGGGGATTGGTGCGGAAATCCCCGGAACACTGGAGATAGACCCACGTAGTTTCTGGTTTATGCTTTCCAATGTTATGGAGGCTTTAATCTTAAACATATAAAACTGAGACTCAGTAAGTTCATCAGTTAACAAAGCACTTCCCTAAAATGATTGAATATAATCCTTTACTTCACTTCAAATATTTATTCTTCGGGGCACCTTGGTGGCTCAGTGGGTTAAGCCTCTGCCTTCAGCTCAGGTCATGGTCTCAGGGTCCTGGCATTGAGCCCCACATTGGGCTCTTCTGAAGGAGCCCACTTCCTCCCCACTCCCACCCCCTTGCCTGTCCCTCTGCCTACTTGTCATCTCTGTTAAATAAAATCTTAAAAAAAAAAAAAACATTCACAACTAAGTGAGTTGCTGTAATATTGGCATTAATTTCAATATCTATTTATGTTGAATTTATATTCTCTTTGCATGAGAAGCACTTTTGATGAATCAAAAGCAATTTTTACATTTTTTATACCTCTGTACCTTGTCTAGGTGTTAATATTTTGTCCTAACTGTGGTGTTATTCCCGTGATATGCTTTGACACCATTCTCATTAATTTTTCTGTCTTCTGTATGTATTTTCATTCTGGTTACCTTAGAGATTCCTTAAAACATCTTAAAGTTACATAGCAAACCATTTTAAACCAAAGTCAGTTTTATAGGAAAGTTTTCTACTTCAACCTCTCCACCCCTGAACCTACTTTATGTTACCACTATCAGAAATTTATGTTGTGTAATTAATTAGGTCGATTTATGATTTTTATGCTTTTGTTTAAGAACTTCTATAGCAGAAATACGGGTAACCTGTGCTACCTCATTACAGCAGTACAGTTTTCCAGAATTGTGTAAATATTTATATTAGCAGGAGTTTTATGTTGTCACGTGCTTTCAGTTGCTCTTTTGAATCCTTTTATTTCAAGCAGAAAGATTTCCTTTCACATTTCTTGGGACAGGTCTGCTGGTAAATAAGAGGGTCTTTTGCTTGGCGTAGCGGTCATTTGCATAGTCAGGCACAGCAGTTCTGCCAGGTCGATTGTTCTTGGTGTGGATTGTTTCCTCTGCGTGTAGTTGAATACATGATCGCACTCCCTTTTCCTGTAAGGTCTGCTGAAAATTTCAGTTATACTCTCATAGCAGCTCTTTTTCATAGAAGGTGAGTTACTTTTGGCACGCTGTTTCAAAATTCCCTTTTCACCTCAGATTTTTTTTTAAGGGTTTTGTTTATTTATTTCACAGAGAGAGAGAGCACGCACAAGCAGGGAAAGTGGCAGGCAAGGGAGAGGAGAAACAGGCTCCCTACTGAGTAGGGAGCCCTCTGTGGAGCTTGATAACAGAACCCCAGGATCATGACCTGAGCCGAAGGCAGACACTTAACCAACTAAGTCACCCAGGTGTCCCTCACCTCTGAGTTTTGATAGGTTTATTTATTTTAATTTTTTATTTGACAGAGAGAGAGATCACAAGTAGACTGAGAGGCAGGCAGAGAGGTGGGGGAAGCAGACTCCCTGCTGAGCAGAGATGTGAGGCTGGATCCCAGGACCCTGAGATCATGACCTGAGCTGAAGGCAGAGGCTTAACCCATTGAGCCACCCAGGTGCCCCTTTTGTTAGGATTATTATAATGTGTCAGTGTGTTCATGTCTTGACATTTATCCTCCTATGAATTACTGAGATGGTTGAGTTTGTCTCTTTTTCCCACTTATGTGTGCAGTAGAAGCCTTTACTTCTTCATGTCAACTCTTCCCCCCTTTTTACTCTCCTCTCCTTATGGGGTCCCCTTAATGTACATATCAGTCCACTTACTGGTGTCCCATGAGTCCCCAGACTATGTCCTTTTTGACATTTTTCTTTGATCTTCAAAACAAGGGTCTTTAGATAGTCTGATTGTTTCTTCTGCTTGAGCAAGTCTGTGGGTGACCCACTGGTGTGTTTTTAACTTACGTCATCGTGTTCTTAACTCCCTGTTCCTGCTTGGCCGATTGTTATACTTTGTGTCTTTGGGTTTACATTTTGGTCATGACCCGTTTTCTGGTCTCACTGAATTTCATATCTGTTTTCTGTTCCTTTCTCCATGCGCATCTTTATGATGGTTAGTTCTTTGTCATGCAAATAGGAGTTCTTCATTAAGGGATGGTCCTTTTGTGGGACTTCTTTTGTTCTATGTGGCGAAGCCTTTGACTACCATTCTAAAAGTTACCAACATAAGGCAACACATAACTGGTGAGAAGGTCGATAAAGGTAAAAAAAGAAAAAAATGTGGCAAAGCCTTTAGGCAGAACCACAACTTTCTAAGCCTTGGAGAGTGCATGATGACAGAAACCCTACAAATGTAAAAAATGTGGCAAAGCTTTTATTTCATAATCCAGACTCTTCAACATGAGATCATACATCCTGTGGCGATACTGTAAAATGTCCAGAATGTAGACAGCGTCTTCACAATGAACTTCATCTTCCTCAACCTCAGAGAAAGCATACGGGATAGAAATGCCAGAAATGTAATGATGGATGAAAAAACTATGTTTTAGTATATACTTAAGAAAAAATTCTTAGTGAAGGAAAGAAAAAAACATAAAAGATGTGAGCAGTTAGCGAACTATGTAATGGAATGACATTTATATAAAATCAGAAAAGTCACAGCAGAAAGCAGTAAGTTAGTCTCATTTTCCAGACATGATTCTAAAGTAGGGTATTTATTATAGAAAAGAATGCAAAATTCAAACAGTTAAATCAATAACATTTTAGCTTTGGACAACGCAGACATTAAGGGTGTCAACTCTAACACAATCGACAATCTGCTTTTCACTCTTGGGTCTCCAAGCATCCAATCACACCTAGCTTTCCATAGAAAGAGCCCATTGTTGACCAGAACCCTTACCTAAAACAAATAGTCCATATTCCCTGTGTTTTATACGGTATTATAGTAAGGTAGGCTTAAGAAGAGTCAATATTAAGGAAATCATAACAGAAAACATTTTTAGACTACTACACAGTATCAACAAAATTGAGGTGTAAGTGGATCCAGGCCCTTCAAACCCATGTTACTCGATTGTGAGCTGCATCTGTTAATATGCCTCAAAGGATCAAGGGATGATCATTGTCTGGGGAGGGATAATAGTGTGTCTCTTCCTTTTCTTTTGACCACATTTGAGATTTTTCACATGGCAAATACTATTTTACTCTTAAATCATCTGATGCTGTGCCTTTATTGCTTGTATACATGCAAAGTGATTTTATTGTTGCTGCCTCAGAGACACGAGGGGCTCTTGTATAATGGGGAGTTTGCGCGTGCCACTTTGCACAGAAGGTTAAGGAGGCTGTGGTGTATAGTGTATGAGGAAAGCCCACATGAAGATGCCGTTTGTGGTTGATGTGTAAGAGTGATATAAATCATGGTGGAGTAAGTGTTCAGGGAGTCATTATTTACATTAAAGTAAAACAGAGAGGTGTCCCTGGGTGGCTTAGCTAATGATCCATCTCTTTATTTCAACTCAGGTCATGATCTTGGGGTCTTGGAAGAGCCCCATGTTGGGCTCAAGCTCAGCAGAGTCTGCTAGGGATTCTCTCTCCCTCTCCCTCTGGCCCTTCCCCTGTGGTGCTCTCGCATGCTCTTTCTCTAAATAAATGGATAAATCCTTTTTTTAAAAGATTTGATTCATTTGTCAGAGGGAGAGAGAGAGAGAGAGAGAGAGAGAGAGAACAAGCAGGGGGAGCAACAGGCAGGAGAAGCAGTCTCCCAGCGGAGCAAGGATCCTGATTTGGGACTCGATCCAGGGTACTAGGATCATGACCTGAGCTGAAGGTAGACACTTAACCAACTGAGTCACCCAGACATCCCATGGTTAGTGTTGTTTTTTTTAACCATTTGTAAAAATGTTCTCTTATGCCAAGACCACAGTAACACAATCTGTTATGTTTTTCTAATAACATCATTAATTATCTTACAGTTTTGCTCAGAAATGTATTAAACAATGTCTTCTGTGGTTTGAGTAGTGACTGAAGTTTTCTATTGTTTAAGACTTTGTAAGTAATCTCTGTAATCAACATGGAGCTTAACCTTAAAACGTTGAGATCAAGAGTCACATGCACTACCATGTGAACCATCTGGCTGCTGTTTGAATGATCATTCCTGTATTCCCATAGCAGAATGCCTTCTCAGGGCTTGGTGATAGCAGTAATCTACTTGTCATGGACAGTAGCTGGAATCTTGGCAAACTGAGAGCTGTTTTTACCATTATCTCACTGGGCTTGGGTTAACTTATACAGAATTTACTGCCAAACATGAGTTTAGTCAACTCATTGGTCATTGTCTTTAAAAAGAGTGATGGCTTTTGGGTGAAGAGATTCCTGTCATGATTTTGGATGAAGACTTCTTTGGTATTTTCACAGAGTGGCCAGGAGTGTGTCCATTGTAGTACACTGTGGGTCTTGAGTGTCTTCTAGACCATTAAGATTAGCCCTATGTATGCTGCCTGGAAGGAACTAAAGTGAAGACTTCCAAGTACATGACCTTTTCATTTTCCTCCATATGTCACTCCCAAATGAGCAGCAAAACATGCTGAAGGAACACCTATTTTAGGAACCATCGTGGATATCAGAAGAAAATTATACATTTGCTCTACTCAGCAATTGTTACTCACCCATTGTTACTATTTCTTGAAATCCTGTTGTGAGCTCATGGTCCACCCCAATGGTTCCTTGATTTTCATCCAGTACAGGCACAAGCAGTGGGTTGAGTGTATTCATAAGATCAGCATTTCCTCCAGATCTTCACCTAAGTTCATAGCCTCCCAAAGTATTTTTCTCCTTCTGTTTCACTTGACTCAATCTCCTGCATCTTTTATGTCTACATTGCTGTTGTTAATATTCTCCATTGATGGTTCCTGGAACACCTCTGCCCTAATTCCTATGTGGTCCCAATCATTAGCCCTTTTACTGTCATGGGCCATGATTCTGTTATATGCAGGGCTTACTCTTCCTCAGTAAGAAACATAAAATCCTCTCATCTTTTCAGATCCATGTAAATTGTATGCTTTTGTGCAATTTCTTCACCCCTCTCCCTTAGAAGCTCACTACAGAAATTTAAGGTAGATTCTTACTACTGGGATCTCTTTACCTGTTCAAATGCAAGACCTAAGGAGACATTGAGAAGAGAACATAAGGGCTCACGCGATTCTTCTGTATTGTATCGTGCAGATCATAGTCTTCAACAGGGTTTTCAGTGATGCAGACTGGATAGATTTTCTTCCAGATCCTGTGTCAGATTCAGAAGTGTTTGACGAGGTGGTGTACACATGGGAAAATTAGACAGGAATCAAGCCGGGATCAAACTGACTGGGGGATTTTGTTGGGAGATGATTCTCTGTGGGTTTATGTTTCTCCATGTTTCGTGGATGGAGGCGTTGGAAGTTTTTCTTCTTGTCTTTCCATTGATGTTTGTGTATTAAAAAGCTTCGGAATATAGTGGTAGTGTCTTGCTCTTGGGTAGAGCACAGATTTGTTCACCCTACAGGAAAATAGAGATAGCTCCTTCCATGGCAAATTTCAGGTAGATATGCTAGATGTTCCTTTAAGATATTGGGGTTTCTGGGGGACACCTGGGTGGCTCAGTTGCTAAGCATCTGCCTTCAGCTCGGGTCATGATCCCGGGGTCCTGGGATTGAGCCCCACATCGGGCTGAGTTGGAAGCCTGCTTCTCTCTCTCCCACTCCCCCTGCTTGTGTTCCCTCTCTCACTGTGTCTCTATCAAATAAATAAATTTAAAAAAATCTAAAAAAAAAATTGGGGTTTCTGGGATACCTCAGTGGCTCAGTTGGTTAAAGCCTCTGCCTTCAGCTCATGTCATAAGCCCAGGTCCCTGGGATTGAGCCCCACATCAGGTTCCCTGCTCAGTAGAGAGCCTGCTTCTCTCTCTCCCTCTGCCTGCCGCTCTGCCTACTTGTGTTCTCTATCTCTTTGTCAAATAAATAAATAAAAACTTTAAAAAGAGAGAGAGAAGAAAAGAACAAAAACCAGATACAGATATGCCTAAACATGTGTCACTTAAACTACTTTTTTTTTTTTTTTTTTTGGACACAGAGAGAGAGAGATCACAAGTAGGCAGAGAGGCAGGCAGAGAGGGAGGGGGAAGCAGGCTCTCTTCCGAGCAGAGAGCCCGATGCAGGACTTGCTCCCAGGACCCTGAGATCATGACCTGAGCTGAAGGCAGAGGCTTAATTAACCCACTGAGCTACCCAGGTGCCCCACTTAAACTACTTTTTAGGAAGTTGCATGTAAAGGAAAGCTAACCTACTCTGCACATTAGGGTAATCCTATGTATTCATGGGAGGATATAAACTTAGGAAAGTGAATTTATCTGTAACACAATGCTAGAGAAAGGAGAAGACATGGGAGACAGGTGAGAGCTCCTAGCAGGAACCCAGCATTCAGAAGTGAATCCTGGAGTCCTCACAGGCTGAGCAGCCCAGAAGACGCATGAAGAGCAGTCATTTCTGTGCGAGCTTCTTTAGTTGTTTCCCCTGCAGTGTTCTCTCTCTCATGTCTCACCATTAAAGTGTACGTAATAATGGCCACATGGCTCATTAAGCCTTCTCTCCATAAGTGGATTCTTTGGGGAATACTGGAAAGCGCAGTGGATTTTTATGTCCATGCTCATATTAGGCAATGTCAGATTTTAGGAGGAAACCTGAGTTAAAAACAGAGCTCCTGTACCATGAACAGTGGGAAATAGTAAGGTAATGGTAAAACTTGATAGTTTTGAAGGCGGTGGATTGACTGGAGTCCAGGTTACGAAATCCAGCATTGTAACCAGAAGCAGATTGTACCTGCCTTATTTGTCAAAGAGGGAGCTATTTCCAAGAAGATGTTTGACATGGTGGCAGGAAGAAGGAAAGGAAAAGGTGGCTCAGAAGAGAGGCTGATGAAGTTAACCATAGAGGGATAGAATTAGCTTGATCAGTGAACCAGCCCTGCAAGAAATGTTAAAGCAGAATCTTGAGTACAGATAAGATAGCAAAAGTGATACAGACAAGAGAGCATCAGAGAATATCTCCAGAAACAGTGACAAAACAAGGAATAATATGGCAATAAACACGTTTCTCTCAGTAATTACTTTGGAGTGTATAGTATATTTTCTTTCAGTCAAGACATGTAGGGTGTCTGAATGGATTTTTTTAAAAAGACCCATCTATATGCTGCGTACAGAAGCCTCATTTTTGTTTTATTTTTAAGATTCACTTACTTGAGAGAAAGCATAAGCAGAGTGAGGGGCTGAGGGAGAGGGACACGCAGACTCCATGCTGAGTGGGGAACCCAATGGAGGGCTTGATCCCAGGATCAAGATCATGACCTGAGCTGAAGTTAGATGCTAAACTGACTAAGCCACTCAGGCACCCCTGTAAGAGACTAACTTTAAACCTAAAGACACCTGCAGATTGAAAGAGAGGGGCTGAAATGGATGTCAAAAGAAAGCCAGAGTAACAATACTTACATCGGACAAAATAGACATTTTTGGGGGCACCTGGGTGGCTGAGTGGGTTGATCCTCTGCCTTCGGCTCAGGTCATGATCTCAGGGTCCTGGGATCGAGCCCCGCATCTCGGCAGGGAGCCTACTTCCCCCTCTCTGTCTGCCTGTGTCTCTTCCTACTTGTGCTCTTTCTGTCAAATAAATGAATAAAATCTTTTTAAAAAAATAGACATTTTTGTTCTTGTATTGTCTTTATCCTGCTTTGGTACCAGGATAATGCTGGCCTCATGGCATGATTTTGATTGTGTTCCCTCCATTCTGCTATTTCTAAGATTTATCATTTATTTATTTATTTATTTATTTATTGGTATTTGTTTGAATTGATCAATGAAGGCATGTAGACTTGGACTTTTCTGTACTGGGAATATCTTTATTCCAAATTCAACTCTTATTTTTGTATTTGGTCTAAGAAGACTTGCTATTTCTTAGGTTCAAGTTTCGTATTTCAAACTTGGTAACTTCCACATTTGTAGGAATTATCCTTTTTTCCCTAATTTGTCTGAGTTGTTAGTATACAATTGTTTATAGTAGTCTGTTATCACAGTATATATTTCTGTGGTTAAGTGTTGTATCATTTTCTTTTCCATTTCTCATTTTCATTTTTGAGTCATCTCTCCTTTTTTTTCTTAAGTAATGTTAAAGTATTGCCAGTTTTGTTTGTTGTTTGGTAAAACTGGGCTTTGCTTTCAATGTTATTGTTTTTTTCTGGTGTCTCTTTTATTTATTTCTGATTTCGCTTTGGTATTTCCTCCTCCTGACTTTCAGCTAAGTTTCTTTTCTTTCTTTTTTTTTTTTTTTCTATTTCCCTGTGGTGTAATGTTAAGAAAAAAAGTTGGGACGCCTGGGTGGCTCAGTTGGTTAAGTGGCGGCCTTCGGCTCAGATCATGATCCGGGCATCCTGGGATCGAGTCCCACATCGGGCTCCTTGATCAGCAGGGAGCCTGCTTCTCCCTCTGCCTCTGCCTGCCATTCTGTCTGCCTGTGCTCACTCTCTCTCTCTCTGACAAATAAATAAAATCTTGAAAAAAAAAAAAAGTTGAGGGGTACCTAGGTGGCTCAATTAATGAAGCTTCTGCCTTTGGCTCAGGTCATGATCCCAAAAGCAGACACTTCACTGACTGAGCCACCTGGGCATCCCAATCATGACATTTTAAAAAACATTTACTTACTTACTGTAGAGAAAGATAGAGAGAGATCTCCCAAACAGGGGGAGGGGCAGTAGGAGAGAGAAAGAATCTCAGACTTCCCACTGAGCATGGAGCCCAACATGAGCTCCATCCCAGGACCCCAAGACCATGACTTGAGCTGAAATCAAGAGTTAGATGCTTAACCAACTGAACCACCCAGGTGCTCCTAATCATTGCCATTTTTGAAACCCATTCTGTAAATGTCTCAAATTGATACTATTCCGTATGTTGAAACACCCTTGAATTCACACTTTATGTTGTAAAATGGTAAATTGTGCTTTTGATTTAATTTATTTGTTTTAAAGATTTTATTTATTTATTTATTTATTTGACAGAGATCACAAGTAGGCAGAGAGGCAGGCATAGAGAGGGGGAAGCAGGCTCCCTGCTGAGCAGAGAGCCCGATGCGATGCGGGGCTCGATCCCAGGACCCTGGGATCATGACCTGAGCCGAAGGCAGAGGCTTTAACCCATGAGCCACCCAGGCATCTCATGATTCAGATTATTTTATTGTCAACTTTCAAGGAATCTTCCTCACAGGTAGTAGTTTGTGGGCCTTACATGTAGCGTCTCTCCTTTGGCTTTGATGACATGTTAATGCTGGTGTCACAGAGCGTGTTCTCATGGTCTCCCTTCTCTTTACTCCTTGTAAATGACTGAGGAGATTTCAACTAGTTTCTTGTTCTATATTTGTAGGAATTACGCAGTGAACTCCTATGGCACAGGACTTCTCTTTGTTAGGCATTATTTTAAATGACTTTTTCAATCTACTGAGTAGTTGTAGATCAGTGAAGAGTTTTAAAAATACTTCTTCATGATGGAGTCCAGGTTGATTATATGTTTTTTGGTATTTACACTCATTTATTGGTATCTATTTCTTGGCATATAATTAGTGTCATTGCCTCATAATTACTTGTATTTCTGTGGTATCAGTTACACTGTGTCTGTTTTACTTCCGATTTTAGTTGGTCTTCTCTTTCATTCTTACTTGGATGGTCTGTCAGTTTTGATTTTTTTTTTTTTTCTGAAAACCAATCCTGTTGTTCGTTATTTTCCTATTTTTTGCTAAATCGTATTTGTTCATTTCTGTGTCATGTTTAAATTTCATTTCTTCCACTGGGTGCCAGGATGGCTCAGTCAGTTAAGCATTTGACTTCAGCTGAGGTCATGATCTCAGGGTTCTGGGATTTAATCCTGTGTCAGGCTTCCTGCTCAGAGGGAATCTACTTGACCCTCTACTTTTGGCCCTTACCTCACTCGTGCTCTCTCTCTCTAATAAGTCTTTGAAAATATTCCTTCCTTCTGCTGATTTTGGGCTCATATAATGGTACTTTTCATGATTATTTGATACAGAGGAGAGTGATTTGTGTTAGACCCTGACAATACTATAGAATTTTCTATGATGTTGTGTAGTCAGTATGTTGTGTGCAAGTTTATGTGTCCACGGAGGAACAAAGTCCTGATGCTTCCTACTCAGCCATCTTGCTGACATTCTTTGATTGATTTTATGGTTGCTATGTTAGACATCCTCAGTATATTCATCTGAAAGTAGTAAGTGGAATGACTTTACTTTTCTGTTTTTTCAATATCTTTCAGCTGTATCTTCACAGGGCACTCTGAGCTTCCTGCCAAAGCCATGCAAAGAAGCTTCATTTCAAGATGTGTCAATGGGCCAATATAAACATAATGTCCTTGAGAAGTTACATTTAATGATAGACTGGGATAATGATCATAAAGGACATATCCAAATTGAGACTACTACCCATAATGAGAATCTCACTGCCCATAATGGTGAAAGATACAAAATATTTTGTAAAACCTTCCTTTTTAAGTCCATTAGTTCTGCAAAACAGGGTGTTTCTGTAAGCAGAAGCTCCAATCCAATACTCAAACATACATATTTATGGATGGAGAATGTGGAACATCTGGAAAGTTACCTAGCCTGTGCTGAACATAATGATTTGAACAATTTTGAAAATAGGATTGGAT